>NC_042621.1:165256879-165562698 GCF_901001135.1 Rhinatrema bivittatum
CTCCAAGCCGAGGTATAATCATGGTTCTCCTAGATTCCATTGATAAGGGAGCGAATGGTCTATATTTATTCCTAACTCAAATGTCCTGCACTGCTTCACTGGATCAGCAGCACACTTCTGTTTTTCACCAGTTGGATCAATATATTGATTTTACTACTTATAGCAGGGCTTCCCAAACCTGTCCTGTGTATCCTACAGCCAGTCAGGTGTTCAGGATATCCAGAACAAATAAGCATGAGATAAATTTGCATACCACAGAGCTGTAGGGTCCCCAGTACAGGTTTGGGAAGCCCTGATTTATAGCATGGAGTTTTCCAAAGAGACAATCGCTGGGATTTAAAAGGGATAGAAAACTAACAAATCCTTTTGAGTTTTTAACACAATCCCAGCTGGGTGACTTTCAGACAGGTTGATTAACTCCTGAGAAGCTTTTTTACTGACAATTTTAGTTTGGGGTTTTTTTTCTACTGACAATCCAATTTTTTACTGGTATGTCTCCTGCGTCAGCTGAGTGGAGGGATCCTCTCAGAGGATCAGATGGGCATGGGCTCCCCCCCTCAAAGTACCAACTGAGTGGGGAGGTGTCCCCATCAGAGGATCAGCTGAGTGGAGTCCATCTGTCTCTCCTCTCTTTCAGCACTTACCAGCCCCAGCATTGGAAACTTAAACCTCTGTCAGAGGGAGCCGGAAGAAAAGCACTGCCAACAGGATTGCCAACTGCCTGTAAATTTATGGATCTTAAAGAGCAATTTAATTTTTGGGCCATTTTTATGGGCAGCTAGCAACCTGTTTCCAGAGTATTCGGAATGCTTAGTTACAGGAAAAACTTCTGTTCAACAAAAGTGTAGGTGACGATGGTTAAGAGCAAAAAAGCAACCCATAATAATTAAGATTAGTGTTCGATGCTGGCAAGTGTCCAGTTTCTGACAAAGCAAGTATTGCTCTTACAAAGAAAAGCAAACTAGTCTGTAAAACATCTATGTCTTAAAAACTAAAACATCTGCTGGACAAAACTCGATTTTACTGGACTTATTAGTCTACTAATGTAAAATCTCATGTTAATTAAGTGTGACAATTTTTTATGAACTATAAGCCTGTCAATCCAAGTTATCTTTCATGTACGCTCACTTCATGACCTCCCTGAAAACACACATGATTTACTGAAGCAGGGCTTGCCAGTTGGGTTTTCAAGATATTTCCAATGAGGGCAATTTTCAGGGTTACACAATTAGTTGTACACGTAAAATCAGCATATACATGTGTAAGTAGTGTGTAAATACTATTTTGGGAAGTGCTGCCGATGGGAAATTAATTGGAGTATCCCATCTTTATTTATTGCACGATGAACTGCAAAAATCAATAAAATCAGTCATTTATATAAAATAATTCAATCAAAAGAACAAATATACAATGCAATCATTACAATAACAATCTAGTATATAAAATAATTACATATAATATTAGTAAAAATTAAAACTATAATATAAAAAAGGAAAATAAATCATTTGATAGGAGATAAATAAGCAAAACAAATTAAATAAAGCAATCAGAATCAGAAGTAGAGAGATCCTCTCTCCTTCTCAGACCTCTCTTTCTTTCGCCGGGTAACTAACTCCTCTGTGATCCATGTCCTACTTCACCTATATATTTTGGAAGTTTCTCTTACTAGAGTACCATGTAAGAATTGAAATACTAATAATAAACTCTTCTGTGCCACTGCTGCATTGCTTCTCTCATATTCCTGTGGACTTGTTTTATAATTACCAGGACCAAACAAACCTCTTTAAAAAGGTTCATGAACCAATTAATTGCACCCACTGATTAGATTGATTCAACAAACCACTTTCAAAGCGAAAGACCCACTGCTTGCAAAATAAGTAGTGGGTCTACCATAGATTTACATAGGTCTGTATCAGATATGCATAGGCAGAGTCCTTGGTTTCACGTGGTAAATTTTTTAAGATTCTGTGGCAAGAGCTAACAAATTGTTGCGAACAATGTGAGCATGAACCCCTCTTGCCATGGCACAATTGGCACAACCTCGTGGGCCAGGCCCTAAGGTTTGTGCAGATGGTGGCTGAGCAAATCTTAGCATGGGCCAGGCTATAACAGAGTCTAAAAGACTATGGTGGAAGCTGAAGGCTTGTTGGAGACAAGGCTATGACTGAAGTCTTGGAGCAAAGTAGAGCTGAAGTCTGAAGCAGGCTGAAGACTTGGAGCAGAGCAAGGCATGAAAATTGGAAGCAGGAGAAGAGATTAGGAACAAGGCTTGGAGACAAACTGGAACAAGACTGGCAGGCTTGAAGACAAGAGCAAGACTGGCAGATGACCTTTGCTGAGGTGTTGAAAGAGTACGTGAGACAGGTTTATGTAGGACAGGAATGATGACCTCATCAGAGGGTGCCATGGGGAATTTTCCACTGCAGGCCCTTTAAATTGGGTAATATCGGTGCACACGCAGCATCCTGCCATACTTGATTCAGCGGTGGTGTCCCGCCACATGGAGAACGCTGATGATGTTTGGGGTGAGTGCAGCTGCTCATGGGGCTATCTGCGAGCAATCAAACATAACACAAATTCTGTGGCAGATTTTTCTAAATCCCACAGCAATTATGTGGCTAATTTGCATACTTTTGCATATATTTACAATTTAAATAATGTATTTTTCTACATATAAAAATAAAGTTTTCTGACATTTCTGAATCAGGTTAACTTACTTGGTTCTTTATTAAACAAAAAGGGATCTTAGTGATTTGGGCTGGGAAGGAAGGAGGGAAAGGGACTGGAAAAGGGAAGAGAGGAGATCTCAGAAGAGGGAAAGGGGATCTCATAAGAGAAATTAAGAAGGAACCTTAGGCAGGAGGGTAGAGGGATAAGGGATGGAAGAGGATAGAGGCACAGAGGGAGAAGGGGAGAGGGAGGATGGAGAGAGGGATTCAGGGAGGATATAGAAAGGAATGAGAGAAGAAGAGGGGAAGAGGGAGAAGAGTGATCAGGAATGGCAGCGGAGAGTTGATCAGGGATGAGGATGGGGGGAAAAGGGACTATTGGGAATGCGGGTAAAAGAGAAGGAGAAGAGGGGAAGATTGGGTTGGGGTAGAGAAGGAAGGAAGGAAGCCACAATCCTCTTAATCACACCCCTATCCCTCTTTCCCTTATCCCCCCTCACTCCCCAATATCCCCTCACTCACATCCCTATACCCCCTCCAGTCTCCTCACTCAACTTGCATCCATGGTGATCCCCTCATTGAAACTCCATACCCACTCCAGTCTCCTCACTCTCTCCCCCAGTTTCCTCCATCACAGTGGCACTCTTTCTCATCCCACAATCCCTGTCAATTTCATCTCTCCCTCTCCCATCCTTCCACCCCTAATCAAGATCCCCTCACTTACTGACCTTCATTTACTTTCTCCTGCCACTCTCTCTCCCATCCCCATATTCCCTCATTCACTTTCTTTCCCATTTCATCCCTCCATGATCATCTTCCACCCATCCTATCCCCCACTCTTCCTCATTCACTTCCCTCATCCTACCATCCCCTCTCTCTCATTTGCTTTCCCCATCCCCTTGCTATCCCTTCTTCTACACCCAATCCCCTTACCATCCCTGGTTTACTTTTCTTCCCCGATCCCCTTATTCTCCCTCATTCACTCCCCTCACCCAATCCACTCACTCATCCTGATTCACTCCCAATCCCTCGATCCACTTACTCACTTCTAGTTCACTCCCCCCCCCCCCCCCCCACCACCACCACCACCACCACAATCCTCTCACTAACATTCCATGTTGGGGCTAGGAGATGGACAGCAGCCTTACAGCATCTCGGGCTGCATCTCCTCCTCCACTGCCAGAGCCTAAGTCATGCTTTTAACCATGTGATTCAAAGCTCAACTCAGGCCCCAGCACCAGAGGAGGAGGATGTAGTTCCAGGTACTGCAAGGTCACTATCATCCTCCTCCTAATTCTGGACAAGCAGAGTGAGTGAGGGGATTGGGGGCGACAGAAGGGAAGCAATGTACCGTCCCCCCCCCCACCTCTTCCGGAGGTGGGGGGAGAAGTCTGAAGAAAAGCAATGATTCATCCTCTTGCCATATCTCCCACAGCAATTCGATCAGGACCAGTCAATTCCATGACAAGGGCCAACTTTTGCTACCCTTATCATGGCTACAGAATTGCAGGAGACTGGAGGCCCTGTCCATATGCTCCATGGCAAAACACTAAGTTTCCCAGCAGGAATCAAGGAAATCTGAACATTTTGCCAAACTCAAACTAGTATGCAATTTACCTGGTTAAAGGTGAACTCTTGAAAGTTTGCATGTCTGCATCAGCTTTAACTTATTCCTGCATTGGGCCAATAAAATATATGACAACTAACTAACTAACTAACTAACTTGAGACAAGAGCCATGCTCTTTAACATTTAGGAAAAGACAAAAAACTTGGCTTTTCAAAAAAGCATTTCCAAGCCTTGAATAAAACCTCCTCTCACTAGCACTAACTCGTATGCAATAATGGAATGTAAACACAAATCAACCAACCTCAAACCCTCTCTCACTAATTCCTGCTGAATATTTATCATACTATTACCATTCACAACTGTGTCATATTTATTCATTTGATTACCTATGTACCGTTTCATAGTCTTATTTTTCACTTGCTATTCTAATGTATCAATAGGCTGAAATGTAAATATTGTGCTGTTCAATTTCTCCCCTTCCATCCCAAGTTTATTTTCCTTGTTTTTTGTAACTTTCCCTCTCCCTTTTTCTGATTCACTGTATTTAAAGTTCAAGGTTCTTATTGAAAATATTGTTTTTTACGTTACGTTATGCTTTACACTCCTTGTTATTTGTAAACCGGGTTGATGTGATGCCTATCATGAAACTCGGTATAACAAAAACAATAAATAAATAAATAAATAAATAAAGTATCCAGACTCAGTGATACCAAATGGTTTAGTGACTAAAAATTACCTAAATAACCAAAAATATCAATATAAGTGAAATGGAAGATTATAGTAGTTTCTCTATAAATGCCACCACTTACCATATAGGTGGTTGCTTAATAATTGTTCATCATTCAAATACCCGGATTATTATTTGTTACAGGTCACTACCTAGTTTCTGCAGAACTTGCTGACAATTTCTGGCGCACATTGTTCAGATCCAGCTATTTGAAGTGAAAACTTTATTCCTGACATCAGTGTTTGCTTTACTCTGTGTACTTTTCAGTTCCTTTCCTGAAACACTAGGATCATCCCAGTAAGATATATTGGTAATTCCCCATAGCTGTGTAGCAGATGGCTGCAGACATCTCTGTATCAGGATACATTGGTCATTGCCCACAGATCAGCCCAACTTCCCAGGGCTGTGTGGCACTCACTTCCCAGCTTTACCTTTGCAGATCGAAATCCCTAACCAATGACTGCAGGCATCTCTGTTTCTGGGTTTGAGTGAGTCCCATCTCTTGACTTCCCACATGGCCTCCCCCGGCCCTCCCCCCCCCATGAAAGACAGTGTTCTCTGGTTTAAGAGCCATTCTGATTTCCCTGCAGTATCTAAATTAGTCTCATTTGCGTCTCCCAGTTAGCAATACTCCTTCCCCTGCCTGCTGATTTGATCCTAATTAATTAAATATCTGCCAAGGATCTCAAAACTACATTCTCCAGGAGTTCTGTGCTTCCTTTTCCTACTGGCTTTACAATCCCCTAGCCAAGTCTTGTATACTTTTTCTTTCCACCATCAAGCACAAGCAGTATTCCCTCTGGACTTCCTTTCAGAGCTCCCTCTGTCTTCTGGAGACTCTAACTGTCCCATCTCTCCAGGCTACTTTAGTATGGGTATGGGTGTGTGTATGTGTGTGTGATGTCCCTGCTTCATCACATACAGTATATTACAATAAAACAATTATGAACCACATATACGTATACATGCAAATATGTTTAATTTAACAAAGAGTCACAGCACATTTTAAGTCTCAAAAAAAAATAAATGCAAATATACAACAAAACATTTCAATAATACCGTATTGCATATAAATACACAAATACATGTATAAACTATATTCCAACAATATACTATCAATCTACATAAATAAGTAACAACAAAAATCTTGTGTATTATTATTACTCCAAAAATTGATTTGCTCTCAGGTTATATCAACTCCCAAAAGGCTGCTGACATTCAGGTATTATTTGCTATGAAGCAAATTCTGCTAACTCTCAGGTATTATACGTCCTCAAACAAATTTTTGTTCAAGTTATGTTTTCTCCTGCTTTTGAAAAGATTTCCTCTCTCAAATTGTATTCACCCCAGGACCGACACGACTGGGTATGCATACCACGCATTTGCACGAGGTGCCACACCCAGAGGGGAGGTGGGCCGGTGGCAGCAGGAGAAGCCACTTGGCTGCCAGAAGCCGAAGAAGAAGAAAGGCTGCAGGCCACAAGTGCTCAATCTGCCAGTGGCCGAAGAAGGAAAGGCCCATCTTCCATGTATGTATGTGCGCTGCGCCCGGGCAGATCTTCTGCTCTTCCCCCCCCCCCCCCCCCCCAAAAGCAGGAAGATCGGTGGTCCATAGTGGAGCTCATCCACCATGGCTCGAAGACAACAGGACAGGAGGCCCATAGAGCCATGGTGGAGCTCATCCCACCATGTGTGTAATTTAATTGTGTGTGCCTGTAAAGGGTGTGGGTGTGTGTGTGTGTGGGGGGGGGCATGTGTGCAATTCCTAATACCTTTCACTGTCCATGGGCTCTGGGGGGGGAGAAGCACATCAGTTTTTTAAAATATAGATTACAGAATGGAGCTGGGCTTTATCTGATGGGCCCGGGACAGGTACTGACTGAATCGGGGGTGGCAGCATAGTACTTTTTTGCACAGGGCAGCAAAAAAAAAGCTAGCATCAGCCCTGATTTACTTCCTTCTATTTCCCCCCATTTTCAAAAAGATTTCTTCTTTCCAGCCACATTTTCCGCCAACCCAGACTGTGTTTTGCCCATTGGCCGCATCAGGGGAACTCCTGTATAATATCCACCGAAATCTCTATTCCGCAACCACCAAAATACACACACAGACGCATCACCTGCATATTAAAAAAAATCTTTAATACCAAAAATAAATCTTGTAATCTCAATTAACTGCCTTACCATACTTATTTGACTCCAGCCTAGTATTTGTACCACAATTGAGTATCAGAAATAATCCTCGAAACACTTAAGCCTGGATTTATCAAATGCACTAAATATTGCATGCAATAGGAAAAGGGGTGTGTTTTATGGTAATAGGTTGTCTATTGCAAAGTGCACTATCCTAGCACTTTGCATAGATATTACCACAGACTGCGATAACTTTTTTACACTTTGCGGTAAGTAAATTGTTGCAATTCCTACCTACAACCACTGGAGAGAGAGAGAGAGAGAGAGAAACTAGCTATAGGGCCCTCCTACTAGGTAGGTATTTATTCCTCTATTGGAGGCCCACCTAGCTACTCGAGGTGAGGTTTAGGTATTAGTCTAGGGGTTAGGGGCCACTTTGATATGCAGAGTGCGATGTACAAATAGAACAGTGCACTCTTGTGAAGATTTGATGACCTTCGGAGTGAGGAAATTCACCCAAAGATGAGATTTGTTCACTCAACCTAACTTGATGTTACCCAGGTAGAGAGTCCATCAAGTTCCCCGTGGCCCGTGAAGATGACATCAGCCAGGGCGGGTATATATACCCGGCCCTGACTCCAGCACTTTGCCTCAGCAATGGGTCCTGATCAGATACTGAGTGCGTCGTCTGCATTGTTCCTGATCCTGCGTTCCAGCCTTGCCTTCCTGATCCTCCGTTCCGGTCCAGTCTCCTGTTCCTGTGCTCCTGCCTTAGTTCCGTTCCTGCTCCTGCCCTCGGACTGACTCCCCAGTTTTGTACTTCTGCCTGGTACTTCGCCTATGCTTGACCTCTTCCTGCCCTGACATCCAGCTTGTCTCTTCGTCCTGCCTGCCTGCTGCCTGTCCTGACCTCTGGCCTGTTCCTGCTTTCGTCTGTCTGCCACTTGCCTCGACCTTGCCTGCCCGATGCCGCGCTGTCTTCTCCTTGGACTCCTCGACATGACAGACACGCACCTCAGTCCTGCCGGCCCCAGCACCCAAGGGCTCAACCTGCGGAGAATGTGGGCTGGTAAAGGTGAAGCTCCAGTTGGGTCTTCCCCACCTGCACCACCTCCCAACGACGAGGACCACTAGGGGCCTTCCCTTGGTGGCGGTATCAATCTTGTCTCAGCTCAAGGGTCCACATACGCAACAATAACAAAGTTCCCTATTCCTTTTCAGCATTGAAACCTCAAGGGTGTAAACTTTTAAAATAAAGATCCACCATTGTTCTCTCTTTAACAATTGCAGAGGTATATTTCCCCCTCTATATGGAAGATGCACATGGCCGATGACAATACAATTTTAGTACACTATCACTTATGCCTATTCTTCCCAATTATCAATGGTGCTTTTTGCTGCATGCTCAAGTAGCTTTTACGTTCAATGATCTGTATTCTAACAGGCCTGATGGTTTTCCCCTGGTACAACATTTTACATGGACACACAATCACATATACTGTATATTTAATAGTATAATCCCAAGTGTGTTTCAAATAAAAAGATGTGTCTCTTTGGATGAATGCTCCCAACACATTCATACAAATACTACATTACTTGCATTTCTGATGTCCCAAAGGTCCCTCTGGTTTCAAATTCTTTGATCCAAGTTCTGTCCCCCCATAATACATAAAATGAGGAGGTTGTTTAAAGGTCTTAATTGGCTTTAAAATATGCCAGTGCTACTTTGATTAACATGATTTGACCAAAAAGAGAAGGGGAAGATGCAAGTTAAGCTTTCCTCCTTCTACCTTTGCTTTGCCTGCTACAAATCACAAAATGCACATTCAAAAGCCTGTTTAATTATATGCACTGGCTATCTCTTTTGAACAAATCTTAATGCCATGCTGTCTACCAAAGATTTGAATGCTGCTGTTGTGGAGCATAATCTTCTAAGATGAAAAAACTGCCCTACCAGGATATTTTCTCTTAAAATTGGGGATGATGACTAGTGTAACTAAGGAATGTTTTTTTTATCTAGAGGTTTCTGGTAGATAGATGTAAAAATTCCCTGGTCCATCATTTTTATCAAACCATCCAAAAATAGAATTTGTTGAGCACTAAGAGATGGATGAATCTTAAATTGGAATCCCTTAAATTAAGTCAATTAAAATATCCCCAGAAAGCTCCTCTATGCTTTCCCAGATGCCAGATATTAATCAGTGGCCAAAAACTAGATGAATAAACCCACCACTCTTCAAAATCTGTAATGTATATGTGGCTTTATCACAAACTTGCTGATAAAATTGGCCATCAAACATTAAACAAAAAAAAAATTGTTAAGGCTAATTGAGCTAAAGCACAAAGAAAGTCCATAGGAATTCTTAAAAGTGAGGAATATCTATCCAAATAATGCCACACAATTACTAATGCTTCCTCAAGTGGAATATTGGAATATAATGCTTCAATATCAAGAGTAATCAGAGGACTACCAGGTTGTAAATCAGTAACCCTCTGTAAGCAAGTAACCAAATCTGCTGAGTCTCAAACATAGGATTTGCTTTGAGACACAAAATATGGTTTATTTCTAAGCCCCTTTGCAATTTGCCCCAGGTATCCTATAAGTAATTGAGCAAAAAGTAATCATTTGGAACTTTTCTATGAAAGACCTGTGACAATGAGTTCTTCAAAGAAGTTTCTGAAAAAATGCTAAAAAAACCTCTGCTGCCTTATTAACAGATGGCAAGCTTTTAAAGCACAACCTCTGCAAATGCATGTCACAATATTTAAATAAAAGTTCCGCCTGGGGGCTTCAGAATACAAGGACCTAAATTATGCATGCAGAAATGGTGAAAGGTTAAGCGACTTGTTTAAGGATCAATTGCTACTCCCTACAGAACTGTGTTGTCATAACAGCTTTTTCATGTAAAATCATACAGAAGATTGATGGCTCTTGAAAGAATAAATACAGTAAGTACTGTGTGCAGTCTAACCATATTACAGTTACCACAATTGTCCTTTAACAACCCAGGGTCAGGCTGAAGTCTGCTTTTGATTTTAGATCAAGCAGGAATGCATTTATACATTGAAAACCATGCATTGGCTGAGGAATTTAACTCAAATGAGCTTAGTAAACCTGTTTAATTTCCTTCAAATTCAAGAAAAATAATGAACTTTATTAGAATATAGGGTTCCCTAATAAGTTACTAGATATAGGGGGCAATAATCAAGGCTATTTCTGTACATGGAATGCTGTTTCACCCTTTAAATGAGCTTTGGGATAAAAACCCATTTTCTAACCGTGCATGTCAGCAATGTGGGTAACTATTACCCATATATGTTTGTAGGCGTTCTCAGGGCGGGGAGGCACCCATATATTTTGCCTTAAAAAAGTATGTGCACAAAAAGCTTTGTGTGAGATCATTTCCATGTGGCAATAATCATAGCAAAACTACCTGTATAGTTTTGCTTTATTATTTCAGCAAACTGGAAACCCCCGAGGTAAAAACTATCTACAGCATGGTTTGCAGGAATGCAGGCAATTCGATTATTGCCTCCCAGACGGGGCAATTTTCAAAAGCTATTTGCCCATGTAAATGGCTTTTTTACCAAGGTAAAAGGGCAGGCTGAAAATTGCCTGCCCTGCAAGTGGGTAAAAGTATGCATGGGGATCAATAACGCTCATACGTTTATTCTTGCGGGAAAAGTAGGTGGGATCAGAGGCGGGAGGTCAGGGAGGGAACAAGCTACATAATTTTACATTTTCAAAGCTATTGCATGTTTGGTTTTTTCGGGAAAAAAATATATCCACAAATAATGCAGCTACAAATCTCTGCAAGTACTTTTCCCCTAGAAAATTATCAAAAGGAATGTATTCTCGTACTGTCTGTTTGAAAACTGGTGCAAAGTTTGCAGGGAAAATTGCCCATATAAAGGGATTACCAATACCATATTTAGTAGGGAAGTGCTTTCATTTGAAACAAAGCAGGACATCATAATGAAATTTCCTGTTTCGCTTTGTTTCATTTGGAATGTGAAATGAAAGAAAGCCAAATTAAATTTCATTCATTTTTTATTCCTCACTGAGCCAGCCACCAGCCTCGGCCTAGGCCTCCTGCCAGTTGCCATATCTTGCCTCTGCCACAAAAATTTAAAAATTCCAGGTCGTGAGGCCTGCCTCCACTTTCCCCTCCCCCCCCCCCCAATGTCCTTCAAGATGCCTTTCATCCATTGTTGATCTTTGAAGTCTAAATGGGGCAGTGTTCATAAGAACATAAGAACATGCTATACTGGGTCAGACCAAGGGTCCCTCAAGTCCAGCATCCTGTTTCCAACAGTGGCCAAGCCAGGCCATAATAACCTGGCAAGTACCCAAAAACTAAGTCTATTCCATGTTACCATTGCTAGTAATAGCGGTGGTTATTATCTAAGTCAACTTAATTAACAGCAGGTAATGGACTTCTCCTCCAAGAACTTATCCAGTCCTTTTTTAAACACAGCTATACTAACTGCACTAACCACATCCCCTGGCAACAAATTCCAGAGTTTAATTGTGCGTTGAGTGAAAAAGAACTTTCTCCGATTAGTTTTAAATGTGCAACTGCTAACTTCTTGGAGTGCCCCCTAGTCTTTCTATTATCTGAAAGAGTAAAAAACCGATTCACATCTACCCGTTCTAGACTTCACATGATTTTAAACACCTCTATCATATTCCCCCTCAGCCATCTCTTCTCCAAGCTGAAAAGTCCTAACCTCTTTGGTCTTTCCTCATAGGGGAGCTCTTCCATCCCCTTTATCATTTTGGTCGCCCTTCTCTCTACCTTCTCCATCACAATTATATCTTTTTTGAGATGCGGCGACCAGAATTGTACACAGTATGTCTTGCCAGGTCATTGTTTCAAAATGGTGCCGGCCGGCCATGAAGTAAGTACCATTTTGTTGTAAGGACTTTTGTTGTCCTTAAATGCAGACTATCATATTCCAACTGCATTTGGATTAAAGGCACTAGCTAATTTGTGGGGAGTTGCATTAGAAATTGTATTGTTGATTTTGTTTTCATTCTTTAGGAGTGTTTTTTTTTAACCTTTGTCTTCAGGGATTAGCCATCCATGGAGAAGCTAATCTTAGCCTGATTTTTAGAAGGAAAATACAATCTATATCAAGAAACTGTAATATAGTCACATGTTCACTTAGTTTTTGGCATGTCTCCTTTTTAACTCCTGGTTGCAATCTTTCTTACGTAGACTCTTCTAGGTAACAAGCAGATATTTATGCAATTTCTATTGCATTCAAACAACTATTTCCAACAGGTTAGTTCATCGGGAATTTTTGAAAAGCCTTGTAAAGTAAAGAAATAACAGGGTAAACATTGACGAGCGTGAACTGCACTCATAAACCAGGGAGTGTTGGATGTGTTTTCAGTCTCTCTAATTTACTGCTAGTGCTTTCCTCAATACTTGCATTCTGTTGAAAAAAAGCTTCTTTCTGGAGTTCATAGAATGTAATGTGTTTAGGCAGCATATCAAGGTGCACGTGGAAGTTCTTTTTAATCAGGCCAGTGGTGCACAACGCAATTGAGTCTGTTTCTGTGTCTTTTTGCCGCAATTTCTTGACCTGTGATTGCATTTTTTGGTACTTGAGGATCTTCTCTCTTTCTATACATTGCACAGAATAGCAACTTGGTACTGACATTTCTATGAGCAATGCCAGGTCAAATCATCAAGAGGGGCCAGGGGGTATCTTTGTATTCTGGCCCTTTTGATTATTTCAAATTGTATAGAAGGGGGAAAGCAGAGAGAGAGTGATAATGTTTCTAGGAAGCTGGCAACCCTGCCATACGCCCAGGAGCCCTAAGAACTGCCTCCTACCTTTTCCCCCAGCATTTTCCCTTGGAGAATTAAGAGTGGAGGAATGGTGGGGGTCTGTGTGTGACATGCACTGGCCCAGACAGAGTAAGCAAGAAGTAGGGATGTGAATCGTTTTAGGACGATTAAAATTATCGTCTGATAATTTTAATATCGTCTTAAACCGTTATGGAACACAATACAATAGAGATTCTAACGATTTATCGTTATAAATCGTTAGAATCGTGAGCCGGCACACTAAAACCCCCTAAAACCCACCCCCGACCCTTTAAATTAAATCCCCCACCCTCCCGAACCCCCCCCCCCCAATGACTTAAATAACCTGCGGGTCCAGCGGCGGTCCGGAACGGCAGCGGTCCGGAACGGGCTCCTGCTCCTGAATCTTGTTGTCTTCAGCCGGCGCCATTTTCCAAAATGGCGCCGAAAAATGGCGGCGGCCATAGACGAACACGATTGGACGGCAGGAGGTCCTTCCGGACCCCCGCTGGACTTTTGGCAAGTCTCGTGGGGGTCAGGAGGCCCCCCACAAGCTGGCCAAAAGTTCCTGGAGGTCCAGCGGGGGTCAGGGAGCGATTTCCCGCCGCGAATCATTTTCGTACGGAAAATGGCGCCGGCAGGAGATCAACTGCAGGAGGTTGTTCAGCGAGGCGCCGGAACCCTCGCTGAACGACCTCCTGCAGTCGATCTCCTGCCGGCGCCATTTTCCGTACGAAAACGATTCGCGGCGGGAAATCGCTCCCTGACCCCCGCTGGACCTCCAGGAACTTTTGGCCAGCTTGTGGGGGGCCTCCTGACCCCCACGAGACTTGCCAAAAGTCCAGCGGGGGTCCGGAAGGACCTCCTGCCGTCCAATCGTGTTCGTCTATGGCCGCCGCCATTTTTCGGCGCCATTTTGGAAAATGGCGCCGGCTGAAGACAACAAGATTCAGGAGCAGGAGCCCATTCCGGACCGCTGCCGTTCCGGACCGCCGCTGGACCCGCAGGTTATTTAAGTCATTTGGGGGGGGGTTCGGGAGGGTGGGGGATTTAATTTAAAGGGTCGGGGGTGGGTTTTAGGGGGTTTTAATGTGCCGGTTTTGCGATTTTTCGATTTTTAGATTTTTCACGATTTTTCACGATTTTTCACGATATTTTACCCCCCCAAACGGCAACAATACGATTCCCTCCCCCTCCCAGCCGAAATCGATCGTTAAGACGATCGAGGACACGATTCACATCCCTAGCAAGAAGTGATGATCGGTGAAAACAAGGATTCTTTATTATTGCAATGTGTGGTAAACACTAAAGCCCAGTCTATGTCCAGCATGGCCAAATGTCTGTTAGACATTTCATTGGTAAAGCCAAAGGAGACAATAAATCTTTTAAATTTTTATCTCATTCGTTGGCAATCATAATATCTCCCTTTCTTTGAATGCCAGTAAAATCTGAAATATGTGCCAGTGCTTTTTCAATATTTTTCTGATTTCAGTAGGCATACATGTGAATGTAATAGGACAAACAATTTTTGTATTTAGAGATCTGGATTTAGGTGTTAATAGTGCTTTTCGATTTTGTTTTGATGAACGTATGAATCCGTCATCTATATGGGTTTCAGGATAACCTCTATTAATGTCTCCTTTGGCTTTACTGGCTAGATGAGTTCCGAGGATTGGGTTGAGAACCCTTGTGCTATAGATTCCTACAGATAAACTATAAACTGGCAAAATGCCTAGCACTCACACATGCAGAATACAGACAGACCTACACCAAATACAGAATAAAGAGACCATAAAGTATAAAGAGAAACATGTAGACAAAAACTGAACTGGAAACTGTATAAAGCCAGACTATATGCAGTGCAACAATGGAAAAATAGAAATACCACTCCTCAAAACAATAAAATCAAGTAATATAAAGCATCAATCATAATAATAAAAAGATATTAAAAAAATAAATTTCAAAACAGCTGATGAATAGAACAGCCAATAATTAAAAATGTATATAAAAATTATACAAAATTTCCCAAATATCAATAAAATATTTCAAAATAGCAGACATATCAAATTACCCAATAATTAAAACTAATGATAAAAAAAAGATATCTGCTTTTCATACCTGGGAATTTTTGTTTCCATCCTGAGATAGCTGTGGATTAGTGCGGTGGGTAGGGATGGGAAATTTTCTCCTCATAAATACACATACACACACACTCATTCATTCATTTTTTTTCTCCCGTACACACAGATATTCTCATACATGCTCTTTCACATCAAAAACCACTGAGTAAAATGAATTGGAAGTACCAAACAGCTTCAACATGTCACTCATAAGCTGGAACAATTTGAATAACCTCATTAGGGATATGGGGGAAAGAAAAGAAGGACTTTAAAAAAGAAAGGTTTTCCTTTCAGTTCCAAAAGTTTATTGTGTGCAAAATTCAAGGAATCCAAAGTCCAGTGCTTCCATGTTGGGCAGTATTTTGGGTTAAAGGAATCCTCCATTCAATCTGGTGAAAAGTACATGTGGTATAATATGTGAAAAGATGTCTCTGCAAAATGTGGAAAAAAATATCTGAGTGATATTTTTTAAAGATTGTTTCTTACGGCAGTGAAAATACAAGTGAAGTTGGCTGTTTTCAAACACATGTAACAGTTTTTCATGATTAATGTTGTAACTCGCTTAAAATAAGCATGTAATAAATATATTTCAACAAATAAATAATGGATAACAAAGGGGAGGAAAAAGACATTCATAAACAGAATAATGTGTTCCTCAGAATAGAATCTGTCTTTAGTTCTTGCTACACAGGGGAAGTTGGGAGCAGCCTTTCCCTCTCTTAATATTGTACTGCTGCTGCAATTACTTTATTCTTAGTCTAATCAATTTTTGCATCTCTCAAATAGTTTTTGTTAAGTCGTTCCCTTTGCTTGTTACATTAGATTTTCCGGGATCAAGATCAAATGTAATATAACTAAAAGAGTAAAGAACAGCCTGAAGGGAAACAATGTATTGAACTTTCAACAGAAATGTAAAGACATGAAGTTTTCCATATAAATTTGTATTTCATGCATGAGGAATCATTTTAATTAAAACTAAAGTAATCAATCACAGATGCTCCATTGATGGTTATGGTAAGTACCTTGTCTGTTTTCACAGACTTTAGTCAGCATAGACCCCCACCAGGTGACTGTGACATTCCTAGCAGGATACTGCAGTGGTTTACTGTTGCTTTCTGCAATCCATGGCACATGGGCTTCCATCCTGGTACTGGCCAAATCTGACCCTGTTTGACTTAGGAGACATGGCAATTTTGGGATCACCTAGAATGGGGTTCCTGGAGATCCTAACATTTTAAAATTAATTGCACAAAATGGAATTTGGATCAACAAGCTTATTTTGTTAACTTACATTTTAAATGTCTTATACAATAGTTCCTAAATTATTACAGGAAATTACTTGGGGAAGGCACAGATAAGTGAGTCCTTTAGCAAGTGCCTGATGGATAGACTTATGTGTATGAGACAAGGAAATGTATGAGCACTACAGACATTGCAACTCATACATGTACACACATACATATTTAGGGTTTGAGTGATTTCTTGGTATATCACAAAAGATACAATGTAGCCCATACTTGGCAACAAAAGCTACTTGTACTTATCTTTCCCTTTTGCTTTCTATCTCTTCACCCTCTTAATTTGAAATCCTTGAACCTTGGCCAGAGATGAAATCTCTCAGGATGCCTCTCAGGGTCTGTGATCTTTACCATCTCAACATGTTCTGGTGTATCTGCTGGTGGTACATAAGAACATAAGAAGTTGTCAGATCAAGGGTTCATCAAGCCCAGCATCAGTGGCCAATCCAGGTTACAAGTACCTGGCAAGTACCCAAACACTAAGTAGATCCCACGCTACTAATGTCAGTAATAGCAGATGCTATTCCCTAAGTCAACTTGATTAATAGCAGGTAATGGTCTTCTCCTCCAAGAAGTTATCTAAATTTTTTTAAACCCAGCTACACTAACTATCCTAGCCACATCCTCTGGCAACAAATTCCAGAGTTTAATTGTGCATTGAGTGAAAAAGAATTTTCTCAGATTTTAAATGTGCTACTTGCTAACTTTATAGAGTGCTCCCTAGTCCTTCTATTATCCAAAAAAGTAAATAATCAATTCACATTTACCCATTCTAGACCTCTTATGATTTTATAGACCTCCATCACATCCTCCCTCAGCCATCTCCTCTCCAAACTGAAAAGTCCTAACCTCTTTAGCCTTGCCTCATAGGGAAGCCATTCCATTCCCTTTATCATGCTGGTCTCCCCTTCTCTGTACCTTCTCCAGTGTAACTATATCTTTTTTTTAGATGTGACGACCAGAATTGTACACAGTACTCAAGGTGTGGTCTCACCATGGAGCAAAACAGAGGCATTAAGAAATTTTCCATTTTATTCACCATTCCTTTCCTAATAATTTATAACATTCTGTTTGCTTTTTTGGCTGCCGCAGGAGACTGAGCCGATGATTTCAATGTATTATCCACTATGATGCCCATATCTTTTTCCCGGGTGCTAGTTCCTAATATGGAACCTAACATCGTGTAACTATAGCATGGGTTATTTTTCCCTATATGCATCACCTTGCACTTATCCACATTAAATTTCATCTGCCATTTGGATGCACAATTAGCATCCTGCGATTTACTCCCACAATTCTGTTGTGATTTAACTATTCTGAATAATTTTGTATCATCTGCAGATTTGATTACCTCACTCATGGTATTCCTTTCCAGATCATTTATAAATATATTGGAAAGCACTGGTCCAAGTACAAATCCTTGAGACACTCCCCTGTTTATCTTTTTCCACTGAGAAAATTGACCATTTAATCTTACTCTCTGTTTCCTGTCTTTTAACCAGTTTGTAATCCACGAAAGGACATCACCTCCTATCCCATGACTTTTCAGTTTTCTTAGAATCCTCTCATGAGAGACTTTGTCAAATGCCTTCTGAAAATCCAAATACACTACATCTACCGGTTCACATTTATCCACATATTTATTAACCCCTTCAAAAATATGAAACAGATTTGTGAGGCATTTGTGGGTAAATGCTGTGTTCCATTAAATCATGTCTTTCTATGAGCTCTGTGATTTTGAACTTTAAAATAGTTTCCACTACTTTTCCTGGCACTGAAATCAGGTTCACCAGTCTATAGTTTCCCAGATCACCCCTGGAGCCCTTTTTAAATATGGTGGTTACACTGGCTACCCTCAAACCTTCAGGTACAATGGCCAATTTTAATGATAGATTAAAAATTTTAACTAATAGATCTGAAATTTCATTTTTTAGTTCCTTCATAACTCTGGGTTGCATACCATCTGGTCCAGGTTTGTCAATTTGGCCTACTTCATCTCCCAGGTTCACAGTGTTTTGTTTCAAATTCATCTGGCTCATCATTCTTGAAAACCATCTCTGAAACTGGTATCTCCCCAACATCCTCATTAATAAACAAAGAAGCAAAGAATTAATTTAGTCTTTCTGCAATGGCCTTATCTTCCCTAAGAACTCCTTTAACCCCTTGGTCATCTAATGGTCCAATCAACTCCCTCACAGGTTTTCTACTTTGGATATATTTTTAAAAGTTTTTTTATTATGAGTTTTGCCTCTTTGGCCATCTTCATTTCATATTCTCTCTTAGCCTGTCTTATCAGTGTTTTACACTTAACTTGACAATGCTTGTGCTTTTTCCTATTTTCTTCAGATGGATCTTTCTTCCAATTTTTGAAGGATGTTTTTTCACCTCACCTTTTAAACCATGCCAGAAATCATTTTGCCTTCCTTCCACCTTTCTTAAATGTGGAATACATCTGGACTGCGCTTTTCAGATGGCATTTTTAAAAATGTCTACTCCTGTTGTACACTTTTAGTTTTTTCTATTTTCCTCATTTTATCAAAGTTTCCCTTTTGAAAATTTAGTGTTAGAACTCTAGATTTACATATTGTCCCCTTCCAGTCTAGTTCAAATTTATGTTATGATCACTATTGCAAAGTGGTCCTATTAGCATTACCTCTCTCACAAAATCCTGCGTTCCACTTAGAATTAGATCTAAAATACCTCCTTCTCTTGTCGGTTCCTGAACCAATTGCTCCATAAAACTGTAATTTATTCCATCCAGGAACTTTATGTCTCTAGCATGCCCTGATGTTACATTTACCCAGTCAATATTGGGGTAATTGAAATCCAATATTAAACATGCTCGAGTTGATGAACCCCTAGTATCGCACTGCATACAGTTTGGACATCGGTTTGAGGACTTTTCATTCTGTGCAACTGATCATATATTAGAACACTGGCGAGAAGGTGATCGGGAACTTCTATTGTTAAGATCTGAACAACGTTGGATTTATAGACTGAAAACTACCATTCTGAATGGGCTAAACACAGATTTGGACTTACATGTTTTTCTGGAATAATTGTACCTCTTTTTTGATGTTTCTATTGATGGTTTCTCAATTTAATTTGAACACTACTATCGATAACATTACAATGTAAGCTGGTCCACCACTTATGATTTGCATTTCAGTGACATCAAAGGTTTACATCATACGAGATTTGGGTATTTAACGAGATGTTGACATCAGCTTCATTTCCTCTGTTCCTGTGAAGAGATGGCTGAGATGCTGAGTCCATTTTGAGACAGTAGCTTTGATAGAAAGCTCTGCTTTAATATTACAATATTTTAAGAGTATGTTTTGGTATTGTTTCCAGGCAAAGACTCCTTCTATAATGATTTTTGCATGCCCCTGATGAAGCATTACTGTGAAACACCGGCCATGTTGGGCTGTTCTGTAGTAAATGTCAAAGAGATTGCGGTTTACATATACTCTGTGGACTGGGGATACAAAATCATCAAAAAATTAAAAAAATTACAAATTTTATAAAAATGAACAAAAGAACAAAAAAATAATTTTTTTCTAAAAGATATTTTTTAATGAGATTAATAAAAATGATTTTTGTGAAGGTGAATGATTAGAAGACCGGTTGGTTTCTTTTGAAACATACGTCAGGCTTGCTGACACCTTCACCTAGGTTTTTCTAAAATATACTGTGTGGTTCCCATTTTTTGTTGTGGTAATTGAAATCTGCCATTTTCACTGCAATGCCAAATTGATTAGCTTCCCTGATTTCTCTTAGCATTTCATTATGTGTCTCATCATTTTGGCCAGGTGGATGGTAATATACTCCTAACACTATACTTTTACCCAACACACATGGTATTCTACCCATATAAATTGTTACAGTTTGGGTTGTAGCTTGGTGTGGCGAACACCATCTGCAGGAGGATGGGAGCAATTGCAGGTGATCTGGTGAGGGTGGGTAGAGTCTCCAGAGCTGAAAACAAGCCAGTATGTTTAAATGGGAAAAATAGTAATTATTGCAGTGCAAGAAAAAGGTATGATATATCTGCCTATGTGTGTCCAATTTAGAAAAAAAAATTAATAGGTTTAGCATCAGTACCTGAAACTTCAGGCTGATAATATTTGGCCTTGGAACTCATTGGAATGACACTACAAGGTAACGGGCGGATTTTCAATGCCCTGCTCGCGTAAATCCAGGCGGATTTACGCGAGCAGGACCTTGCGTGCCGGCGCGCCTATTTTCCATAGGCCGCCGGTGCGTGCAGAACCCCGGGACGCGCGTAGATCCCGGGGTTTTCGGAAGGGGGCGTGTCGGGGGCGGGGCCGAATGACGCGGCATTTTGGGGGCGGGCCCGGGGGCATGGTTTCGGGCCGGGGCGTTCCGGGGGCGTGGCCGCGCCCTCCAGAACCGCCCCCGGGTCCGGTCTCGGCGCGCCAGCAGCCCGCTGGCGTGCGTGGATTTACGTCTCCCTCCGGGAGGCGTAAATCCATGGATAAAGGTAGGGGGGGGGGGGGTTTAGATAGGGCCGGGGGGTGGGTTAGGTAGAGGAAGGGAGGGGAAGGTGAGGGGAGGGTGAAAGAGCGGCCTCGGAGGGAACGGAGGCAGGCTGCGCGGCTCGGCGCGCCGGCTGCCCAAAATCGGCAGCCTTGCACGCGCCGATCCAGGATTTTAGAAGATACGTGCGGCTACCCGCGTATCTTATAAAATCCAGCGTACTTTTGTTTGCGCCTGCTGCGCAAACAAAAGTACGCGATCGCACAGTTTTTCAAAATCTACCCCTAAATGTAAACGGCAACAGTGGAGTATTGCTTTGTTAACTACACAATCGGTTATCCTACAAAACTTTAACCAAAGTCAGACTGTTTAATGCATGGTGGGTCTTAATGACTAGAACAGCTTCTTATGAAAGGCTGATAAAAATAAACAAAAGTACCATGTCATTTAATAGAACGTAGGCATCCTTTTTTAAAAATTAAAATTGCAGCTGAGGGCTGGCCCAGTGGTTCAGTGGCAGAGCTGTGCACTGTCATGAGAAGGTTCCCGGTTCCATACTCAAGTCTCCCGCTCCCCGACTTATCTGGTACTGAGGATGCAAAGGAGCAGCATTCACAAGGCCTGGTTGGGGGGGCAGGGCACAGGAGATAGTCATCACTTAAGGGTGACACCAACTGGCTGGATTCAGGGTGCATGATTGCAGTGTTCTGTGCATGACCCTTTGTCCAGGACTGTAACTGCAATGACCAGGTATGCTGGAAAGGATGTCCAGCCACCCTAAGCAGTAATCTCTCTCTCTGTCCCTGACCCCCTGAATCTCACCTATCTCCTCATCACACCACATGACTCCTTCCTTTGTCAAACATGGCGCCCTGCCCCATTCTGGTGCCCTGGGTGGCCACCTAGTCCGCCTAATATGGCGCCCTGCTAGGAAGGGATATGAAATAGGGGAAATATTCCTGGGTAGTTGTGAATGAAGGCTCATGATACCAAATTCTAGCCCTAAGCTGGAGGTAAAAAAGAGCAAGGGGAAAACTACAGGGCTGAATAAAGTTGCACATAATATACTGGGGCCATGGGCATCTTATTATTTTTTTTTTTTACAGAAGGAAAGTCAAGTTTGATCTACAATGAAGAATTCATAAGGCTTCCTGAACTTTTTTTGATAAAGAAATAGGAAGTTTTTGATTATAAGTAAACTGATATATCAAAAATATATCTTACTGTCTTTGAAAGGCAATTCTCAGCAGTCTGTATCTTAATCTGGTAATGTAATGGTTATAATATATAATTGTATAAAAGTTACTCTATTCAAATAGAAATACAAGCTTTAATTAACCAAACATAACCATAAAAAAAAACCTGCTAGCTTCTCATCAAAATAATATTTTCTTGTGACCTTCATTTCCTGAATTCCTTTGAATCAGTTGCAAACATTTAAATTAGTGGTTTGAAATATGCAATGTTGTTCTTTGACGGGTTCAACCAAAGTAAAATGCATGCTCCCCCTGTAATCCAGAACAGCAGTTTTCTCATTGTCCCAAACTAACTCAACTTATAAGCATATTTGAGCACATAGACTATAAAATCTAAATTGTATGTAATAGTGTTGCATACTGTCATTTTATTGGCAATTTTTACATCCAAAATCATGTTACACTATTTAGTACAAAAATGGTACCTAAAGTTCCCTTATTACTATTCATAAAGGAGTCAATTTTAAGACCCATGCACGCTCGATTCCCGAACGCACCAATTTTATAACATACTCGAGCCGGCGCATGCATGTTGTAAAATCCAATGGTCGCGTATGCATGTGTGGGTGGCCCACCACTCATATGCGCGGGGGGGGGGGGGAGGGGGTGTAGCAAAATATGCTCAGTGACACAATCAGGCCTCCCCCAGTTCCCTCCCAGTCTGCTCCAATTAAGAAGTGGACTAGGAGGGAATTTTCCTATCCCTAACTCTACCCTTTCTACCTCTTCCCCTCTCCTTCCCGACTCCTAACCTAACCCTACCTATCCCCAATTTTTTTATTTTAATAGTTACTGCTCCCCGGTAACAGAAGTAATCTCTGCGCACTGGCCGGCTGCAGACGCGTGCTTCCCCAGGACAGCGGCTAATGGTGCTCTCCCAGCCCACCCCCATCCCTTCCCTGCCCAGCCCAAGTCTCCTGGCCCGCCCTTTTTGCAGGGCTAGGCACTTTGGTGCGTAAGGGGGTTATGCGCATGACCGGGTCCATTCTAAAATGCATAAAACCTGTTTTTTACATGCATGGCCCTTTTTTAAAATCGGGCCGAAAATATTCAACATGAAATTTTTTGCTGTATCCTAAGGGTTGGATTTTTAAAAGGTTACGCGCACCGAGCCTATTTTAAAAAGGCCCGGCGATGCGCGTAAAGCCCCAGGATGCGTGTAAGTTCCAGGGCTTGCAAAAAGGGGCGGGGAGGGGGCTCCAGGCACAGTGGCCATTTGCCGCTGTGCTTGGGATCGCGTGCCGGCCAACTGCCGGCTGAAGTAAGTTTGGAAACAAGAAAGAAAAAAAGAAAGAGGTAGGGGGAAAAGGCTGGGGTAGGGAAGTTCCCTCCAAGGCCACTCCAATTTCGGAGGGAACGGGGGAAGGCAGTGCAGGTTCGGACCTGGCTCGGCGCGCACAAGGTGCACAATTGTGCACCCCCTTGCACGCGCTGACCCCAGATTTTATAACATGCGCGCGCCTGCGCATGTTATAAAATTGGGCGTACATGTGTGCGCACCGGGTAGCGCACGCATATGTACACCCGCGCGCAACCTTTTAAAATCTACACCTTTATATTAGGTCCCTGGCAAAATAGATGAATTAATGGCAGAGGAACTGCTTGATAGATTGATCAATGTAAATTCAATTGGAATGGATTCTATATGCAGAGTCTATATTTTGTAAGGTACAAAGTCTTCTCAGTGGTTGGCATGGATTTGTTCTTGAAATTGATAATAGGCTGTACAAACTCTTTCAGCAGAGATGATGACCTTAAGAAAGAACGGTCAGTTTGCATTTAGCAATGCTTTAAATCCCATAGACCTATTGTACTTCTAATTTCCACCAGTAATGCATTGAGAGGATAACTTTCCAAAAAATGTTCATGCTAGCATATAC
The DNA here is from genome assembly GCF_901001135.1 of Rhinatrema bivittatum. Classification (NCBI taxonomy): domain Eukaryota; kingdom Metazoa; phylum Chordata; class Amphibia; order Gymnophiona; family Rhinatrematidae; genus Rhinatrema; species Rhinatrema bivittatum. Next base: position 165,280,849 of record NC_042621.1, read on the forward strand.
ATGCTTATGTGGCCATGAGTAAATCTATGCTAGTATTTTATAACCTGTGCAATTTATATACACGTATTTTAGAAAATATGCATATCTCTACCCCGCAACATATGCCCGTTTGTATGCTTATGCATATATGCTAATTTTTACATGCGTAATGTTTTGAAATGGCACCAAGAGTGGTCTAATAGCAGATTATGATTGACAGTATCAAAGGTAGCACTCAAATCAACAATGACCATGAGTACATCCCTCCCCCTGTCTAAATTTAATCTCACTTCATTTGTGAATAGCACTAAAGATTTCTCAGTACTGTTCCTCTTTAGGAAGTCAGACTGTCTTGAATGTACGGCATTAACCTTGAAAATATAATTTTCTAGTTGTGCAGCAACCACTTTCTCAATTACTAGTCAGTAACTGTAAGGATGACTAGAGTCTAATTTCACTTTTTTCAATAAAGGACATACTCCAAATAGCTTAAGAGAGGCATCTATCTGACCACTTGAGAGACAAGTATTCACAAATGGCTGTCAAAAATCTTACTAAACAAAGATCTTTGGATTTAATTAATGTTGTTGTCCTGAGATCCAAAGTAGAGGTGTAAGTCATAATTGACAATACTTTCTTAACCTCCATTTTAATGATTGGATTAAATGACATACATATACTTTTACCAAGGTCCTGCCCTTTCTCACCTGTAATAGAATCCTGGTCTTCCCACCCATAACAAGTAGGGGAAACCTCCTCTGCGTCCCGGTTAACAGCCTTATCACTCACCATCATATATGTTTACACCTTTTCAAAGCATCTGCCATGGTTTCACAGAAAATTAAAAAAATAAATAAAAATTAGCCAGAAATATACAACTTGAAGAGCATCTTGTACCATTTCTATAACTTTCCTCATATTATTACTCCATGTATGAAATCAGCATTGGAAGTGAAAAAGTGTATGTCACATATGTTGATCGTCCATGCAGATTTTATTGCCGTCTTGTAAGCACTCTACCCTCCAGTTCAATCCAAGCATTTTCTTTTCACCCCAGCACAGATCTACTTTATGGCATCTGTTGGAATAACAGGTACTTGTGACCAGACTAGCCAGAATCAGAGACAGAATGTTAGTCTTGATGGCCTTTGGCCTTCTCTACAAGGGCCAGGCATAGCTAATCTTATATTCGTTTCTTATAGTAGTTATATTTATTGGTCTTCTAATTCTAATTCTTGGTGTCTTACAATGTTCTTTCCTCTGTTGCTATCTACAAGTTTCACTAAACTTTGCATTGCTTTCCCCATTGACTTTAACGGATAATGAATAAATGACACAAATAAACAAAAAAACATTTTGTTTCAAATGAATAAAAAAAAATTGTGGAGGCATACAAAATAAATGAAATCAAAAGAATGTTTCTGCACACATCACTAGTTGCCTTATCACAAATCGTTCTGCAAAAGATTTCATGCAAAGTCATTAATATAAAGTGTCAAACTGGAAAAGTTTTCATAAAATGTTGAAAATTCAAATGTATAAAGTCTAAGAGAAATGAAGAATTATCACACATTCTTGGGAAGCATAATACAAAAATCACTTGGTTATTTATAATATCACTCAAGACGTTTGAGATGAAAAATAAAGGCAAAAATAGTTTTGATTTTTCAAAAATACTCAAAGATGGGCAAACACTCACCTGGATGACTAAGGTTAGGTAAGTTGGAGAAGCAGTGTTCATAGTTCCTCTGGCAAAGAAGGAGAGAGAAGTCCCATGCATTGGGGTCAATGGTGGCATCTTCTCACTGGAACTAATATGCACACCTACTGGTTTCCAGAGGGAATTACAGTTTGTGGCTCCCAGTCAAGAACCATCACTGCCATAAGTGGGCTTGAGTAAGTTATAATAGTAGGAAAATACTCTGAGTAGCTGCAAGTGAAGGCTTATAGTACCTTTACCCAATACATGCTGGTTCTGATTCACTTGGAGCACAGAAGAGCAGAAGGAAACATATGGGTCAAAAATAAAAAAGAAATGTTTTTACATATGTAATCCTGGGCTAGTAATTCCCAATAGGATCCCAGAAAACACACCTCAAACACAATCTTAGATGGTAATGTCCTCTCCTAAAGCTAATTGTATCTGAATGTACAGCATTCCCTGGTAGGGGGAGGAAGGGAGAGATTAGACTTCTAAGCCCTGTACATTGCTTAGTACTCAATCAGGTATCAAAGTAAATGGTAAGCACTAACGAACAATCTCATGGTTTTAGAAAGCAGTAATAAGCACACTGTAAGCTGGTATGGTTTTCAACTTCACTTTAAATGAAGTTTTATGGCATTTATATAAAATGGTTCATTGCAGTTCTTGGTACTTCACAATCCAATTTCACAATTTAGATCTTCAATACATTTGTGACCTTTTAATTTCATTAAAGGTGTTCTGAAGTTAAAGTCAATTCCAATATTAGTGCTACTCTTTCTCCCTTCTAATCTTTTAGGCAGTTTGCAAGCTCCCTCCCAATAGATGGGGGTTTGATCTTTAAGAACTTGATAGGCATTTCATAGTGTCCCAGTTCTCATACATTTGCTATATTTATTCCATCTTCTTCTCCTTCCTGATGGGTATCTGGGTTACATCTTGCTCCTTAGATCTAATTGAGAAGTAGTGGATGCACCACTTGAATACCACTAATCTCCTCTTCCTGTCTTTTGCTACTACTCCTTGAGGATGAATGGAAATTCGGGCCTCTAAGAGGACACAGATGGTCTTGTGGCTCTTTCTCTGTGAAAGACACCCTTTCCTCTGGATGCCGAAGCATCAGAGTCCTGTGCCCTAGGGCACTCAGTGAAATATAAAAAAAGAAATATCTTACTTGAAAAAGGAAAATTAAACAAGAAGTAGGAAGGATGGAAAAGCTTCCTCCCCACAAACAGAAAGGTTTATAAAACTATGATAAATTAGGCAAAGGTACTCTGTCTCCTGTCTTTGCCCAGGTCTCACAATCCCTGAGACCCCAGAGTCCTTTCTTAGGAAAAACAACAACAAAAAAAAGGAGCACAAAGGGACATGCTGCCCTTAGGAGGGGCAACTGAAATTTCCACACATTAAAAGGGTGGCTGGGATTTATATAAGGTGAGAGCTCACTATTTTAGTTTTCCACCTGGGGGAGCTAACATCCCACTGTTCTTAACTCTGTTTTCCCCCCTACTAAAGATGAACCAATCCTCTTAGTAGGAATCCACAGGATTCTCTTTACATATTTAGTATGATTTAAAATAAGTCTGATAATGATTACAGTTAGATCATTTTTTGAATCCTGAGATGCAAAGTATCTAGAATAAATACAAAAAAATCAGAAGAAAAGATCTTGATGTCTGTAAAACTATCTTTTTCCAGGTGCATAAATCTGCATATAAATTGCACAGTATCTTTGTACTGAATTATTGAATATCAGTTGTTTCTTTTTAGTGAAAATCTAGCATTTTACTCTTCTAGTGGATTCTACAGCACATTAGTATTTTCATTAATGCCATTACTATAGGCAATCATTAGCAAAATGGAACCTTTGGAATCAGCTCATACAGAACTTAAGTAGCCATATTAGAAAAAAATAATTACTTCATTCAATTTTGTAGTTTGTAGTTATGGTTGGCTTACTTTGCTAATGAGAAAGCAAAGTATTTCTTTAAAAAATAAAAACAAGTCCACTAAAAAATAAATCTACCTTGGACATGTTAATTGAAATACTATTTCAGTTTTCAAATATAATGCATGAAGCTTATAAAAACCTATAATTCTATTAATTGTTAGCTTGACACATAGCACCGTGATAATTAATGGAGAACAAACAAGAAGTCGCACAAAGGGTTCTATTTGCTAAAATGTACTAATGCACTTGTGGATACGTTTGACGGTCTGCAGGCTGGGCCCCTGTGAACCACTACACTCACCCTCCCGGCTGGGTCTCCATTGACTCCGGATGTGGCCAAGCCCCTTCTGCCCTCTTCGTGGCAGAACATTGTGCTCTGACATGCCGCCAAGAACCCTCGTGGCAAGATGCTGCTGACTGATCTCCTCCTTAGGTGCGTGCACCCAATGTCAGGATTTAAAGGGCCCACAGCGGGAAAAGCCCTTTGGTGTCCTTGGATGACATCACACACTTAAGCCTATAAAAGGCCCTTGCTGCCGTTCCTTCACTGCCTCAGCAACAGGTCCTACTACTTCTGAGTACAGCGTGTTGCTTCCAGAGTTCCTATCTTCAGGCTCCATCCAGCTTGTCTTCTGTCTTCATTAGCATGTCTCCAGTTTTGTTCCTTACTGTTCTTGTCCTCGCCTTCTTGCCCTGCCTATCAGTCCCTTGTCTCCTCCCTCAGACGGATATTAAGTTTTGAACTCAGCTCAGATCTTGGACAGCACTGACTGCTGCCTGCCTCTGGCCTTTGCCTGCACCTTGGATAACCACTGACTGCTGCCTGCCTCTGATCATTGCCTGGACCTGGCACATGCCTATTCTCCACCTGTCTATGACCCAAGCTAACCACGGACCTTCACTTCAGCCACCAGCAGAAACCCCGCCGAAGTCCTGCCAGCCCTGGCACCCAAAGGCTCAATCTGAAGGGAATGAAGGCTGGTATATGCAAAGATCCTGACATGTCTCTGCCTTGCCTGAGTCTGCCTGCTGACGTTGGGACCCTCAGGGCTCCTCACTGCAGGTAAAGCCAATCTCTCCTCGGTCCAAGTGGCCACAGATGCAACAAATTGCAGAGGCCATGAACTCAGCAGACTTATCTTCGCTGCAAGCCATACCCAGCATAGCCCGCATGCTCCAAGATCAGCAAGGCACCCTGGAGCTCCTAGCCACTGTGATGGAGAAGCTCTCCATTTATTTGGATACTCTTACCACTCCAGCAGTGCCGTCTCCACTCACTCCAGCACCACTACCCCCTATAGCACCCAGTCAGCCAGTGCCCCAGTTGCCTGTTCCACCCCAGTATGCCAGGGACCCCAAGTGATGTTGGTTACTTTTGAACCAGTGCAGAATGCATTTCCAGTTACAGGCTCCACTATTCCTTGATGACCAGGTTAAAACAACATACATACTCTCACTGCTCTTTTTCTTGACCTGCAACAGTTCCTAGAACACTTTCATATGGTCTTCAAAGGAGCCAGGTTGTGCAGGAGCAATGGCATTGGACTTCTTCACCTCCGCCAAGGCTTATGAGCCATGGCAGACTATGCAATGGACTTTCAGACCCTGGCATCTGAGCTAAACTGGCAGGATGACAGTTTAGTTGCCATCTTCTTAGGTGGTCTCTCTGGGAAGATTAAAGTGGAGCTAGCTGCCTGGGACCTTCCCACTTCCTTAGAGGCTATTATAGCCCTAAGAGGCAAAATCAATTGTCATTTGCAACAAGGGCTCAAGAGACCTATCTGGCAAGAAAAGTCTCATCAGCACCCCAGGTCCAGCATTCACTCTTACCTCCAGCTAGCACACCCTCAGCCTCTTCTTCCCCAAAAGAGCTAATACAGCTAGGACATAGCTGCTCGGCTGCAGAAGAGAGGTTCTGGCACAGACAGTAGAGCCTCTGTCTGTGCTGCACCACACAAGGCCATCTCTTAACCCAATGTCCTCAGAAGCCGGGAAATGACCCTAGGCCATACCATTCCAACTCCCCAACTACTGCTGCCTGTCATGTTGGAGTTGGGTTCCATTCATTTCTTCACCCAGGCATTAATGGATTCTAGTTCGGGAGGAAATTCCATCTTAAAGGAACTAGTCAACCAATTACAGATTCCCCAGCCTTGATGACCTCTTAGTTGGTAGCCTCTGTCTATGGAGACCCACTTCCAGGGCAGGTTACTATGACTACAATGCCCATGACCCTACACACTAGTCTCCTACATCTGGAAAAAATCAGCTTGTATGTGACCTCCACAGTGATCCATCCAGTCATTCTGAGAATACCGTGGCTCTGATAGCATCAATCATACTTTGACTGATCTGCCTTACAACTCATTCAATAGAGCTATGGGTACACAGATCCTTGCTTGGTGCTTGTAGAACCTCTTCATTCCATGACCGTTGCCTCTCTACTCCCTGGACTTCCTTCTGAGTATGCAGACTACAAGGATGTTTTTTTCAAAAAAGAGTTTGGAGATATTGCCACCGCATCACACATATGACTGCGGCATTGAGCTCCTCCTAGGATCCATGGCTCCACATGGAAGGGTGTATTCCCTATTGCTATCCAAGACTCAGGCCATGTCTGACTACATTCAAGAAAATTTGGAACATGGACTTATCCGTCCGTCCTCATCCTCAGCAGGGTCTGAGTTCTTCTTAGTCATGAAGAAAAATGGATCCCTAGGGCTGTGCATGGACTATCGTGATCTGAACATCATCACCAAGAAAGATCATTAACCATTACTTCTAAAAGTGGAGCTTTTTGACTACCTACAAGGTGCGAAGATATTCACAAAATTGGATCTTAGCAGTGCATACAACCTTATCCGCATCAAGGCTGGTGATTAGAAAACTGCATTTAATACTCGTGATGGACATTATGAGTATTTGGTCATGCCCTTTGGGCTTTGCAATGCCCCAGGAGTTTTCCAGAAAATTGTCAATGAGATCTTTCATGATCTACTATACACCTGCATAGCTGTATTCTTAGATGACATACTAATCTTCTCCCAAAATCTGAGAGCTCACCAAAGAAATGTTCACATCATTCTTCAGCATCTGCATGAGAATAATCTCTACACCAGATTGGAAAAATGTCTCTTCAAACAAGAACTTTGTCTCGTGAGATGGGTTTCAGATGGGCCCTGCCAAGATCAAAGCCATCATGGACTGGCCTCACCTTGTGGGACCCTGGGCATTTCAAAGATTCTCGGGGTTGTTTTTAATTATTACTGCCAGTTTATCTCAAATTGCTCTTCTCTGGTAGCCCCCCTTACCGACAAGGGTACTAACACCAAGGACTGGCCACCTGAGGCTATTGAGGCATTTCAGAAATTAAAGAATGTAATCACTAACAAACAATGATTATGTCATCCAGATTCAATATGACCCTTCATCTTAGAGGTAAGTTCCTCTATCCTGAGGGTAGGGGCTGTCCTACTCCAGAAGGGATATTTCATTTATTTATTTATTTATTTAAAAATTTTTTATATACCGGGGCATGTTAAAAACATCATCCATGTTCCTTCTTTTCTAAGAAGATCTCCCCAGGTGAACACAACTACAGCATTGGAGATCGAGAGCTTTTAGCCATTAAACTGACTTTCGAGGATTAGTGCCATCTATTCGAGGGAGCCCAAGCTCAGAGGCTTAAAGCAAGACAAGCCCATTGGTCTTTGTTCTTCGCTTGCTTCAATTTTGACTTATGGTATCGCCCAGCACTCAAGAACTAAAGGGCAGACATCCAAAGTCACTGGATTTAAAGGGCATGCGGGACCCTTGAATGACAACACGTTTAGGCCTATAAAAGGCCCTTGCTGGCATTCCTTCACTCCCTTAGCAACAGGTCCCACTACTTTTGAGTAGAATGTGTTACTTCCAGCATTCTTGCCCTCAGTCTTCATCCAGATTGTCTTCAGTCCCCGTTAGCTTATCTTCAGCCTTGCTCCTGTCTATTCTTGTCCTCACCTTTCTGCCCTGCCTATTCATCTCTTGTATCCTCCCTTGGATGGATATTTTGTTTTGACCTCAGCTCGGATCTCAGACATTACTGTGCGCTGCCTATCTCTGACCATTACTTGGACCTCGGACACCACTAACCGCTACCTGCCTCTGATCATTTTCTGAACCTGGCACATGCCTTATTGCAGCCTGCCTACAACCTAAGCTAACCACGGACCTTCATTTCAGCCATCAGCAGAAACTCCACCTAAATCTGCCGGCTCCGGCACCCAAAGGCTCAAACCTGAGGGAATGAGGGCTGGTATAGCTGAAGGTCCTGATGGTCTCTACCTTGCCTAGGTACAGCTGCCAAAGGTGGAAACCTTCAGGGCTCCTCCCTGCAGGTAGAACCAATCCCACCTTGGTCCAAGGGTCCACAGATGCAACAGATGTGAAACAGCATTTGCCATGTGTTAAAAATACATTAGCACAACAAAAGTGGAAACACATGGAACTTCCAGTTCCCTACTTTATTTCCTGGCCCTCAAACCTGACGCAATGTTACAAACTGCCATGGAAATGAGTAGTGCAGCAAATGCCCCATCAGCACTATCTTTAAAAATGGCACCAACTGACTCTAGATGCTCCTTTTCCCTGATCATCTGATTTTTGGACAGTAAGGACTGGGGGATCTTTTGGGCAGCCTTGCATCCCCTTAAAAGGATGGCAACCATCATACCTCACTGCCACAGTCAGGAATACGGGAAGATCCTGCCACAGCAATGCATGGATTCACTATACTGCAGTACTCAGTACTGGGATTTACTAAATCCTAAGGTAGTTTAGTTTTCCGTTCAGTACAAATACCACACTTAGTAAATAGGCCCCTAAATAAGGGACAATTTATAAAAACAAACTTAAGCATTCCTACTTTGTGCTTTTAAATCGATTAGAAAGATATATGATAAGCAGTAATTGTACGCTTGATACTAAATAAAGCTAGTAAAATTAATATGTAAAATGAAATTCTTTAAACTGTGCTCTTGTAGTCACGTTAACAATAGCATTACAAATGATCTGCAGCACACTGGATTTATTGAGTCAGGATTGTCTATGTCACAAATGATATGACACATTGAACTGATCCACTGTTTATGATGGAATTTATAACTCTTCCAAATACGATTGTCAGAGAATTGTAGAGCTTTTTCAATTGATACAGAGTCAGCATTACTCGGTGAATTGTGTATTTTTGGAATATTGCCCGAGGGATGGAGTTTTCTATTCCTATGGTCTAAGACTGAGGAAACCCTAGTCTTTTAGCCAGATCTCTAGAATAGAGAAGGATAAATTAAGACATTAATAAAATTAGGATGCCTTTAAAAGCAAACCAGGACCCTTCTATTAAAGGTAGCCATTTCCAAACAAACAAGGTGTTTTTATAGTTTCTGTTCGTGATCATGCCAGAAACAATCCAGCCTGTGAGACTAAAAGTGAGCTGCCATTTTCCCACTCCTCTTTTTCTTCAGCTTACTATGTAATTTGAGCTATATGATATCAGCGAAAATACAGTAGATAGGAAATTATTAACCACGCACACAATTGCTTAAGATCCAAAAAGATGAGATAATGCTATTTATTCTTAAAATTTCAACCTTAAAATTCTTATTGTTTCTGGGTTTATAATGACAAACAAATCTGTAACTATACCACACTCATGTAAAGATGTGCGTAAACTACCAGAGTTTTGCGGTTCTGGGTCATGTACACAGAAACATGTTGGTCACAGACTATTAGGTTGTCAGAACATAGAGCTCAGGGGACACATTTCCTTGTGCAGCTGTAGGCACAATTCTTAGACCCTGTTTAAAGAAGATTGTTGTCATTGAACTAAACAAAGATGGAAGAAAGATAGCAAAGGATTATGGATATTCTGCTCTATGCTTCCGGACTGAGAAATGCAGAAATTGCAGTAGTCTGTGTTCTAATCCCTTCTACAAACTTGTGTGCATAGAAATATAACTCTGGTGCATCCTTATCTCTCCACATTCTTGAGATGACGTAGTCATCTATATTACGTTGAACTTCAAACTTTTATTAAAAAAAAAAAAAAAAAAAAAGCAATAGCCTATGGTTTGCTTCTCTGGATCTCATCCATATGCATTGACTAAATTTATAATATGCTTATCTGGCTTCTAGAATGTAGGCAAGAGAAAGGATTAGCTAGCCACCACCAATGACTGATGCCCTCAGAACCAACATCATCATCATTGAGTCTCCATTTTTGTCTGCTCCTGTGTCTGAACAAAGAAATTGACCTAATCTTGCTCTGGGCCATGAGGCTGCCCGTGTTCCAGACAAGCACACAGATGCTGATATCTTCTCTGATAGAATCTGCTCAGTTCTGCTTTAACTGTCAGATTGTTGACAGGCTTTCTGAAAAACAGACTAACTCCTGATTACATTTCTGAGAGTTAATCATCATTAATCGCAGAGGTTAGTTAGCCTGCAGTTTCTGTGAATTACTATATCTTTGCAATATTTTAATGATCTGTAGTGTCTCTTTAAAACTGTGAAATGACTGCATATAACTGTCTTGTACTGAAATAATTGCTGTACATGTAATATTTAATCAATTCTGATATAAACCCTAATCAATTTCTCTAAATCTTGACAAATAGAACCACAATAAAAACAGCCTAAATAAATTCTATGAAATAACTTCTTAAAGATTTGTAGAATAGGCCCTGCATAAATCCTGTTCTTCTGTTTCTCTGGCTACCATAACTTTGAGGCACATTTGGGATCGGTAGGGAAAGTCGATATCCCATGAGCTCTTGTGTTCTTGAAAAGGGGGAAAAGTAAAGTTTTTCAAGTCCCTTAGGAGGTCTTCTGACACCTTCTAGCAGGAATCACACACTGCCACACAGTCTGGTGGTGTTCAAAATAAATTCTTTACTGGAATAAGTGATGCAAGTGAATAAAATCAGTAACAAGCACACTGGAGAATAGTGCAATCCACACAGAAAAAAAAAAAAAGGCAATCTGCAGTCCAAAAAGTTACAGTCGCTGCACAATCTTCAGACATGAGGGGTTTTCTTCCTCAACTAGCTCTGAGGCACTCTTTGGAGACAGGGACCCTCCTTGACTATTCCCTTTTTGCTTCCTGCATTCTGGTGAGCAGATCTCAGTCATCCAGTAACGAACAAAAACACTCTTCTGGACAAATGACCTTCTACAGACTCCTTTCCAAGCAGCAACTCTGAAAGCAGATCTCCCAACCTGGTACCCTTTATTCGGACTTCAACCAGAAATCCACTCTGCAAACCTTCATGCACATCTTCAGTGAAATGCAGGATGTATGGGATTACATTTCCTTTCACTAGTTTTCACCTCATTTGGTTCTCTAAATTTCAGAATCTTCCTTGGACCCCAAGAAAATCTCTCTCCTCCTCCTGGAAAGCCCGACGGGTCCAAGATGGCCGACTGGCTGAAATAACACAAGCCAGAGTGTGCTCATGGGCTTTGTTAGGCATATTCCTTTACAAGGTAACTCCCACTGGGGAAGTGTCGGGGAACACAACAGAGTCCTCCTTTCTCTGACCTCAAACATTCAGTGTCTGTGAAGACTCTGATGCATAGAGTAAGGGACACTTTAGTAACCCTTGTAAACCTCTGACTTGCAGTTACAAAGCTATATTAGGTTTATAATATTTAGATAGTAATCCACTTTGTGCTTTATTCTGAATTAAAGGCGGAAAATAAAATTTAAATAAATAAATCTGCTCTTTGTCTCTGCGGCTAAGGAGGACACCGTGTTTGTTTTCATGCAGACAACTAACTAGTGCAGTCTGCTAACCTCTGTAGCAGCGTTGCTTTCATGTGAAAAATAACCACTCTGTTCTCAAGTGACAGCTGGCACCACTAGCCAGTGCTGATTGAATACATATAACCACAGAGAGAACTGCTCTTAAATGAGAAATAACTAATCCGAGTACAGCTTCTTGGGGACATATGCAGGTCTGTGACCACACTGGGACACAGACCTGCATATGTTTTACCCAGGGCTTTCCACCAGTTGAAGGTTGCTGCAGGGACAAAGTATGAAACATGACCCTGTAAATGCCTCTTCTCGGTGTCCCTAAAATTTACCCTGGTAGACCAATGCACAAACCTTTAGCCACATGAAGGAAATCAATTTTCAGATGGCCAGTTAACAAAATTGACTGCTATATTTTAATATTTACTGGTCACCCTGTCATGCAAATCTAAAGGAAGGGGTGAACTTTGCTGAGCTTTTTCCCTCCTGCTTTGGTAGGATTGACAGGAACCTCTGCTGTCAGGCCCTTGAGATGGCCTGTCCCACACCTCTCGTTCTGACCAGACAATGTGGAACTAGCACAGGCTACAGTCAAGTCCCAATATTTCCAGTTAAATAATGTTAGTTATTTTGTGAGAGGTTTATTAGTCTCTTTAAATTGAGAGACATTCATCCCCGCTTATCCCCTTTAGCTAATTGTAATTGTCTGCTGTTGTGTAAATTATATGGCAGTTATATGGTTGATAGCAATCATCATAATAAATGCAGTTCTGCTGGCTCAGATACTGCAGTCTTTCTTATTTTATGAGAGAGTGTGTTCAGTTCCAGACATCTAAAGAACATTACAAAAAATATGTATACTTTCTTCTCGCTTGTGGGAGTTTCTCAGACAAGGCTCTCTTTAAGTTGGTGCACGTGGTGCGACTACACTGTGTCTGACAGCTGTAGAGACACCACATCAGTTGAACCCACACAAACTTTAAGGTAGGCCATCAGAAGCAGAGGTAGAACCTAGGCTGTATTAAACTACTGACAGGAGGAAAAGGAGCAGAGCAGGTTCCTTTGTGAGGGCTACTGGCACACAAGAGAAGCAGAGGTACAGGTAGCTCCTGTGTGGGACCAGAAGGAGGATCCAGGATCACCACCCCTCTTCCCCACCTCCCCCCCCCCCACCCCAAGCACTGCTGCCTCTCTCCTCTGGGGCAGTAGGAACCAAGCAACTGCAAGAATGAACTAGTCTGAGGAAAGTAGTGTGGTGTTAAGTGTTTTCTCTCTGAGGGAAGAAGGGAGGGAAGTGAAAACATTGAGAGAGCTATCTTGATCAAAAATAAAGGAAGCAGACAAAGTATCCAGAAAGACCGCAGGAGCTGAGGCATTTCCCAAGAAGAGCTCTCTGGTAAGAAATGTGTCTGCAACATCACTACATGTAGAAGTTGCTACATTCATCATCAATTGTTATTTCTAGACCACCTTCCACTTTACCAATGCCCAAGGCAAGTTTAACATTATATAAACATATGATAAAAATACATACATAAAAACAAATGAATAATAATAATCATCACAATGTAAAACTAAAATAAATAAATAATCAACTAACATGTAAAGTAAAACAGCCAATGCTAAAACAATAAATCTAATTAAATAAAAATCAACAATCAATGAAATAAGAAAGGTATAAGCAAAACATAGGAGGCATCATGATTCCCAAACTACCGTAGATAAAGCAGCTAAAAGCTTGCTGAAAAAGCTATAACTTAAAAACTTTTCCTGAAAAATAAAAGACATTCATAAGACAGGCTTCTTATGGAAATTAATTCCATACAGCTCGATACAGTAAAGTGGGGCCGCGGTTACCCCGCTCCTATCCCGCTTTCTACTCACTTTCCGACCACGTTAGCCCTTCCTGCGATACACTATCCCCTTTAACCCATCCTTACCGCCTCTTTAAATCCCCGGGTAACCCCTTCCACACGTGGCATGTATATCAGATGTAAATGATCGAATTATCTATTCCCTCCCATACAGTAACGCGCGCCCCGACTATCGCTATTTTACCTTGCCATTTTGCCCAGCGTTTAACCTGCTAACTTACCGCCTACCCTTACCCCTGCATTAGAGGCAGGGGTAATGGTAGACTGCAAACTTTCCCCCAAAAGGAAACCTCTAAAAACCTAAAATCCCCTCCTCCCCTCCTCCTGAAGCGACTCGACATTACTTTCTGTTGTTTTCTTACCTTTTGTTGCTTTTCAGCCCCTTCCCTTCTCTGCCGCCCTCCGGAGGGGGCAGCCGGCGGCGAAAGCGGCTCACAGCGGCCCCCCCCCCATGTGGGTCCCGGTTCTCCTGGCTCGGCAACAGCAACAGCAGTACAACAGCTAGGGCTCCATCTACCCCAATCCTTCCTTCCTTCCTTGGCCAAATTGTGAAGCAGCTTGCAGCATCGTGTGTCCCCCGCGCAGGTCCCGGTTCTCCTGGCTCGGCGTGAGGTGAGAGCCCACTGTTCTGTGCCCTCTCCGGCACGAGCGGAGCGAAGCATTCTTTCGTTGGCCGGAGCACCCGTCGATTTGGGCGCTCCGGCCAATGAAAGCACATAGACGGGCGCACGTGACGCACGCTGTGACGTCACGCGCCCCCGTCTATGTGCTTTCATTGGCCGGAGCGCCCAAATCGACGGGCGCTCCGGCCAATGAAAGCACATAGATGGGCGCGCGTCACGGCATCACATGTCGAGCCGCTTCGGTAGGTGGGGATTTTCGTTTTTTAGGTTTTCCTGGGTTAAAGTTGGGATCCACTTCCTGGTGCCTGTCATTTCAAATGTCATTTGAAATGACAGGTACCAGCACACCCAGGATACTGTATAGGCGCTGTATTAAGCGCCTATACAGTAAAATGGGTTGCGCAGGCCTAACGCTTCGCCTAACGCTTTGCAGACGTGGCTTGCATTTGCAAGCAATTTAAATAGAGTATCGAGCGGTATGTGATCAGAACAGTGCGTGGGGCAAACGAGGGTGCGCCCGGCACTGCCGCACTCTTTCTAACGCGGCCTTACTGTATCGACCCGATAATGAGGAGTCAATAAAAGAAAAGGCTTGATTTCTACTACTAATTAATCTTAAGTAGAAATTTTTAAAAGAAAATCATCAGCTGAGAGAATACAGAAATACACTGAATTAGCCAATTTTGCTAAATAAAAATGGATCAGTGATCTTTTGTTGCTTTCCAGCCACTGCGTGGCCTCCTCTCTACCAGAGAACCCCAACGAGCTCGGCTCTGAACTATTCTCCAGCATTCTCTGGCTCCTGTCCTCAGCCTGTGTGCTTCTGCCTCCATGCCAGCAGGGAACCTCCATGAGTTCATTCCCATGGCTGACCAACCCCTTCTCTCTCCTGCCTGTACCACACCCAGACTCCAGCCCTACTTAACTCTGTCTCTCCCATGCCTTAGGCTTCGGCATCATCCTTCTTGGCTCCCTGCTCTAGCCCTCTCTGCCTTACAGCTTTCTCAAGCCATTCCTAGCTTTGTCTCATGGCCTCCGGGCCTTCCGACTCCAGCCTTGCTTTTCCCTATCCCCTGGCATCCAGGCCTTCCTGTTCCCAGCTTGCTTGGTCTTCCCTTATGGCCATCTGATCTTCTATTCCAAGCCTTCTGTTCCTGAGGGCGTTCTAGTTTCTACCTTGCCTTGTGGCCTACTCTAGGCTCTCTGTTTCCTGACCTGGCCTAGCCCTGAGACTCCCAGGTCTCTCCCTGCTTCTAGTCCTCTCTCTGCCTTGCCCCTTGGGGCCTTCTTTGCCTACGCTGCCTTCATGCACTCTGTGCCGTCCTTGTCCTGGTTTGTTCTGTCTTGCCCTAGTCCCTGTCTCCAGTGTCCCACTTCTATGCTTGCTTGCACTCAGTCCCTGTCTGTGCCAGTGTTCCATTTCCACACATAAACATGCATCTACTCCACATTTACCTGCACCCAGATCCAGCCTGTTCCTGCTGTTGCAGTCCACGCTTACCCACACTCAGATCCTGTCTCTTCCAGCATTCCAGTTCCACGCTTACCTGCATCCAGCTCCATGCTTACTTCAGTCTGTTCCTGTGTTCCTGTACCATCCTTATGTGCATTCAGCTCCAGTATTCCAGTTCCATGCTTACCTGCATCCAGCTCCATGCTTACCTCACTCTGTTCCTGTGTTCCTGTACCATCCTTACCTACACTCAGCTCCAGCGTTCTAGTTCCACATGTACCTGCATCCAGCTCCACGCTTACCTCACTGTGTTCCTGTACCATCCTCACCTGCACTCAGCTCCAGTGTTCCAGTTCCATGCTTACCTGCATCCAGCTCCATGCTTACCTCACTCTGTTCCTGTACCAACCTTACCTGCACTCAGCTCTAGCGTTCTAGTTCCACACTTACCTGCATCCAGCTCCACGCTTACCTCACTCTGCTCCTGTACCATCCTTACCTGCATCCAGCTCCACGCTTACCTCACTCTGTTCCTGTACCAACCTTACCTACACTCAGCTCCAGCGTTCTAGTTCCACACTTATCTGCATCCAGCTCCACGCTTACCTCACTCTGTTCCTGTACCAACCTTACCTACACTCAGCTTCAGTGTTCCAGTTCCATGCTTACCTGCATTCAGCTACAGCATTCCAGTTCCATGCTTATCTCACTCTGTTCCTGTGTTCCTGTACCAACCTTACCTGCACTCAGCTCCAGTGTTCCATTTCCATGCTTACCTGCATCCAGCTCCATGCTTACCTCACTCTCTTCCTGTACCATCCTTACCCTGCATCCAGCTCCACACTTACCTTCACTGTGTTCCTGTACAATCCTTACCTGCACTCAGCTCCAGCGTTCCAGTTCCAAGCTTACCTGCATCCAGCTCCATGCTTACCTCACTCTGTTCCTGTACCATCCTTACCTGTACTCAGCTCCACACTTACCTTCACTGTGTTCCTGTACCATCCTTACCAACACTCAGCTGCAGCGTTCCAGTTCCACACTTACCTCACTCTGTTCCTGTGGTTCCAGTTCCAACCTCACTAGCACTCAACCCAGCCTGCACCTTGTTCCAGTTCTCCAGTCTCACCAGGTCATTCACACGCTGTTCCAATCCTGCGCCACTCCGGGAGGTGGTGTCTACAACACCCCATCTCCAGCTGCCCTTCATTCACAACATCTTTAAAACTTTAAACATACTGCTAAATTTGAAAGGTAGACAATGTAAACAAGGTAATTTTCTAAATGAAAGGTATCAGGCCTGGGCTAGCAGCAGCCTCCAGCTACTACTCCAGCTGCAAAAGTAAAAAGACAGCAAGTTCAAAATGGTTCCAGGACAGCATCCTGGCACACCCTGGCAGAAAATTATCACAGGCAAACTCTTTAAAATTAGGATGATTCTATTGTAATGCCATGTATTCATTAACAACAGGTGTGCTGCTGAGCTCTGAACTAACTGTATTTTATAAATGGTCTTCTTAGGAAGACCAACAAACAGAATTGCACTAATCATGATGGGAAAGAACAAACATAAAGAATTGTAGAAAAGGTGGCATCATCCTGAAAATAGAGCAAATGTCTTAAGCTGAACAAATTGAAAAATGTTGCCTTTGCTACTACATGAGCTTGCTCTTTCATAGTTAACAATGAATCTACTCTCAATCCATGGCGGATTAAAAGGCAAAGAAATTCCATCTAAAATCACAGAACGATTAAAATTACCATTGATTCTCTTGCCTACCTATAATGCTTTGGCCTTGGAGGGATTATGTTTTAATGTTTTTCATCCAAAAGACTACTAGATTTGGGAAAAGTGACCAACTGTAGAAAGCTTTCCATTTGCTCTATTTATCATATTTTCTTGAATGCTATTTGTTATAGAACTGATCTTCTATTTTCAGCCAGTTTTTACAAATCATAAAAGTTATGATTCATCAATTAACAGAGGATTAGACCGTCCAAGCCGGACAAACATATTTGCATGATGGATGCAGTTTTCCAAATACCAATCTAAAACAATTTTGTTGATATATACTTAAATCAATAATCTATTTAAGAAAGAGTAATCCAAACAAGAGTGTGTGACAAAATAAATCTTCTCACCTCCAAAATGGCTGACAATCTAAAAACACTAACAAAAAACCTGAGATGTATAGTAACATTTGTTTTACAACATTCTTTGTCATGTTAGTAATGCAGAAAAACAAAAATAACCTGCAAAGAGAAAAGAAGTTCACATTTTACTTATTTTTAAATAAAGAAATGTACTAAGATTTGTAATGCATAAATTCTGAAAAATATATTTTGGATATTAATAGCTTTTTTGTGCCTCTTCATTGTTGGGGTAGATATATAATATATGTATGTATGTATGTATACCTACACACTTATTTACGGATATAACTGTTTGTTTATAGGGGCTTTTATCAGTATTCAGTAGCCAAGAGACTCCACTGCTGTTCTGTTCATTAGTGTTATAATAAGCCAATATTGAATATTGACCATGTTCCCATATAATTTACTCCACCTAGAAATTAAAAAAATGAATTATAGCATAGAACTCCACATCTACAGTATATTTTACAATAAATTGAAATGTGCCTGCTTGAAGAGCTGCACAACAGCACATTTTGCTCAGGCAACTCTTAAGAACATAAGAATATGCCATACAGAGTCAGAACAAGGATCCATCAAGACCAGCATCCTGTTTCCAACAGTGGCCAAACCAAGCCATAAGAACCTGGCAAGTACCCAAAAACTAAGTCTATCCCATGCTACTGATGCTAGTAATAGTAGTGGCTATTTTCTAAGTCAATACCCTTCCATACCCTGTGGGACCTCAGTCTCCAGATTCACACGATCTTGAGGACATTCGGTTCCCCAGCCAATGAAACCCTCAGAAGGGGGGCCTTGAGGAAGGGGTACTGTTACGTTGGCCGGCCACGGAACCCGTGGCAGACCTTTCTCAACCCTCTGCTGCTGCCCCCGCAACGTGGAGGGAGCGCCCTCGGCACTGCCCTTCCCTCCGCAGCCCTGCCTGCAGTCCTCAGCCTCGTAGCACGGTTGAGACGCCGCAGCCATCCCCCTCCCAGGTCCGTATCGTGGCAGATACGCTGCCGCCAATTTCCTCTCCCACGGCACACTAAGGGTGCCGGCCCTCCCAGATGATGTCACTCATCTGGCCCTATTTTAAAGCAAGCTTTGACAGACAGAGCTTGCCTTTGCAACAGGTCTCCTTGCTGATCGAGTACTCATTGTCTCCTGAGAGATTAGTCTCATCCCTATGTTCCTGGTCCTTGCTGACTCCGTTCCTGGTCCCCGTGTTCCTGTTTCTTCAACTCACCTTTGGATTGCCTTCTCGGATCTCAACCCCTGCATTGCCTGACTACTCTGTTGCCTCTCTCCAAACCCGACCTCTGCATTTCCTAACTACTCCATTGCCTCTCTCCAGACCCGGACCTCTGCATTGCCTGACTACTCCATTGCCTCTCTCCAGACCCAGACCTCTGCATTGCTTGACTACATTTGCCTATCTCCGCGATAAGACCTCAGCCTTGCTTGCCACTACTTCCAGATCGCCACCAGCCCTGACTCAAGCTTGCTCCATGACGCCTCTTCAGTCTACGTCCTAGACTTGGCCTATTCAGGTTTCGGCCTGTTCTTGCTCAGGCGCTCCCTGTATGACTTTGTTCCTTTGGTGCCCGGGTCTCCGGGACACTACCTTGTCCAGTACAAGACTGTATCATATCTCTACTGCTGTCTCTGGGCTGACCTTGATCTCTCCATCGACTACAACATACAGAGGCCCACCTAAGTCCAGCTGGACTCGGTACCCAAAGGCTCAACCTGCAGGGAATGAGGACTGGTATTGGTTACATGCCAGTTGGCCTCCGTCACTCAGCCCACTTCACCTGCCGACAGTGAGGACCCGTAGGTCCCTACCTGCAGGTTGCGTCAACCCCACCTCAGCCCAAGGGTCCACCTCCGGTGCAACATTTTGGATACCTCATTGACAGCATCTTACTCCCCGATGATGGGCTCTCATTTATAGTCCTCTGTGGATGGCAACACAGGGGCCTCTGGGCCTCCTTGAGAAGGAGACCATGGCTGTCCTCGCTCTCTCTCCCAGGTGGCAGACTTTTGTGGCCATTAAAAACCGAACGGCGTTTTTGTGCTGCAGAGTGGAGCCGTGAACGGCCAACTAAATGAGAAGAATCCCTTGAAGCAGGCGAGATGAGCTGCCGAAACATTGCAATGTTGGGAGGTTGAAAAGTTTTTAATAGCCACAAAAACAGATACACTAAATGGGTGTTAATGAGCACATCAGGCTTTGAGTCACGAGAGGAGGTGACAGAAGTAATTGGAGTTTTCACGGAGCATTTTTAAAAGATAAGTGATTTAGTAAATTAATGAGTAGTTTTAAAATAATAATAAATAAAAATTGTGGTCTAATGGGAATTGGTAAATGAGCTTAACAACTAAGTGCTGTTCTTACCATGAATATGGTTGCAGCTCTGTAAGGGCAAGAGCCTAAAGGATTGAGCACAAAACATTCTGATACTAATTCCCTGAGTTATGAAAAATGTTTGAAAATTGAGTGAGAAATTTGGTATTCCTCATTTGTTTTGAATATTGAGTACAAGCATACATGGTGAGGAAATATTATCCCACAATAGTAGGATTATTGGTTTTATATTGCTAACATCTCAAAATATATATATATTTTTTTTTAACCTTTGTTGTCTGATCTTTGTATTTTTCTAATCAGTTGGTCCTGGTCTCTTTTGCCCATTTTTTCCCTTGTCGTTCATTTCCTAATTCCTTTTCAGTGTCTTTCTTCTACTACTGCCTTCTTCCCTTCCACACACACACACACACACACTTTCTCTCACAGACTCCCTCACACACTCAAGCTCTCATTCTCATATGCTCTCCCTCCCCCCCCACCACACAAACACAAGCAAGCTCACATTCTCTGCAGACACACGTATAAGCTCTCACTTTCTCACCCCTCCCCAGGTTTATATGCTTATACTCACACAGATGCATATCCAGGCACCCATTCTCACCCACACATACACATATTCAAGCTCCCATTCTCACCCATACATACACATATTCAAGCTCCCATTCTCACCCATACATACACACATTTAAGGTCCCGTTCTCATCCATATATACACACATTCAAGCTCCCATTCTCACCCACACACAAACCCAGGCCTCTATTCTCACCCACACATACATACATACAAGCTCCCATTCTCACCCACACACAAACCCAGGCTCCCATTCTCACCCATATATACACACAGTCAAGCTCCATTCTCACTCACATATTCAAGCTTCCATTCTCACCCACACACAAACCCAGGCTTCTATTCTCACCTACACACATTCAAGATTCCATTCTCACTCCCATACACACCCAGGCTCCGATTTTCACCCACACACACCAAGGCTCCCATTCTCATCCACACAAACATTCAAGCCTGTGCACAGCTTCCGCTTCCTCCCCCCAGAGCAGGAAGATCAGCTGGCCTCTCCTGCTGCCACCGGCCTCCTGCTATCTTCGGGCCATACGGCCGACCGATCTTCCTGCTTGGGGGGAGGGGGAGGAAATGGAAACTGTGCACGGTGGTTCTGCTTTCCTCCCCCCCCCCCCCCCCCAAACAGGAAGATTGGTCGGCCATACGGCCGCAGGACCGCTTCCCCATTTGTGCCGTGCAAATGCACAGAATGGCACGCCAGGCCTGGGTCCTCCTCTTCGCTGTCACGGGGATGGGATCCAGCAACAGGCCTTGCAGTTCCGGTGCCAGTTGGGTGGGACTGGGTCCAAATTGGGTGGGCAGCTGCCCAGCCAGGCCCACCCGAGGCTACGCCACTGGTTCATGCTAGACAACCAAAGAATTTACAAGATCTGGAGGCTTTTTACCAAGAGGAATGGGCAGCTTTACCACATGAGAAAATAAAGGGCCTCATTCACAACTATCACAAAATAGTAATACTGCAAGCCGTCATTGAGGCAAAAGGAGGCAATACACGATATTAAAACTAAGAGTATATAAACTTTTGAATAGGACCATTTTATTATTTCCCTTATTGCTATGGTTTGTTTAATGATTGTTTTATTCTGTGATGCATAATAGTTTAATTTGAAACATTAAAAATAACAGACGTGTTTTATCTAATCATTCATGTTTTCTTAAAGTGCTACATTTCTTACAAATTTGCTAGAGGTATGTAAACTTATGAGCACAACTGTATATCATTTTATAAATATATTTTATTCCAATGCCTCCTTCCTACCTCCTACTAGAACAGCATTCTAAAATTTAATATGTATGTTCCTAATTAGTTGGGACAATTGAAAAACAAATACAGTAAAGCATCCGCCTCTGATTATCCCCCTTCCCTAAAAACATAATAGGGGAATTGATTAAAACCAAATGAACGATTAAAGGAAAACAAATTTCTAAGTTATATAAGGAAACTTTTTCATGTGTGTTCCATTGTTTCCATGACTTTTTAGACAAGTACTTCAGAGTCATTCAGAGGGCAAATGGATCACATCCTGTTATCATGATGCGTCATAAAAGGAAGGAGCTCTGCTAAGGCTAGTCACTTCTAGCTCTTCTTTTTTAATTTCTGGCTTTCCTAAAGAAATTGTGTTTTACAAGAGAACAAAACAATTCTCTACCAGTAGCTTTGCAACTTTAACAAGATAAAGTAGAAACATTTGAAATCAAGTGCCTTCCCAGAGCCAGAGGTCACCTTGTCAATATTAATCTTCTCCTTTGGAAGCACATTAGGATCTACTAGACTGTTCTCTTTATATCCCTTTGACTGTCAGCTGACCTCTGACATTGCTCAATATCATACAGTCATTTAAGGATGTGGTAATTATTGAAAACTAGCCTAACCATGTTATATGCTGCCATACTGGGAAGTTCATTCAGAGGACTCCTGCAGTTGTCACCTGTTCCTTCTTTTAGAACAGTAGGGCCAGGAAAAAATATTTTTAGATAATTCAATGGACTGCTAGAACAAGCAATATCATTAAAATTCTAATTTGATTGCTTAATCTAATTTCTAATTATGAGGTTCTTGAAAGCTACTCCTGTTCAGCTATTCACACGATTATAATGTATTAAGATCAGGGCAGATTGCAGGTCAATATCGGCCCAGAGGATTTTTTCAAAACCGGCCCATAGGGTATCTGATGCCCTCATGCACTTTCCCTGCAGCACATGTGTCAACAGCTCCCAAAAGCACGCCAAGTCAACCCTGGAACCCGGCAGAATTAAATCAAAATACTTCCAAAATAAATTTCAACTTTCCTAGAGCACATTCTAGACCAAGGGTAAGCAGAGCTAACGCCCCCATTCCATCCATGCATATTGGTTGGGCCCCCTAACATCTGCTTATATCTCTTACAGAGATATATCCTGGATTCCTGGACTGGCTCTTAAACCAGTTGCAAGTAATAACACTGCCAGCCTGTATCAGACACACACGCTCAGTCACATATAGATTTTTAGATTGCAGAAACTTTATTGGCGTATACACACTGATACCCACTAGGGGTGTGAATCCTGTGATCGATCGTCTTAACGATCGTTTTTGGCTGGGGGGGGGAGGGAAATCTGATCATCGTGTTTTGTTTTGTTTTTTAAATCGTTAAAAATCGTAAATCGGGGGAGGGCGGGAAAACCGGCACACCAAAAAAACCCTAAAACCCACCCCGAACCTTTAAAACAAATCCCCCACCCTCCTGAACCCCCCCTCCAAAATGTTTTAAATTACCTGGGGTCCAGTGGGGGGTCCCGGCGCGATCTCCCTCTCTCTGGCCATGGCTGTGTTAAGAGAAATGGCGCCAGTGGCCCTTTACCCTTATCATGTGACAGGGCAAAGGTAGCGCCGGCGCCATTTTGGTTCCTGGCACCCGATGTCACGCATGCAGGCGATTGCCCCCAGACCCCCGCTGGACCCCCAGGGACTTTTGGCCAGCTTGGGGGGGGCCTCCTGACCCCCACAAGACTTGCCAAAAGTCCAGCGGGGGTCCGGGAGCGACCTCCTGCACGCGGGCCGTATTGCCGGTCGCCCGTATGACATAGTGAGGGCAAAGGTAGCGCGGCGCCATTTTGAAGATTGGCAATACGTCACGCGTGCAGGAGATCGCCCCCGGACCCCCGCTTGACCCCCAGGGACTTTTGGCCAGCTTGGGGGGGCCTCCTGACCCCCACAAGACTTGCCAAAAGTCCAGCAGGGGTCCGGGAGCGACCTCCTGCACGCGGGCCGTATTGCCGGTCGCCCGTATGACATAGTGAGGGCAAAGGTAGCGCCGGCGCCATTTTGAAGATTGGCAATACAACCCGCGTGCAGGAGGTCACTCCCGGACCCCCGCTGGACTTTTGGCAAGTCTTGTGGGGGTCAGGAGGCCCCCCCAAGCTGGCCAAAAGTCCCTGGGGGTCCAGCGGGGGTCCGGGGGTGATCTCCTGCACGCGTGACGTCGGGAGCCAGGAACCAAAATGGCGCCGGCGCTACCTTTGCCCTGTCACATGATAAGGGCAAAGGGCCACTGGCGCCATTTCTCTTAACGCAGCCATGGCCAGAGAGCTGGCGATCGCGCCGGGACACCCCCACTGGATCCCAGGTAATTTAAAACATTTTGGGGGGGTTCGGGAGGGTGGGGGATTTGTTTTAAAGGTTCGGGGAGGGTTTTATGGTTTTTTTGGTGTGCCGGTTTTCCCGCGTCCTATTTAACGATACAATACAAATGCCCCTGACGATAAATCGGGGGCATTTGTATTGTATCGTGCACTCTAACGATTTTGGACGATTTTAAAATTATCTGACGATAATTTTAATCGTTCAAAAACGATTCACATCCCTAATACCCACAAAGACATACACTCTCTCAGACTCAAAGACATCCCCATAGTGAGAGTGTGTGTGTGTCTGTGTCTGAGAGAAAGATATCCACACACATACACAAACTCTCTCACAGACAAAATGTGTATGGGGGTGTGTGTGTGTGTCTCTCTCTCACTCACTCTCTCTGACACAGACACACTCTCTGACACGGTACTGTTGTGCCGCTGCTTATGTGCTCACACAGTGAGTGCCCCCGGCACTACTGCATCATGGTGTAAAGTTCTTGCTTGCTGGTAACCCTTCCCCATTCTGCAGCAGCCGCCCCCCCCCCCCCCCACCCCCTTTCCCAATCCCATTCTCTAGCAGGCGTGATTCTGTATTTAAATGAGGCCTGGCGGTAAAAAGTGCGTCCCTAGCACCTCCTTTTGGCCCGGAGCGGCGGCTGTCAGCGGGTTTGACAGCCGATGCTCAATTTTGCCGGTGTCGGTTCTCAAGCCCGCTGACAGCCACGGACTCGGAAACCGGACGCCGGCAAAATTGAGCATCCGGTTTTCGACCAGACAGCCGCGGGCTGACTTCAAATTTTTTCTTTTTTTTCTTTTTACTTTTTTTACCCTTCAAGACCTCCGACTTAATATCGCCATGATATTAAGTCGGAGGGTGCACAGAAAAGCAGTGTTTACTGCTTTTCTGTGCACTTTCCTGGTGCCGGAAGAAATTAGCACCTACCTTTGGGTAGGCGCTAATTTCTGAAAGCAAAATGTACGGCTTGGCTGTACATTTTGTTTTCTGAATTGCGCGGGAATACCTAATAGGGCCATCAACATGCATTTGCATGTTGCGGGCACTATTAGGTTCGGGGGATTGGACGCGCGTTTTCGGCCCCTTACTGAATAAGTGGTAAGGGAAAATGCGCGTCCAATGGCGGGTTAACAGTATGCTCCGTCGGAGCGCACTGTACTTTATCGGCCCGTAGGAGATTTGCTGGTTCCATAGCCAGCTGCTTCTCTCAGAGCTCAGTACATTCACCTCAGACAGAAGCCTCCCCAACACTGACAGGCACTTCCTCCTGGCTTAACTTCCTTCCTGTGCCTGTAGCTTGCCTCCACTTCTTCACAACCCTCCCACCTCTCTAGTACATTCCCATTGAATGTTGCTATTATGGTCCCCTAGGCTCTACTTTGACTACCGACTCCAGAGGAGGGGGGAATCAGAAATGACCCATACTGTTCCCTGGGGCTTATAAAAAGAAATTTAAGCCTTGGCAGAGACTGGGGAGAACCACTAACTCAAAGTAGCACAGCAACAGGTAAAATCCTACTTTCTCTTGTGGAGCCAGTGCAGGTGCAAGGGTTTAAGGTGACATAGGCAACCTTACAGACTTGCATACATTCCTGGCCTCACCCTTCCCACAAATAATTTAAAGCTATGCATTTATAGTAACAGATTTTACATGAAAAAGAATAATCAGTGTTCTAAGGTATAAGTATCACTTATAACATGTATTATTTATATGCACTACTATGGTACCAACCAGAAAACTCTGCAAAAAAGACACCTAGTATTGGGACTATTGTAAAGAATATTGTAAAGCATTGTAAACTGAATTACAATATAGTAAACTTCCCATACAAAACAGCACTAATTGCCAGCACTCAGTAACAATCCTACCTATAAAAAGGCAACACTACAAATATTACACCAGGCCCTGAAACACTTATACAGTATACACCTGATATTAGGAAAACAGAACAAGCCAAGCTTAAGATCCCTACACAGAATACCTCATCTCAATCACATATGCAAAAACACAGACAGACCCTCATCAAATACAGAATAGACAAGGTCATTCATCAAATCATATTAGGGCCTTATCGCGGGTGTTAGGACCCTAACGCCCACGATAATGCCATAACGCATGCAATAAATATTGCATTGCGGTACCTGGAAAATTACCGTATTTTTCACTCCATAAGATGCATCTAGGGTTCAGAGGGGGAAATTTTTAAAAAATGGTGTGCTAATCCGGCTCCGTTCCCGGGCGTCTGCAACTTATGGAGCATCCATTTCCAGCATTAAAATTAGGGGTGTGCATACAATTATTTTTCATCCCCGTTTCGTTTTCAGGTCTGGGAAGGGCCATTTCGGTCCACTCCCCGGATCAGAAAACTTATCATGCTATTTTGTGAAAAAAAACAAAACAAAAAAAAAAACCCACCCCCAACCCTTCAAATTTAATTAACTACAACTCCCCACCCTCCTGATCCCCCCAAGACTTGTCAAAAGTCCCTGGTGGTCCAGAGGGGGTCCTGGGAGCCATCTCCCCCACTCAGGCATTTGGCTGCTAGTAATCAAAATGGCGCTGGTGGCCCTTTGCCCTTACTATGTGATAGGGGCTATTGGTGCCATTGGTTGGCTCCTGTCACATGGTAGGAGAAATGGACGGCCGGCACCATCTTAAAAAATGGCATCGATAGCCCCTGTCACATGGTAAGGGCAAAGGGCCACCGGCGCCATTTTGATTACTGGCACCCGAATGCCCGAGAGGGGGAGATCACTCCCAGGACCCCCGCTGGACCACCAGGGACTTTTGGTAAGTCTTGTGGGGGTCTGGAGGGTGGGGGATTGTAGTTAATTAAATTTGTTTTTATATATTCGCTCCATAAGATGCACAGATATTTTCCCCCCACTTTTGGGGAAACAAAAGTGCATCTTATGGAGCGAAAAATACAGTACCCTAACCACACCCATTTTTTTTTTTTTATCATGGGCTCTATTCCAGTGAAATTTATAGCAAAATGATTAATCTAGGTCAAAGAGACAATAAAGTATAACTAGAAACATGCAGATGAAAACTGAATTGGAAACTATAACAAGAGAGATTCCGTATGCCATGCAATAATGGAAAAGCAGAAACATTACCATTCCTCATTAAATAATTAAATCAAGATATATATATAAACCATCAATCATAGTAGTAAAACCATACTCATAAAAAGAATAAATATTTCAAAGCAGCTGATAAAGAGAACATCCAACGATTAAAAATATATAACTTTTTAAATTTTCCCTAAATCAATAAAATATTTCAAAACAGCAGACATCAAATAATACTCAATAATTAAAACTAATGCTAAAAAATAATCCCCTGCTCTCCATACCTGGGAACTTTAGACTCAAGTCACACTGAGATTGTCATTGATTAGTCAGGGATAGAAGGGGTGTACAAACTGTCTCCTCTCTCTCATATATACCTATTCTCTAAGATACATTTTCATTCTTAGACAAATTTCCTTACATTCTCTCATACACATGCTGATTGGATCACAAACTCTGGCTCACATACATGTTCCCTGACTCGCTGTTGCTCACACACATGTTCACTAGTATACATATAATACTCTTGCTCACACATATGCTCATTCTCTCTCATTCGCACACATGCTCATTGGCTCATTCACTCTCGCTCATACGCATGTTCTGGAAACCACAGCAAGCCTGATTGTATTATGCAGTGCATCAATGGAAAAACAGTAACATCATCATTCCTCATAAAACACTAAGCAATAAAGTTAAGAAATATAAAACCATTAATAATATTAAATCTTACTAATAAAAAGAATAAATGTGTCATGCAGGCAACAGCCAATGAACATCCAGCAATTAAAATGACTCAATTTTTTTTTCTATTTCCCAAATACTTCAAATAGCAGGCACGTGAAATAAAACCCCAAAATTTAATATAATAGGATTAAAAATCTCCAGCTTTCCATACCTGAAATCTTTTGATTTCCAGTCATGCACAGATTGTTGCAGATTGGGGCGGGGGGCCTCACAATCTTTATCTTCTCTCTTTCCCCCTTTCACACATACAGGCTTCTCTGTCACTTGCATATATGCTGTCATATACACAGGCTCTCTCGTTCTCACATACACACAGGCTCTCACAGACACATGCAAGCTCTCTCACTCTCTCAATCATATGCAGTCTCTCAAACACATGCAGGCTCTCTTGCTCTCATACATATGTAGTCTCGCACACATATGCAGGCTCTCTTTCTCTCTTTTACACAAGCAAGTTCTCACACACACATGCAGGTTCTGTCACTTTCATACTCATGCAGGTCTGACACACACATGCAGGCTTGCTCACTTTCCCATACATATATGAAGGCTCTCTCATATACACATGCAGGTGCTCTCTCTCTCAAATACAAACAGGCGCTCTCTCTCTCTCACACATACACATAATCATACATGCATACAGCTTTCAGGCCTCCCCCTTTCTTCTGGGACTTGTCTTTGGCAACTATTGGATGGTAGTGCTGCTCCTCACTGCTGGAAGGGAGGTGGAAGGAGGCCACTGCTGCTGTGCTGCTCCTTAAAAGTGGGGGGAAGAAGAGGGCCACACTGTCTTGCAGATTTCTCTTCCAGCCACAGCAGGATGAGCTCTGCCACAGCCCCACAGATTTCTCTTCAGGACGCAGCAGGCCCTTTTCTTTTCTTTGGCTGGAAAGCTGAAACCCCCCCCCCCAAAAAAAAAAAAACCTTTGATGGGAGTTACCGGTCCACTGGGGGAAGCCTGAGCCCCCGATAGGCCAATCCATCCATGATTAGGATACTACTCTACTAATGATTATCAGAAAACAATGCAGGCACCGCTATGATAAAAAAAAAAAACATCTTAAGAGTGAACAGGAGATGAGGCTACTTTGTAAAAGTGTGTAGAAATATAAGATATTCCATTTACAAAGGAAATAGTTCATTTTTATGGAACTAGCAAAAATTAATGTGGATAAGGCAATGGGACAGACAGGATATTTCCTAGGATATTAAGGGAGCTCAAAGAGGTTCTTCCAGCTCCGCTGACATTTCTGTTCAGTCACTCCTTTAGTAGAAGCGCATATCACACCCCTCATTGCAAAAGTGAAAATAGGGAGGAGGTAACTACCTACAGACCAGTTAATCAGTGATGGATAAATTAATGGCACCACTAATAAAAAAAGGGAAGTAGATTACCTTGAACCCATTGGGTAGCAAAATCCAAGGTGGCAGGGTTTATACCAGAGGGAGATAATGTCAAGCAAATCTAATCAATTTCTTTGATTTTGTGACCAAAGAATTAGAAGGGGACAAGCTCTGGATGCAAGAAATATCTGAGTTTCAGTAAAGCTTCTGGCACTGCCCCACCCAGCAGGTTCTTAAATAAACTGAGCAGCCAAGGTGTTTGAATGGAATCAAAAGTAGTTGGCTGATAGACATGGAGATCATTCCAAGAGGGGTTATCAGTGAAGTGACTCAGGGATCTGTTCTTGAGCAGGTTCTGTCCAATATTTTGATAACATATTGCGGACATGTGTTACTAGAGAATATTTGTCTTTCTGCAGATGATACTAAGATCTCCAACAGAATGGACACCCTTGATGGAGCAGGCAAAATGACGAGTAATCAGAGGAGTGGTCAAATGCTTATCAGTTAAGATTCTATGCAAACAAATGTAAAATCAAGGATTTGGGATACAGAGATCCAAGTGAGCAGTACAAAATGTGGGGGAAAGGGTGAGAGACTGATGTGCATCAGACAGGAGACAGATCTCAGAGTGAACATGTCCGATACCAATGTTCATTTATTTGAAACAAAATGGAAAATTTTAACAAAATTTAGTTCATTTTTGTTCATTTTACTTTAAAATGTTGCCATCATCAACACAAAAAAAGCCCTTTCAATTCTTCCCACACTCCCCTGTACCCTCTTAAGCAAATCTTTCTTTTTCTTTGCAGGAAAGGCACAACCCCTGGTTTCTGCTGTCCTGTCAAAGGAATACTTAGGCATAGTGACAGCAGACCAAGGCCAGTATCATGGTTCATTTATTCTGTACAAAATGGCATTGGTCGGGTCCATCTCCAGGCTGGCACCATGTTATATGGAAGAAATTAACAATCGTGCCAGCCTTGGTCTGCCGGTACCTCATGATATCATTGATGGCTGCACAGCATGGGATAGACAGCGAGACTTTGCTTTGGCTGGAAGAAGGTCCCGCCTTCTATCCTCATGAAAATCAGGCTGGCAGGGAGTGTGGGATGAGATGTCTTCAAATTCAGAGCTAGCTTCTATGTCCATGTGGATCAAAGGGCAATCGGAAGGAGGATGAGTAAATGCTTTCTTCTAGGATCCCAGTGCCAGTGTTTGAGCCGAGCTAAGAAAAAGTTCAGTAAGCTAAGTGTGACAGAGAGGAAAGGATGGGAGAGGAGGCTGAAGAACAAGATGACTAGAGAATGGGAGGGGGAGGGGCTGCAAAGCAATATTATTGGGGACTATGGTGGGAGAGGAGGTTGGAGAACAAGACTGCTGAGACTGGGGAGGGCTCTAGGTGGGAGAAGGAGCTAGAGAACATGACTACTGGGAGCTCTATGGGGAGATGGCTGAAAAGCCTGACAGGGGGGTCTTGGATGGGGAGCATGACTGCTGGGGGATGGGACTGGGGGCTGAGTGAGGAGAGGGGACTATACAGCATGACTGCTGGGGACTTTAGGGTCTGACTAGGGAGAGGAGCATGACTGTTGGGGTCTGAAGGGGGCTGGGTGGGAAGAGGGACATTGGGAGCATGACGTCTGGGAACTGAGGGGTCTGGGTGGGGAGAGGGAGCTAGGGAACATGACTACTGGGGATCTGGGTGGGGAGAAGGGACTGGGGAGCATAACTTCTGGAGGATGGGCAGAGGAACTGGGGAGCATGACTGGGGGGCTTTGGAGGAGAGGAGAGGAGCTGTACAACAAGACGGCTGGGGACGGGGGGCTGGGTGAGGAGAGGGGACTGAGGAGCATGGGGTCTGGAGGGTTTTGGGTGGAGAGAAGCGACTGGGGATCATAACTGCTGGGACCAGGAGTGTCTAGATGGGGAGAATGGGCTAGGGACTGGGAAGCATGACGGGGCTCTTGGGGACGAGCTTTGAAATAAGACTGCTGGGGACTGTGGGAGCTTGGTGATGGTAGGGGACTGAGGAACATGACTCCTGGGTTCTGGATGGGGAGAAGGGACTGGGGAACAACTGCTGGGGAACTTGGGGGTCTGGGTGTGGAAAGTTGGCTGGGGAGCAAGACTGCTGTGTCCTGGGGATTCTGGATGGGGCTGGGGAGAAAGACTGATAGGGACTGGTTGGGAACACATGTATGGGAGCCGGGGAGGGGGGTGCGCTGTGTGAGAATTTGTGTGTGTGACAGAAAGAGAGGGAATATGAGCAAAATCATGCAAGTGTGCCTGTGTGAGAGTGGATAAAGTTTGTGTGGCCCCCCTTCCCCCAATCCATGACAATCTTAGAGTGACTGGGAATCAAAAAATCCCATGTACGGAGAGCAGGAGATTTTTTAATTGTTATAAAAGTTTCATTATTGGATGTTGTTTGATGCTTCTGCTCTTTTGAAATATTATGTTGTTTTGGGAAATTTATAAACATTTTTATAAAGTTTAAATTCTTGAATGTTCTATTGATCATGTATCTTGAAAACTGTATTATTTTTATTAATATAGTTTTACTATTATGATTGATATTTTATAAATAAAATTTTTAAAAACTTTTTTTAATTTCTTGATTTTGTTGTTGGTCGGTCTTCCAGTGCTTACCAAGGGAAAGGATTCTACTACTGAGTAGTTTTTGAATAGGGGTCTACAGCAGTCTGGCTTGTTGTGTTTTCAATAGGAGAAGTATTGGTTTTCTACAATCTGTTGTAATATTTGTAGTGCCATTCTTTCCTGGATATGGTGGTAACTGAGTCCTGGGAGTTAAGGCCGGATTTTAAAAACTTATGCGCATAAAACCCGGGATTTTACGTGCGTGGCCAGGCCTTATGCGCGCCAGGTCAATTTTCAAAGGGCCCGGCCACACGAGTAAACCCCCGGGACGCGTGTAAGTTCCAGGGCTAGTGGCTCCCGGCACAGTGGCCATTTGCCGCTCTGCCAGCGCACGCAACTTGCTCCTGCTGGGAAGCAGGAGCAATAGGTACGATAAGGAATTTGGGAGCATTTAGGATAGGGATAGGGGGAGGGCAGGATAGGGGAAGGGAAAGGGAGGTTAAAAAGTTCCCTCCCAGTCCGCTCCTTAATTAGAGTGGGCTGGGAGGGAACTGGGGAAGGCCCTGATGCGTCGCCGAGTGTATTTGCGAAGTTGTCCCCCCCCTTGTGTGCACCGACCTGGCATTTCATAACACGCATGTTATAAAATCAAGCATCCATGTGCACGCGCCGGGTAGTGCGTGCATATGGACACGTGTACGTAACGTTTTAAAATCTACCCCTTAGTGTTTTGATATGGAAGATTTGTTTCTCAGAGTAAACTGTAGTCTTGGCAGGCTGTGATAAGTTTTATTGGATCTATGTTTAAGTATTATCCAAAAATACTATATGTGAGCTATTAAGACAATGTAGGACCTATTTTGTGAATGACTCTGATCTGACATCTGAAGAAGGGATCTATGAGGTTTTAACAGCTTTTGTACAATATTTTTAGATGTATTTTTAGGCAGCCTGACATGCTCTGTTTTGCTAATAGGAGGTGTATTGGTGTTTAGGGCCTGGTGTAATATTTGCAGTGTTGCCTTTTCATAGATAGGGTTGTTATTACTTGAGCACTGTTTTGGTATGGGAGGTTTATTATATTGTACTTCCTTGTTCATGACTTTCTGAGGGCTAAGCCCACACCCAATATATGTTAAAATGGGTTCAAATATCTTCTGTGTTTGGGGAGAAGGGGGTTGAGGGAGTGAGACTGCAAGAGACCTGGGAGAGGGAACTGAACGATCGAGACTGCTGGCGACTAGGGGTGGGGTCACTGCACACCACTGATTATTTGTTCTTTTGGGGGGTAATTTTTTAATATATTGCATAAACTAGCTGACAAATATGCGCATAAGTTACAACAATTTTCAAAGTGGACTTGCGTGCATAAGGTCGCTTCGAAAATTATCCCATCAAAATCTCCCTGTACAAGTTACAACTGCTAAAGCAGCCATACCAGTTAGCCATGAAAATTTATACACATACATTTTTTGTTTTAACTCTTCATTTATAAACTGAAACAGGCACTCCAGAAACACAGTAATCAGTTTCATGATGAACATTCAGAAAGCACAACTTCAGAAATGTCACACCTCCAGACATGCAAAATTGTGAAATTCCCAGTACCACGCCCAGATTTTAATCATGCAAAGTTATATTGTCCTTTAACATGAAAGTCAGTTTTTCAATCAAGACAATATTATGAACCTGCAGTGCCCACACCAATGTCGGAGGGCAGGCGCAATGGAGAAACGAGCCACGTGGATTAAATATTCAACAAGTACCTTTTTATATCTGCCCATAACTTGGGTCTCCCCATAAGCCCAGCAAACATAACTCTGGGGTCAGTTCGACCGTATTACCCAGTATCTGACATATCAATCTGCCCACCCTCATTCAAAAAACGTGTACATAAGGACACTATCATCATACATGCAATTATGAGACATACTTTTTAGCATCCAAAAATATTCGAATAAGTCCCCCAGGAATGCCTCCGCTCAGTCCAGCTAAACTCATAACATGTGTGCAAGCTTACCCCCATATCGGCAGGACACGTTTACCAAAGCCCATTTCTGGAAGTAAAACACTGTCACATATAGAAATGCTTTTGAAAACTATCCTCTTTATAGCTGTACTGTATGCATCATGATATGCTTTATCTTAATTGTCAAGGAACTAAGCAATTGATATGTTGAGCAATCTCATTAATACTATTCCTTTAGGGATACCTTTGTTTCAAATTAAACTTCTCTCATGTCCTGCAATACCTATTTTCATGTCCTTCATGTTCAGTAATAAATCTGGTAAATCTTATTTGCTCCTCATTACCAGATCTTGGAACAGTCATTTCCTATTACATGATGATATAAGCAAAAGTCCAGGAACTCCACACACTCCTAGATTCATGAATTTATTACTGAAACAGTTTGTGTGCATTCTGGCTTTTTCTTCCTCTAGTGTCCTCGCACAACATTTCTCCACAGCTCAGCTCTAATAACTGCACATCACCAGACCTCTATTATTGACCACATTGGAGTTGTTAGCATAAACATCTAACTCACAGACATGCAAGCTCTGATCACTTTAATTATTTATTTCTAGTATGCTCACTCGTGGTTTGGTATAAAATGATTAACATTTAAAGACACTGCCCTTGGTTTTAAATTCTAGGTGTTCCTTCTATGATCTTAATATCCTTCCAGTTTATGCTCTTTGAGGTGCTCACAGTACTTTTGGAGAGCTGTTATGTTACAGGTCTGGTTTGACATGAGGAACCTTCAGTGAAAACAACATTTACAGGGAAAATTACCAAGAAAAAACAAGCTTAAAATATCTTGCATGCCATGTACTTGAGAGGCTGCTGAGCCTGGTCCATATAACATGCAGCCATGACATGATGGTGAAGTAAAAGGGGGGTCAGAGGCTGGGTCTCAACATGGGGGCTCAACTTTAACATGAAACTCAACTTTAGCAAGTTCGTAAACAATACAACCAGAGATTGCTTCTTCAAATTGCAAGTCTTGAAAAAACTAAAACCACTTCTTCACTTCCGAGACTTCCGTCTGGTACTTCAATCTATCATTCTCCCTAAACTGGATTATTGCAACTCTCTCCTCCTGGGCCTGCCCGCCAACACCATCAAACCACTTCAGATGGTCCTGAATGCGACGGCCAGAATCCTCACCAACTCCAAAAAAAGGGAACACATTACCCCTATCCTCCAGAACCTGCACTGGCTGCCTATAAAATTCAGGATACAATTTAAATCCCTCATGATGATTCACAAGGCTCTTCACAACATTTCCCCCCCTCAACTTATCTTTTCAACTGCAGCAGCACACTTCCAAGAGACCGATCAGAAGTGCTTACCAGAACATGCTTCACACACAGCCGGCTAAAACACTTCTAAGGAAACGAGCTCTGTCCACCGCAGGTCCCCCTCTCTGGAACCAGCTCTCACTGGACCTCCGCCAAGAACACTGCCTTCTGACATTTAAAAAGAAACTAAAGACTTGGCTATTCTCCCAAGCCTTCCCTGAGAGCTAAAAACCTGATGAAGCGATAATCGATTTCTTTACCACTGTACATATGTTCCTTAGTTTATTCCCTGCTACAGTTTAGCCTATTTATGAACATCCCCAAATCGTTTTCCTGTTAACTTGTTTTAATGTATTTCACCCATGAGGTGATTGTTTAATTCCATGTAAACCGGTGCGATATGTATTGTATACAGGATCACCGGTATATAAGAAATTAAAAATAAATAAATAAATAAATGGGGGAC
This sequence comes from Rhinatrema bivittatum, assembly GCF_901001135.1. Taxonomy (NCBI): domain Eukaryota; kingdom Metazoa; phylum Chordata; class Amphibia; order Gymnophiona; family Rhinatrematidae; genus Rhinatrema; species Rhinatrema bivittatum. The sequence goes on from NC_042621.1 coordinate 165,316,480, forward strand.
ACAGCCTGGACCCAGGCCCGATGCAGCAAGTTAATGGATTGTTATATTTCCAGTTTTTGTAGGAAAGGCTGGTTGATAGGAGCATGGCTGCTCATGCCACTATCTGCAACATGTACAGCTTCCATAAATTGCTATAACGAGGCACACACAAGGACCAGGGAGGTCACAGAATGTACACTTGGCTTTTTGAAAATCCAGTTCTGCTCCCTTAACTGCTCTGGAGGAGCAGTGTAATATTTACCAGAGAAAGTAGCGGATATCATTGTGGTGTGCTGCTGTATGCTCCATAACATCACCCTCCAGGATGGCATTCACCTGGACCTGGATTCAGACCTGGGGCCAGAGTAGAATATGAATACAGCAGGATGTACCACAGTGTAACCCCAATATTTAAAAAAGGCTCTAGGGGCAATCCGGGTAACTAAAGACCAGTGAGCCTGCCGTCAGTGCCGGGAAAAATAGTGGAAACTATTCTCAAGATCAAAATTGTAGAGCATATATAAAGACATGATTTAATGGAACCCAGTTAACATGGATTTACCCAAGGGAAGTCTTGCCTAACAAATCTGCTTCATTTTTTGAAGGGGTGGATAAAGGTGAACTGGTAGATGTAGTGTATTTGGATTTTCAGAAGGCATTTGACAAAATCCCTCATGAAAAGCTTCTAAGAAAACTAAAAAGTCATGGGATAGGAGGCGATGTCCTTTCGTGGATTACAAGCTGGTTAAAAGACAGGAAACAGAGAGTAGGATTAAATGGTCAATTTTCTCAGTGGAAAAGGGTAAACAGTGGAGTGCCTCAGGGATCTGTACTTGGACCTGTGCTTTTCAATATATATATATATATATATATATATATATATATAAATGATCTGGAAAGGAATACGACGAGTGAGGTAATCAAATTTGCAGATGATACAAAATTATTCAGAGTAGTTAAATCACAAGCGGATTGTGATACATTATAGGAGGACCTTGCAAGTCTGGAAGATTGGGCATCCAAATGGCAGTGAAATTTAATGTGGACAAGTGCAAGGTGTTGCATATAGGGAAAAATAACCCTTGCTGTAGTTTCACGATGTTAGGTTCCATATTAGGAGCTACCATCCAGGAAAAAGATCTAGGCATCTTAGTGGATAATACTTTAAAATTGTTGGCTCAGTGTGCTGCAGCAGTCAAAAAAGCAAACAGAATGTTAGGAATTATTAGGAAGGGAATGGTTAATAAAACGGAAAATGTCATAATGCCTCTATATCGCTCCATGGTGAGACCGCACCTTGAATACTGTGTACAATTCTGGTCGCCGCATCTCAAAAAAGATATAGTTGCGATGGAGAAGGTACAGAGAAGGGCAACCAAAATGATAAAGGAGATGGAACAGCTCCCCTATGAGGAAAGGCTGTTCAGCTTGGAGAAGAGACGGCTGAGGGGGGATATGATAGAGGTCTTTAAGATCATGAGAGGTCTTGAAAGAGTAGATGTGAATCGGTTATTTACACTTTCGATTAATAGAAGGACTAGGAGGCATTCCATGAAGTTAGCAAGTAGCACATTTAAGACTAATCGGAGAAAATTCTTTTTCACTCAAAGCACAGTAAAGCTCTGGAATTTATTGCCAGAGGATGTGGTTAGTGTAGTTAGTGTAGCTGGGTTCAAAAAAGGTTTGGATAAGTTCTTTGAGGAAAAGTCCATTAATGGCTATTAATCAAATTAGTTAGGGAATAGCCACTGTTATTAATTGCATCAGTAGCATGGGATATTCTTAATGTTTGGGTAATTGCCGGGTTCTTGTGGCCTGGTTTGGTCTCTGTTGGAAACAAGATGCTGGGCTTGATGGACCCTTGGTCTGACCCAGCATGGCAATTTCTTATGTTCTTATGTTCTTAAGAATGCTAGGAGAAATATATACTGAGGCCAGTACCTGTTTTTTAAGTATGTTTTTAATATACTTAAACCAGAAGCGCTTATCAGAACAGACTAATCACACAACCAGCGAAATCCGCTCTGAGGAAACGTGCACTATCCACAGCGGGCCCTTCACTTTGGAACTCTCTCCCTCCAGACCTGCGTCTAGAACCATGCCACACTACATTTAAAAAGAAACTTAAGACTTGGTTGTTCAAACAAGCTTTCCCCTTGAGCCAATGATCAGGAAGAAAAGTATTTTCACTCCCACATGCCATGTTATTTATTGATTTATTTATTTTCACTCCCACATGCCATGTTATTTATTGATTTATTTAACTGCATGTGTATTAACGGTCTAATATTATACACTATTTGCTTACTTTGATTAGTTTTTGTTATATGTTAAAACTTGTTCACTTCGTTTGTTCAATGGAAAAACTTGCTTACTTCATTTGTTCAATTGTAAAAACGTTTTTCCTAATTCTGTTCTATGTAAACCACTAAATGTAGCGATAGTTACTGTTCCTTGTAAACCGGGGTGATATGTATATTATACAGGAACCTCCGGTATATAAATTATATAAATAATAAATAATAAATAATATGTTCTGAATATAAATGTGATTTTAATAAAATAACTGTGACGGGGGGCGCTCTTGAGCAGCGACCAAGATGGCTGCCTAACCAAGGAGCTCCATCTGCCCTAGCCACGTTTCGTTTGAAACCTGCGGAGACTACTGCTAACTTTGCCGATTCTTTCATGATTATTGCCTCATGAAGATGTCTACTACTAAATTAGGAAAGATTGAATCGGCTTTCACTGCGACATCTGGCTCAAAATGAGCGAAACAAGATCCGCTCACCCCAGAGAAATCAGCTACGCCAAAGACAATGGCATCTGCGGAATTGGTGCTTATTGAACTAAAACAGCTGAAAGACATGCTCCAGTCAAATATGGATGCCACCACAGCTATTCGGAGCGATTTGCTAAATATTACCCAGCAACTGAACAGCTTCCAAGTGCAGCTGGATGATGTAGAAGCTCAGACTTCTTCTCTCTTACTTACCACCATGGCCTTGCTCTGCTTAAACAGCGAGTTAGAACAACTGCACCGCGACGTTGAAGATTTATCAAATCAGAATCGCCGAAACAACCTACGTCTATTGGGCATTCCCAAGGGGGCCGATTGCTCGGACCCGATTGCATTTATTCATGACTTTATATTATCAAAGTTCAAAATCAAATTTGATCAGCCTTTTGAAATTGAAAAGGCCCATCGCATACCAACTAGGCCTCTACAAGACTCCCCACACCCGAGGCCTCTCACTTTCAAAGTTCTACATTACCCGCAGGTGCTTCTGATTTTAGCGGCTGCTAAAAATCAATCGCCTTGTCAGTTTCAAGGGAGTAATATTCTCATTGTCCCGGATTTTGCTAAGGAAACAGCAGCAAAACGAAAAGCTTTTTTGGCGTTATGCCCGCGCCTTCATTCCCTAGGAGCGCAATAGGGCCTCCTATATCCTGCGCGGATGAAAGACACTCTTCACAATCATACCAAGATATTTCATCAGCCGGTGGCGTTAGAAGAATTTATACAGTCTCAAGCTACCACCTCTGAAATGGTTACCTGAAATCTCCTTCAGTACTTTTTGGGTTTCCATGTCTCTTTTTTTTTATGTCCAATGAAACAAACCGGAAGGTGGTCCCACGTAGCCAAGGCAAAAAAACAGAGGGGACTACCTTACACCGTGGAAAGACTTTTATTAGAATTGCCCGACTCAAAATACAAGCTGAGTTTCGCCAAAAGGCTGCATCAGGGGCTAAAACAATCAAGAACAATAGATATTACCACAAACAAGCTCTATATTAAAAATTATAAACAATCTGCTAGAAAATGGATGATTGCTCATCTCTATGTAACTCTGCCATAATAGTCTACACTCATAATATTCATATATAACATACATATTCAAATCATTAATGTGCAACGTGACCCATTCCCTCTATTTTAAACCTACTACTATTTAAAACAAACATCATTTTTATAAAAAAATTGTTTTAAAAAATAATTTTAAAAAATATATGAAAACACTGAAATCATTACCTTTATGCTGTAACCGTATACTCACAGCTACATATATCAGTATATCAATCTGACCATTAGTTGTTGCAGTAAAGCTGTTAATAAAAATGATCATTAAAAAACATAAAATGAGAGAAAGTCTCGTATACACAAATATATCAATAAATAATATTAAGAAACCATATGCATATCAAATCACACGTACAGACTATAAATAATATTCATAATACACACATCTAAAGCTGAAAATTATAAAAACAGCAATCAAACTATTGCAGTAAGTTCAATATCAGTGCACTCATAACTTCTTCCATTTAAATGACAACAATGCAGATATAATTAAAACTGCCTGATAAATAAAACAAAATTGTATTGACAAATCGCACTAAACACATTTTAGCGCTAAAACCATTTTTTAATCGCTAAAACTTAGTATAACACATAAATAAAGTCTTAAGCTGTTATTTTAGTAATCCCTAAGTTGTTGTGATATATATAACTAATACTCAACGAGCAGCTCTACAAAAAAAAAAAAATTTTACTTTACATCTCGCAAAAACTAGCACTGCAACTAAGAAAAATCCTTTGCTATGTTGTCATTTATATGGCATTCTTCAAAAACAAAGTCTCACATTCGGACTATGAAAGAGACATAATACACACATCTAAAAACTGAAAATTATAAGAACAGAAAATAACCTATTAACAATGAGTTAAATATCAGTGCACTCATAGCTTCTTCTATCTAAATGATAACGTCACAGACATGAATGGCCATAGAGATAAATAATTAAAAATTAAAACTACCCGGTATCTGAAGCAAAGGTGTATTGACAAATCACACTAAACAGATTTAAGCACAAAAACCATTTTATATCGCTAAAACTAAAATAAAATCTTAAGCTTTTACTTTACTAATCCCTAAGTTGTTATATTATACATAACTAATACTCAATGAGCAACTCTACAAAGAGAAAATTTTAGAAAGTAGTCTCAAGGCTATCTACTTTACCTTTGTCAGTCAATGAAACATCTCGCAAAGACTTGCACTGCAACTAAGAAGAGTCCTCTGCTGTGTTGTCATTTATATAAATTTCTTCAAAAGCAAACCGGGCCAAAAAACTATGACATCATTTCCTGTGAAATGTGTCAATCACGTAGTCAAGGAGACAAGATTCTAGAGAACCAATTTCAATATTAATCAAAAGCATGGCTATTTTCACTGCACCAAAATAAACATTACATCATTTCCTTTGTTGCACGGTTTATGTATATTTATGAAGGCTGACACTTAAAAAGAGGACTGTGTTGTATATATCTAGATATACCATGATCGCTACTGTGTCTATATGAAACCAGGCTTACTATGTAACGTTTAAAACAACAGAAGGAAAATTTATCCTTGTCAAGATCGCTACAGAGTAGCGCTTAAAGAAGAAAATATGTGTCTATATCAAACCAGAGTTATTATATAACATTTAGACCAACGAAGAATAGACTAGTTGTATATCAGTGATTCTTTATAACAATGAAGGATAAACTAGTTGTATATCAGTGACGGGTTCACTAAGTGACGTGCAAAACCCAAAGAAGGAGGGGAAGAGAGAAACTAATACTATCAATAATGCATCTCCTTTAAAACGGGGTCACTGTCTGGCGATCGGAAACCAGGAGTGCAACTGAATATATATAGGTGAAAGCAGGTCACTTGTCTAAAATTAAAAAAAAAATAATAATAATAATAATAATAATTTTTAAGAAAACAGAAACTAATACTATCAATAATGCATCTCCTTTAAAACAGGGTCACTGTCTGGCGATCGGAACACAGGAGTGCAACTGAATATATATAGGTGAAAGCGGGTCACTTGTCTAAAAAAATAATTATAAGAAAACAGAAAAATCTATTATAAGAAAACAGAAAAATCTATTTCTTGATTTAACCCTGCCGGTTCTACAGTATTATATTTAAAAATAAGACGTTGTTCTATGCGTAGTAAGACCTTATCCAGATCTCCACCTCTCCAGTTCAAATTAGGTTTATATAATACACAGAATTTGTAGTCTTCAAAATTATGGTTAGCTTGACTGGAATGCTCAACCATTGGTTTACCTTCTAACTTTCTGTTGATCGCACTCCTGTGTTCAATCAAACGTTTGTTCAGTGGTCGAATGGTCTTACCAATGTAAAATTTGTTGCATGTGCAATATGCTACATAGACCACACCCTCACTTTTGCAGTTAGTGAATTTCATCAATTTATATGGTTCTGATTGGTTATTGAACAAAACCTGTTTAGCCTTCGGATTCACAGAGCACACTGAGCAGTGACCACATGGGTAGTGGCCCTGAGGTCTCAAATCTTTGAACTGTTTACGTGGAAGTGCAGAGGGGACAAGAAAATCTCTTAAATTGCGTTCACGTCTGTTAGCTATAACAAGTCTGCTGTTTTCGAAGCACTCTAAATTCCGCACAATTTCCCAATTTTTTCTAATAATTCCAACAATTCTATGTGTCATGTGATTATATGTTAAGGGGAATGCCACAATATCCTTTGTTTCTCTCTTTTTGGATTTCAAAAGTATATGTCTTTCTTGTGTCTGTGCTCTCATATATCCAGCCTTTATATGTGGTGCTGGATAATGTTTCTGTATAAACCTCACTTCAAGTTCTCTTGCCCTTTGTTGGAACACATCCTCATCTGTACACAATCTTCGTATCCTTAAAAACTGGGAATAAGGAAGATTATTTTTCATGGATTTATTATGACAACTAGTGTAATCTAAAAATTTATTAGTATCTGTCGGTTTCTTATACAGGTCCATACTAAATTTACCATCTTGTACTGTAATTTGGATATCCAAATATGAAACTGTTTCTTTGGAGTATGTCATAGTAAATTTGAGATTGGTGTCTATACTGTTTAACCAAACCAAAAAAGAAGGGAGGTCATTCATGTCACCTTTCCAAATCATAAAAACATCGTTGATGTACCTACGCCATAAAGCTATATTTCGCATATGTTGTTGGTCTAGCTTCATTTTATCTTCAAAAACACTGACGTACAAGTTGGCTATCGAGGGAGCCATGGTAGCGCCCATGGCTACAACCTTTGCATTGAAGAAAATATTTATGTTCAAATTCAAAAAAAATTTTTGTAAGTGCTATCCTTGCTAATTCTAAAATAATCCATGCTTTTTTGGCGTTATGCCCGCGCCTTCATTCCCTAGGAGTGCAATAGGGCCTCCTATATCCTGCGCGGATGAAAGACACTCTTCACAATCATACCAAGATATTTCATCAGCCGGTGGCGTTAGAAGAATTTATACAGTCTCAAGCTACCACCTCTGAAATGGTTACCTGAAATCTCCTTCAGTACTTTTTGGGTTTCCATGTCTCTTTTTTTTATGTGGCACCTTGAGCCCCGCTTAATTTCATTGAACTCTCTCCTAGCCATGAGAAGCTTCGGTTTGGGCTAATATACTGTAATTTTGGTTTCTCTGTTGAATTTTTGTGACTTAACCTTTCTTTTTTTTTTTGTGGTGGGCTGGCGAGCCCCCTTTGGTTTGTAGCAGCATCTGGCATGACAAGAGGCTCATTTCATTCACACAGCCATTATGGCTTTTCAGTCTATTCTCCTCTTCAACATATTTCTTTTCTTGCATTACCTCTTCTATCCACTACTTTGCCATTTTCTCATTACCAGCCGCAGGCTCCAATATTCTCCCCTACCTATCCTGCAGTCTTTTGAAGTTAGCAATTACACTGTATTGCTCATATACCGCCCATTACTATCCAGGACAGTATATGCATGGCGTCTACTATTGCATCTATTAACATCATCTCTCTAAACGTCATCGGCTTCTCATACCCTATTAAAAGGAAAAAAATCTTATCTACAGTCTCTACATGCAGATATTGCATTCCTCCAAGAGACTCATCTCTCTCCATCTGAATCCCTTAAGCTCAAACAGCAATGGGTGGGCCAAGTATTTTATTGTCCTGCTGTGCATAAGAAAAGAGGTGTTGCTATTCTTCTGCATAAACGCTTAGACGCCCAAGTTGAGCAACAAGTATCCGACATAGATGGCAGATGGATTGCAGCTCAAATCAAAATAGCTCATCAACAATATAATCTCCTCAATCTTTATGCTCCCAATGCTGACACTCCGGATTTCTTTCATTCGGTCTTTGCTCAGCTGCTGGCTATGGACTCTGCCCCTGTCATCGTCGGTGGAGATTTCAATCAGCCTCTGGATCCCTTCCTACATAAAAAAAAAAAAACAACGCTGAGATCTCACATCTCCAACTCTTGCAAAACTTTGCGGCATCTGATTGATTCTACTGGATTAGCTGACCCCTGGAGATTGCCATACCCTACCGATAAGGACTATACTTTCTACTCATGCCCACACTCCTCTTACTCCAGGATAGACTACTTTCTCATTTCTCGCTCATTGATTTCGTCCATCAAATTTGCTTCCATTTGTCCCATCCTAGTTTCTGATCATGCAGCTATAATACTTACCCTTGGACTACTTTCCCCTATACACATTGATCGTAGATGGCGGTTCAATTCTACTCTACTGGCGGACTCTGCATTTATGCGTGAACTCCAACCCAAGATCTTGGAATACTTTAAGTTAAACACGACTCCAGATATCTCATCGTCCACTCTGTGGAATGCCTTTAAAGCCACTATTCAGGAAGACATTATTAGTTTTGCGATTAGAACCAAAATGTTACAGGCAGCTACACTACTTCAGTTACAGAAGGAAGTCACCACCTTAGAGAAAATGCATATTGTGTCACCAACACCAGCCTCTCTTCAAACTCTCCTGAAAGCACGCTATCAAAACAACCAACAGCTAAGCATGCAAGTTCAACTGGGACTCACTCGCACCAAAGCGTTATATTATGCCGAAAATAATAAATGTGGCCATTTGCTCGCCTCATATCTCAAAAAACAACAGGAAAAGAAACGCATAGCAACAGTACTGTCCCCTAACCAACTTCCATTAACATCTGATACAGACATTCTTTCTGCCTTCCGCTCCTTCCATGAAACATTATATCAATTCGAGACTGAACACTCCTTAGATGAAATTCAACAGTTCTTAGCTCGATTGCACCATCCATCTTTAACTAGTAGTCAAACATCGGCCTTGGATGCACCGATCACACAAGTAGAAGTTGCCTCTGCCATCTCCTCACTGGCTGGTGGAAAAGTGCCCGGACCTGATGGCTTTACTTCGGACTTTTTTCATGCCTTTAAAACTGATTTAGTACTGCATTTACATGATTATTTTTCCTCTCTTCTCACTCACCCCATTGAGTCTTCTAGTTTCACTGAAGCATGTATAGTGGTTCTTCCAAAGCCAGGGAGAGAGCCCACTCTCATTTCCAACTACAGACCAATTTCTCTATTGAATACTGACTACAACATTTTCACAAAAATATTAGCCACCAGACTCTCGCATATATTGGGCTCCCTCATTCATCCAGATCAGTCTGGCTTTATCAAGGGCAGATTGAATGCACATAATACTCGCCTGTTTCTGCAAGTATTAGAACATGCTTCCACCCAACTGTCCCCAATTGTGGCTATATCCCTGGATGCCGAAAAGACTTTTGATTGGGTCGAGTGGCCTTTTCTTCTAGCCTCTCTTAAATGGTTTGGCAGCGGACCAATTTTTCTCTCTTGGATACAGCTGCTTTACACCTCACCATCTGCCTTTCTATATGTTAATAATCAGATGTCTTCTTCATTCACATTACGGAGAGGCACACGTCAAGGATGCCCACTTTCCCCCCTTCTCTTTAACCTGGCTTTGGAACCTCTACTTCTTGCAATCAAGCAAACAGAAGTTATTACCGGAATTAACATAGGCAATAATACTTATAAACTCTCAGCATATGCGGATGATGTTCTTTTTTTATCTGATCCAGATATCTCCATTCCTTCTTTATTCCACCTTATTTCCAACTATTCTTCAGTTTCTAGATATAAGATTAATTGGCATAAAACTGAGTTGCTCCCACTTAATTCACTTGGTTCTCTGTCTGATCTCTCTCGTTATCCCATACAAAAAGTAACTGAGGGCCTTAAATACATAGGGATTCGGTTTCATATGGATATACTCACTATGATAGGTTATAGTGAATCAGCTGTTCTTCAGCGGATACGAGAGGCGGTGCTACAATGGTCACCCTTATACCTTTCTTGGTGGGGGAGGTTAGATACTATAAAAATGGTGATAGCTCCCCAGATAACCTATATTCTGGCCATGATACCTGTATTTTTCTCCACGGACTTTTATAGACATATTGATCGATTACTAACTCGCTTCTTATGGCATAACAAAGTTCCGCACATTGCACTGCCGAAACTCAAACACATCCCTCAACAAGGGGGGGTTAATTTTCTGGACTTTTACAGCTACCATCAAGCCTTCATTCTACAAGGCTATTATTATTTTATATCAGATTCCGATATCTCAGGTAATCCATGCTGACTTACGATAGAACAACATTTTCTGTAGCCTACTCCACTGACATATTTTCCAGGAATCCCCCTTTCCTCACAAGGTGTGTCTAATCCTATTATAAGTTCCTTGCACCAAGCGATGTCAGAATTTGATTTAACCTGCCCTCCCACCACATCCCAGAGGAGATCCTCCCGTTTCGCTCCAATCTGGCATAACCCCAAGATAAAAATTGGAAGACGTTCCATTAATTGGCCTATATGGCAATCTCATGGTATATGGTTTCTTACCTCTCTATTCCAAGATAATCTATTACTTCCCTTCGAACAATTACAGGAACAATACGCATTACCGTCTTCTTAGTTTTATGCCTGGCTTCAGCTCCGTAGTGCCTTACATAATCTCTCTATACCTGACATACTTTCCATGGAAACCCCTTATTTGATGTCCGTATATCAGACCTTTGGTGTTCATGGCCACCTCGCCTCTCATTTCTGTAAAAATCTTAAACTGTCCCTGTCCTCTTAATCCCTTTCGAGTCTACATTCTCTCTGGTCAGCAATGTTCGACACTATCCCAAGTTTAGTTAACTGGACATACTTATGGAAAATCTCAGTTCGCATATCACTCTCCTCCAGTTTAACCCAAACTTCCTTTTTTATTTTACACAGGGTAGTTTGGATCCCATGGAAAATGTTCCGTGCTGGTCGCCTTGCTTCACATCATTGCTGGTCCTGTAATTCGAGTAATGGTACCCTATCTCACGCGCTCTATTATTGCCCCCTATATCTTCAATTTTTGGACTCAGATTTGGAACATCACTTCTACTATTTTACAGATCTCCCAACCCATTACCTATTCGGTAATTATCTTACATGGAGCAGACCCGGCTATTACCCTTAAGCCAGCGGCACGTAAATTATTAGATTTTTTCTTATTAGTAGCATTACATAATATACTAGCTAACTGGAAAAGGAGTGATATGCTCTCTGAACACTTTTGGTGGAATTTTGTATGTTTATACAGTAAATATGAAAAGGCTATAGCCATTAAGTTTCACAGAATGTCATCCTAGTGTCAGGTGTGGAAGCCGCTTGACGATTACATTGCTTCGTCATCTCTTTAATCTGGGTGGTTTGTGAGCACAGGCTCCTGGCTTACAGCTCACTTCTTTCTCATTATTTACTTCTACTGATGGACTGCTTCCCCTTTTCCCTCTCCTCCCCCCTTCCTTCCCTCCCCCCTCCTCTGTCTTTTGCTCCCTATATTCTTATCTCTCTCCTTTCTTTTTTCTCTCTCTCTCCCTTATTTTCTTTTCTAGTCTTCTCCTACAAAGCTCTAAGTCGATCAGCCAAAACATTGACTGTACCCCTTTCAAACAGTCTGGATTCTCTCCACAACTGACACATTTCTTTCCTCATACATTCTGTCTCCTGGTATATAGTTGTCCATCCCATCATCACACTGGTCTCAACGAGTTCCTGCCTTGCAAACAATTCTGAAGCTATCTGTTCTGCCATTGCATCAACCTCGGTGTTATTAGTGAGAAAATGCCATGATCTGGAACCCCACTGCTGACTATAGTGGTGCCTGTAAAACTGACACACTGGTGCCAAGTGTTGAAGGTATATCCGGAATGTCTGTCATGGATGTCTCTTACCAAGTGAAGTGGAGCTTAACTGTCTTCTTATGTATAGGATGCCAGTGTCTCTTTTGGCAGTTGTTGGTGTGTTACTCTGCTCTGCTGTTCCCATTGGAAGTGGATCCAGAGGTGCTGGCTGGTTCTCTTAGGCTGCACTCTCTATGGCAGATCCCTCTGTGTCCTTTGGCTGATTATCGCCTAGGAAAATAACAAAAGGCACATCAGAGCCAAGTATTGAGAAACTATTACATCCTTCTGATCCCCCCTCAACCAGCCCCCTTAACCCCAGAGGTACATTCCCCATCATACTCACCTTCTTCTTCTGCAGCATTCATATCTACTATCAGTTTGGACACCAGCAAAAGAGCTCTGCTGATGAGTCCCCCAGACCACGTCCTCCACCAGCATCAGCTGAACTTTAAATGATGGGCCTCCTCCTGTTTGGCACTTGGATCTCTCAGTTTGGCCTTGACAGCTTCCCTGGTGTCCCATCATCGATGCTTCAGCTGGTCCAGTGTCATCCTTAATGATGCTCTCTCAGATTTTCCTGTTGTTCTCTGAGGATGTCTTCTGCCTAAAGAGTGCATGTTGTTTCTCTCAGACTCATTGCAGAGGAAGATCCTTCTCTTCCTCTGTGAAGCACATATCACATTAATACCACTTCTCCTCCAGCTGCTGGCTCGTGTCTGCTGATCATTTTCAGACCATGACTAGGGTAGTTCCCTATCTCCCTGAGCACTATTCCCACTACCTTCTCCCCCTCCCCCTGCTTTGATTCCTCCATCCACTTTTCTTCTTCCTTCTAACTGCTTCCTCTAGCACTGTCCTCCCATCCCATTGCCCCTCCCTGGCTACACTCCACCAACTCATGCACTGCACTCCTGCTATCCTCTGTCACCTCTCACCTGCCTGTCACATTCACCCGCTCCTCCACTCGTGCCCCTTCCATCACACTCCATTCTCTCCAGAGCCGCTAACACCCACTACACTTTCAAGAACCTAAACATAAAAGTGGACAAAAAGACAATCACAGGTGAGCAATCACATGCACTCTAAAGATTCACTCAAGAAAAAAGAAAAGGATGGGAAACAAGGGAAAAACAAGCAGCATAAAAGTCACCACTCGGCAATCACAAAGCATGAAGACCCACCACCGCTCCTACTCCAAGAAAACCCCCAACGCCTAGTCCAGAGCTCGCCTAAAAATACCAGCACTGACAAAATGGACCTGGAAGAGGCAGCTTTATATTTCCATGCAAGGTGGAGTGTCCAAGAAAACCGATGGACATCTGTGTACCACTAATCACACCACAGGTCAACCAATCAACAGGGAGCACGGCAGGACTTTTCAAACTAGTGCAGTTTTTATCATGATTATCAGTATACCTACAGTACATGAATGCATTCTGCTTTGAAGTGCCGAAAAGCGGAATATAAATCAAATAAATAAATGTTGGCTTTAATGCCAGTTTTGGCACACTTTTTGGGATTACAGCAGATATTTAGGTCTATTTGATTTGCACACCATTAGTTTATAGCTTCAAATGAGGCCATGTGTTTTTAGTGTGCGCAGTATTAAAAAAGAAAAAAAAAAATCAGTACTAAAATTTTGTGCCAGTTTTAGTGCGAGTTTTGTTACATCCGTGCTTTAGAGCAGTCATACAGTGCGATCATAAAAAGAGAACCAGGTGCACAGAAAGTTCAGGAGTCTAGAACCTGCTGTCTGCACACATTTCTCATTGTAAAATAGTAGCCATTTGAGGAAGAATTGCTTAAAACATGAAACTACTTGTATTTGTTACAACACAATGAAAATCTATTTTCCTTTTCATTACATCTGGTCTTTGTATTTTTCTGTGCCAGTGCAACACGGCAGGAGGCATGATTTGTTCATGTAGAAATTGGTCAATTGAAGAGCGCCACCCAGTGTGCCCTTTCTGTAACCGCAGTAATTCACAGCCCTGCACTTTCCAGCTTGGGCTCGTATATCATGGTACAGCTGTTCTGAAATCAGCCTTATTGATTTACTGAGGAAGATATATAATGCGATCAGTTTAGAGATGTGTTTTTTGTTTAAAAAAAAAAAAAGAAGAAGAAGAAGAAAAAGAAAAAAAATCAATAGCTGCTTGTGCTAGAGAGGGACCTTGCAATTGATTTGAAGATGATATGTTCGGCTTGAGCCCAAGCAGAGAGCTTGGCCAAACGAAATCTAATGCTTTCAGAGTTCATTTAAAGATGACCTCAAGCAAAAATTTCATTCTTAATGCCTAATATGCTTAGATTGTTTATAAATACCGCTAAGGGGGGGAAAAAAGTAGCCCTCAGCGAACATCCTTTTGAGGTTTTGCAAAGACTTTGGAATTCAGCACGGTGTAAATTTTTAATCAGATCTTATATTTTCCCTGTGCTCTTCTTCTGTTACTTTAGATTGTCATTTTCTATTAAGCTTGAAATAATCAATATGTGATGAAAGCCACAGTGGCAGCTCAGATATGATATCCATTTTTTGTCAGTTTAATTATTCTATTTTTTTCTTTTAATTTAAACTATTTATAGGCTTCTTGACCTCAGCAAGTTGAGCTCTTTTTTTTGCCTCATATAATACTCTTAACAGATACCTAGTGCTATGATGTCCTTACCCGCCTACTGAGCATGAGGAGACAAAAGCTATGACAAGTATTAATTCATGATTAATAAAGCATTGGAAATGTGAGTATTTTTCAAGATGTATTTATTTATTTGCAGGTTTTTAATATACCGACCATCATCAGAGATATCATGCCGGTTTACAATTAACTAGGGAAAACGATGTGGGAAGATATCAGTTACAAAAAACAGGGGTCATAAAACTGGGGGTGCTAGAGAAGAGGCGCACGGGAGGGAGAGTAGCAGGCAAGAGGATAGATGCACTTAATACTTGGGTACAGATAAAGATATACAACAGCCGACACAGCAGCTGAACTAGCTGCCATGTGGTTACGTGCGGTTACAGTAACAAATGTTAACAGACAGTGGACCTATTTACAGGAGAATAAATTCTATATTTAAAATGGGAGGTAGCTTGAGAGGTAATAATGCAGCAGCAAATTTAAAAAGTATAGCAGAATGAGGAATACAAAGTACAAGGTTAATAATTACAGCAAGATTTGAAAGTCCAGTATTTGAGAGTCCGGATTCGCGAATCTAGTATCTGCATATGAGTTCTGCATTAGAAATGCATGTGACAAAGGTTATCTATGCGACATAGTATCTACATATGAGTTCTGATTCAGAGTGGTACATGGCAAAGGTTACGGGAAGGCTTGTTGGAATAGCCAAGTTTTGAGCCTAACCCTAAATTTTTGCGCGCAATGCTCGAGTCTGATTTCAGGTGGCAGAGTATTCCAGGCATAAGGGCCAGCAATGGAGAATGCTCGTTCCTTGATGGACTTGAGGTGGATCTGTTTATGAGATGGGATGTGTAGGGTACCTTCATAGGAGGCTCTGGGGGGTCTATTAGTTTCGTTGAAGCAGATTTTGTCTTTCATCCATTGCATGTCTTGGTTATAGAGGGTTTTGTGTAATAAAGTGAGTGTCTTGAAAGTTATGCGTTGATGGATAGGGAGCCAGTGTAGGCTTTTGAGTATGGGGGTGATGATGTCGAATTTGTGAGAGTTAGTGAGGATTCTCGCTGCTGAGTTTTGCAGTAGTTGGAGGGGTTTGAGTGTGGCTTTGGGAAGGCCCAGAAGGATGGAGTTACAGTAGTCTATTTTGGACATCACTGTAGCTTGCAGGACTGTCCGAAGGTCACTGAGATGGAGGAGGGGTCTAAGTTTTTTTTAATGTATTGAGTTTAAAGAAGCAATTTTTCATGATTGCACCAATGAATTTTGTAAAGTAAGGTGATCGTCAATTATGACATCTCGATCCCGGGCAGCAGGCGAGAAGTTCGCGTTGGCGGAGGGGGTGGTCATGGAATGGATAGTGGGAGTGATTATAAGAAGCTCAGTTTTAGCTGTATTAAGGGCGTGGTGTAGCGACGTCAGGAGACTGTTGATGGATGAAAGTGCGTTTTCCCATCTTTGAATAGTGGAGGTCAGGGAGTCTGAGATGGGGATGATAATTTGAACATTGTCAGCATATATGTAGTGAGTGAGGTTCAGGTCTGAGAGGAACTGGCAGAGGGGAAGTAGATAGATGTTGAATAGGGTGAACGACAGTGAGGATCCTTGTGGAACATCTCTGGAGAGGTGGATAGGTTTGGATTCATAGTCTTCAATTCTTATTTTGTAGATTCTGTTGTTGAGGTAGGATTTGAACCATTGGAGGGGGGTGCCAGTCATTCCAATCTCGCTGAGGCGTGCTAGGAGTATGTTATGGTTAACCGTGTCAAAGGCTGCTGAGATGTCTAGAAGTGCCAATAAATAGGAGTGACCTTTGTCAAATCCTCTTAGAATGGTGTCGGAGAGTGACAGTAGGAGGGTTTTAGTGTTGTATAGCTTTCGGAAACCGAATTGGGATGGGAATAGGATATTGTGTTTTTCGAGGTGGTCAGAGAGTTGAGAGTTAACGGTTTTTTCAAGTACTTTTGCTAGAAAAGGGAGGTTAGAGATGGGTCGGAAGTTGGCGAGGTCCTTGGGGTCGAGGGTGGGTTTCTTGAGAAGAGGTTTGAAGGTGGCTTGCTTGAGAGGATCGGGGATGATTCCTGTTGAAAGTGAGGAGTTTATGAAATTAGCAATGTGCTTCACAATGCATTTGGGGATCATTACTAAGGCTTTGGTGGGAAGTGCGTCAGAGGGGTGTCTGGTGGGTCTCATTTTTTTTTGAGTATATTTTCTTTTTCTGTTGATGATGTCATTTCAAAGGAACCGAGCGTAGTCAGTGTAGAGGAAGGAAGAGGAGTGCGTGGTGGGGATGAGGTGGGAAAGAGGTGGGAAAGAGTTGTACTAGTTTTGAGACTTTATCATTGAAGTGATGGGCAAGTTTATCGCATTTGTTTTGAGTGTCAGAGTCAGTTGGATAGGTAGGAGGAGGCTTGGTAAGTTCAGCCACGTAGGAAAAAAGTGCTTTAGGATTGAATTGTAGGTCATGTATTCTTTTGGCGTAGAAGTCTTTTTTGGCTGTAAGGATGTCGGTCCGATATTTGTGAAGGGCTGTTTTGTATTTGGCCAGGAGGGAGGGGGGATGGGTCTTGGCGCCATTTCTTTTCAAGGTGTCTGAGGGAATGTTTGAGGGTTTTGAGATTGGTGTTGTACCATGGTTTTTTTGTGTTTGTGGAGGGGCTAAGTGTTTTGGTGATGAGGGGGCATAGGGAATCTGCCACGTCAAAGGTGATCTCATTCCATTATGTGAGGGCCATGTTTGTGTCTGTGCAGTCGAGTTTGTCAAGGTTGCTGGAGAGGGATGAGCTGAGGTCATCACTGCTACATGATTTCCTGAAGTGAAAGGTTTTTTTGGGAGGGGGGTTGGGGTGACTGCAGTTCATCATGAGGGGGGTTGTGAGAAGCGAGTAGTCAGACCATGGTACGTGTGTGCATGTGGGGGGAGTGCTGTGTTGGATGTGTGAGTTGATGAAAATTAAATCAAGGGTGTGACCGGCTTTGTGTGTGAGAGTATTAACTATTTGTGAGAATCCCATGCAGTGAGGCTGGAGAGGAAGGCCTTGCATGAGGGTGTGCAGGTGCTGGCATCTGCGTGCAGGTTGAAGTTCCCAAGAACGATAGCGGAGGCTATCCAGATTAATAGATTGCATTAGAAATTCAGTGAGGGGTGACGGGTTGTTGTCGAGGATGCCACAGGGAGTGTAAATGAGACAAATTTGAAAGGAGGAGGATCTGAATAGTCCGACTTCGATTTTAGGTAAGTTGGTGGTGGGAAGTGATGAAAATTTCAGTTCTTTCTTAGTTGCTAGGAGGAGGCCTCCTCCTCTTCTTTTAGGAAGGGGTAGTGAGAAGATGTCGTAGCTGTGTGTCAGTAATTGATTAAGAAGGACAGTGTCAGTTTCTTTTAGCCATGTTTCGGTGAGAGCAAGTATGTTGGGATTAGAGAAGAGTAGGATGTCATTGATGAAAGGCATCTTTCTGGTGATAGATTGTGAGTTGCATAGTAATAGAGTGAATGTTGTGAGGCCAAGAAGTTGTGTGAGAGGGGAAAGTATGATGGGGAGAAGGTTGCGGTGTTGGGGGGAGGGAGGGTTGTTTGTTGGCTTCTTATGGCTGTGGTGCCATTGGTGGAGGATAGGGATAGGCTGACCGGGCATCATGGTTGTGATGATGAAGCTGGGGTGGACGAGAGGAGGGGTGGGGTGTGTTGGAAAGTACGGTGATGCGGGGTAGCGCAGAGGTGGGGTGGAGGGCTGGGAGGGTTGGGTCGCTGACTGAGGTGTGGTCAATTAGCAATGCAAGGGTCAGGTAATGCAGTGGTGAGACGACTAATCTGGTAGCCTGTGGGGGAGGGGAAAAGGGAGCGGAGCAGGTTTTGCTGAGATGGAGGGAGGAGAGGTATACGCTTAGCACGTATGCATTTCTAAAGGGTAAGGGGGTGTGGGTGGGGGGAGGACTGAGGACGGCTGGGGTGGTAGGGCACGATTAGTGAAGACTCTTACCCCGATGGGTATGCGCCAATCGCACGAGCCTTGGGGTGTCAGTTCATATGATGTGGGATCAGTCGAGTGCTGGGGTGGTAGTGTCTTTGTCCTGCGGGGCGGCCAGAAACAGGAGAGCGTCCGGGTGGGCCACAGAAATACGCTTGTTGTGATGGCAAGTCTGTGTTGTGATGGCGTAGGTCACAGCGGTTGAGGATCTCCACTGACCCCAATGAGTCTCCACCGGCTGTGGTGGAGGGGACGATGCAGGGCCGATTGCGATGCACTGGAGAAAGAGGGCGCCTGGAGATAGGGTCAGAGAATTTAAGTTCTACCCGGTCGCTTGCTGACGTCGTTGGGGGGGGTGGTCCACGTTTCAGGCCTTGGTCTGGCCTTGGGCCATGTTGCAGGCCTCGGTTTGGTGTCGAGGGGGGACCGGGAAGGCGGACTATGGTCGCGGGCCTCCACTGACCCCGATGGGTCTCCGCTGGCCGCGGTGGAGGGGACAATGCAGGGCCGATCGCGATGCACTGGAGAACATTTCCTTCATTTATACCACACAGACTTTTTAGAAGTGGTTTACCTCAGGCCAAAGCTGGATAACTTTATGGAAAGAATAGGTAATGAACCCCACTTCCAAACTGATCTAAAATCCCCTATCTCCTCTTATTCTACCATAGTTAAAATAATGAATCTGCCATGGGGTTAGGACTTGAAGGATGATCTTCACTTACTATCCCCAGTGAATTGTACTAGCCTGCCACAGGAGATGGTGACTGAAAAACAAGGTGAGATAGCACAGTAAGAATTGTAGAGGGATGCATGAGGAATAAGGAATACTAGGTATGGAGGACTCCAATCAAGAGAGTATGGGGAAAGAAAGAAATGTGAAGAGTTTAGGGAAGTGAGGAACATCTGAGTTGTCAAGCGATCCAGTTCAAGGAAGGAAACTTTCAACCATATCTGGTTTTAAAACTTACATCCCAGTGCATTGTGGGTTACCTTTTGAAATCAGCACTAAAGCTACTATAAAGCATCAGGCTTTGATTTTCAGAAATCCAAGGATAGTCTAAAATCTCCCTCCTTGAACTGGGTCACTTGGCATCTCTGGAACATGCAGGGGGATATGGGGAGCAGAGGAATGCACAGTGAGATATGAAGGAAGAGGGTAATGTGAGGAGGATGTGAGTGTCAGAGGACCATAGAAGGGGGGGGGGGGGGGTGGTATGGGCAGACAAATTCAGAAGGAGATACGGGAGAGTCAATTGAATTTGAAATGGATATAAGGGGGAAAAGGATCATATGGTGGAATATCGGGAGAGAGGAAAGTTAATGGGGAGAAAGAGGAGGAAGAAAAACAAAAGGGAAGAGAGGGTGAAGGTAGGGCTGGTAGAAGAAAAAAGGAGCAGAACCTCACTCCCTCCCTCCCCCCCCCCCCCGAACCAAACACACACACATTCTCCAGCCCCCATTGCTTATTTTAGGAATAAATTTACCTCTATTATGATTGCATTCCCTTGAGAACCATAAAACAGTACTCACAGTCTCTCCTGGTATCAGCACAGGTCAGTAGCATCACAAGAGCATTAGCAGTGTTTCTGCTGTCAAAACGAAGTGAAGGAGGAAAGAAATATATAGGCTGGGAGGGAAAAAATACATGAGGGAAGAAAAGATGGAACTTGCGAGAGACAGGCCATACAAATGGAAGAGAGACAGATGGGGAGAGAGAAAAGCTGTAGGGAAACAGAGCCCAAGGACGAGATGGTGAAGGCAGAGGGTCCAAGGCAGGTGTGAAAATGGGACTAACTGGTGGCAGAGGCAGAGAAACCAGCTATTGGGAATAAGAACTGGAAAGGAGCTCAGGCAGGATTGATAATAAGCCCCTGGACAGTATAAGCAGACACCTAGGTTGGCAGGTTGCAACAAGCTTTAAAAAAAAAAAAGTCCCCATGGCCAATTGCTGCCCTCACCTGCTGCACCTCCAAAACTCCTGTCTACCTTCATGGGCCTCCTTTGTGGACAACAAACCTCCTCCATGCATCTCCAGCCCTGGCACTGGTTGCCGTCTCCGAGTTAGTCTCACAGTACCCACAACCACCCCACAACCTCTCCCTCCCAGAGGGCCTTTCTTTTAAGAATGGAAGCAGGGAGAGATGCTGTGGCGCCTGAGTGCATGGTAGTTTACGGTTTCTTGCATTCACAGGTACAACTGCTGATGGCAGCCAGAGTCAGGCCCATCCAGTGCGGCAGAGAAAAACTGAACAGGTAGGGGGATGGAGGTATTTGGTAGATAATTGGCAGTGGCAGCAGAGGACCATGAAGGAAAGTGATAGTGGTAGATCCCTGCTGCGGGAGGAGGCAGCAGCAGTGAAGAGCGGGCAGCAAGTTTTGAAACCCGCTCTTCACTGCTCCTGGACTCAGATTAAGACTGGAATACATCGGGAGATTAAGCACATCTGGCAACTCTCAGCATTCAGCTCAAACAGACTCCAGAATTCTAAATGAATTGCAGAATCTCTGGGCAATCGCAGGAAAACTCTTGGTTGCTGCTGCAGAAGCAGCCTGCACAGCTCCAGAAGAGGAAGTCACCTAGACCCATGCAGGAGGGAAGAAGGAGTGTAAGTCCATGGAGCAGGGGCAGCATTGGGCCATGTGGACTGGAATAAGGAAGAGCATTGACCTGTGTGACAGAAAAAAGGAGCAGAGGCATCATCAGCTGGAAGAAAGAAGAGGGTTACATCAGCCGCACAGGCCTAAAGGAGGAAGTGTGTGTGTGTGTGTGTGTGTGTGTGTGTGTGTGAGCATTTGTGTGAAAATGAGCATGTATTTGTGTGTGTGAGAGATATGGAGAGAGAGTGTGAGTGAACATGTGAGTTTGTTAGGGTGACAGGAAATCAAAAGTTCCCATTTCTCAGGTGTGTGAATAAGTGAGGTGAGAGAGACTGGTAGACTAAAGATGGAGAGGCAGGTTAATTAAGATAAACTGGAGACAGCAAGAGATAATTCCCTATGCATGGATTCCAAAAGTTAGTTTATTTACTCTTCCATTTTTTACCCCATTTGTTTTATAGGCACCCGGAAAAGCTCACAAAAGTACAAATATGTTAAATAGAGACAACACACAAAATCAGAACATTCAGTGAGGTATGAAGCCTGCATATTGGATTCTAGTTATTATCAGTACAGTAAATATCTCAGATCTTGAGGTAAAAGCCTTATTATGGGAGGAGTGCTGGGCACAAACCATAGGCAATGGAGGAAAGAATATATTGCAAGTGTCTGCTTCTCATGCAGTGGGTTTCAATGCTTTTCTAATTCTGCAATACTTAGTTTTAAAATGAATAACATCTACCTTATAAATGGCCTGTGACCGACGGCCCGCAAATGCGCAGTAGAGCGCAGCTCTACTGCGCATGTGCGGGCAAGGATGTCGATCAGAAAAAAAAAATGGCGGTAGGGCCGCAGGAGCGGGAGGAAAAGCAGCGGCGCCGCGCGCGCGCGCGGTGTCGCTGCTTCTCCTCCCCAGATCTGCCGGCAGATCTCGGGGGGGGGGGTGTCACTCCCGCGCCCCCCCCACCGAGATCTGCCGGCAGATCTCGGGGGGGGGTGTCACTCCCGCGCCCCCCCCCCCCCCCGAGATCTGCCGGCAGGAGCGGGAGGAGAAGTAGCGGCACCGCGCGCGCGCGCGGTGCCGCTACTTCTCCTCCCCAGATCTGCCGGCAGATCTCGGGGGGGTCACTGCCGCGCGCGCGGGAGTGACCCCCCCCCGAGATCTGCCGGCAGGAGCGGGAGGAGTTAATGGAGCCGGGTGAGGGTTGCGGGAAGTCGCGCTTACGGCGCCGGGAGGAAATGGAGGTGGGTGAAGGGAGGGAGAGGGGGACTGAGTGAGTGGGAGGGAGGGAGGGAGGGAGAGGGGGACTGAGTGAGTGGGAGGGAGGGAGAGGGGGACTGAGTGAGTGGGAGGGAGGGAGAGGGGGGACTGAGTGGGAGGGAGTGAGGGAGAGGAGAGGGAGGGTGGAGAGGAGTGGGTGGGGGAGGGGGGTGGTGAAGAGTGAGGGGAGAGAGAATGAGGGGGAGGTGAGAGACAGAGGGATGTAGCCCGTTTTAACGGGCTTTACGGCTTGTCAGTCTATAAAAGTGAATACAGTAAAGTACTTTTTCTGGAAAGGTTTGGACTAGGTTTGTTCTGTAAAACATTTTTTCTAGATACGGTAACTGGAGTTTTTCGATAAAGAATTTTGAATAAAGGTATTTGTTCCAAATAACAGAATTTATGAAGCCATACAATTTTTGGATAATAGAAATATAGGCAGAAGTGAATGTTTTATTTTGAATTACAGAAGTTTTCAGATAAAGGAACTTTAGATATGACAGTTTTCTATATCATGTACCAGATACTTATTAAAAAGGCTGAGAACTCAGTACTGTCCATGAGGATTAAACTAAAACTTTCAATCCAAATAACAGTGTTTTGTTTTAATTGAAAATCAACCAATGTTCTTATCTTTGGAATGTTTTAACCCATTCCACACTGAAAAGCTTTACAGGACTTTAATCAATGTATAGAACAGATATTTTCACCACCATGCCATAAAATGCTGTCCAGTGAACATATTCAGCACATTCACAGACCTACTACTAGACCTTAATTGAGTTTTAACATGATTCCCCATTGGTTAATTTAAATAGATTTTGGATAATAAAAGAAATGCAGCTTATTGACTTCTAGACCTTGACGGTAAAGGGCCAATGGGACCAGAATACAGCCTTTATTCCCAGGAATAAAAGAAAACAGTGTACCAGTCATGGCTAATTCCAAATTAATCTCATTATCCAGCTTCTGCTTATAAAAACATCTGATCAAATCAGTGATGTAAAAGGAGAGACCTGAGCAGTGAACATCAGCAAGCTTTAACAGCTTTAAATTCATGTTATTTCTCAGGGCTTCTAGCAATTTAAAAGATATGCACAGTCATTCCCATAAGGTCCTTGAAGGTTCAAGGCATACATTATTAACTATACAAAACAAAAAGAGCCAATCTGATCCCCACGAAAATAACATACACAAAAAAAAGGAATCTGCAAAAAGGTTTCAAACTTTACCACTCACAATCGTTATTTTTAGTTTGTTCAACAGAGAATGATTAGTGACCCCGTCAGCAAGCCTGACAATGTGCCTTCAAAGATGAAAAAGACCGTCCGGACTACTCAATCATCTGCGGTATCATAAGAGTCTCATCAATCTTCTATTTTTATCCACAATTCAATTTTTTTATTTATATATATTTTTTTATTTTGTTGAACATTTTTTATGAAAAAAATATTAATACCAATATTCTCGCATTAATGGCTCAACAACAGCCGGTGTTTCAAGAATCCTGCAATGTTCCCTAATGTTCACTGTCTTAAAGTCAGAGATGATGTATACAGGTAAATATATGTCAGCATGATGACGTACCTGATGGTTGACGCTATTTAAGCTTTGGTGAAGCAGTTGGGCAGTTTCTGTCCCGGTGGAGAAGAGAGTTGAGGCATGGCGTCCCCAACATTAAGATAAGTAAAATGCTTTTTCTTCATTAAAAACGATTGTTTTGACAATATATAATTATTTGGCAGGAGTTAGACTTAACCGAAAGGATAACAGCAAGAAATACACTGTTTTTCAGCATTGATTAATGTCGAGTACAAATTTGATCATTTAAGTTTTGGCTCCTGAAGAAGCAGGATTCGTGAAACACCGGCCGTTATTGAGCCATTAATGCAAACATATTGGTATTAATATTTTTTTCATAATAAATTTTCAACAAAAAACATTGAATTGTGGATAAAAATAGAAGATTGATAAGACTCTTATGATATCACAGATGATTGAGTAGTCCGGATGGCCCTTTTCATCTTTGAAGACACGTTGTCAGGCTTGCTGACGGGGTCACTAATCATTCTCTGTTGAACAAACTAAAAATAACGATTGTGAGTGGTAAAGTTTGAAACCATTTTGTGGATTCCTTTTTTTTGTGTATGCATTATTAATTAACCATTACATCTGCATAGGCTTGCAAACAACATAATTCAATTTTTTTAAGTGAAAAGTTTTTGGGGTTTTTTTTAAAGTATTTAGGGTCTAGTTGGAGTAAGCCAGGAAGTGGAAAAGTTATCTTGGTAAAGTTACTTTGAAATTCAGAAGAACATTAATCAGATATGCATTCCATTGAATATACCCAGCTAAAGTCAGTTACCAAAATAGAGTTATTTGTATGACTTTAGGACAGGCCTGCAGCATGACCAGATTTACCAAGATGCCTTTATTTGGATAGTGCTGAATATCACACCTAACCAACTTACAGGGTCATTCATCAAAATGTGTTATGGCGTTAACACACGTGATAACACGTTAATGCGTAACCATTCGATAATAATACTATCGCACGGCACAAATGCAAATTTTGAGAATACTATCGCACGGTTTTGACGCCAGAAATAACTACACCTTTTTTCCTGGCATTAAGCTATGCAATATGCCCGAAGCAGCCATAATGCAATTCACGATAAATTTTTAGAATTGCATTTTGGCCATTTCTGGGCAAGAAAGAGAGAGAGAGACTCTGGGGAGGCCTCACAGTGTGCAACTATTTATATGCCTATGGGAAGGTCATTTAATAGCTCAAGGTGAGGTGCTGGTGGTGGTTAGGGGCCAGTTTATCATGCAGAGTGAGACATACAAACAGCACAGTAAGTACACCTCGGTGAAGATTAGACTTCATTTGGAGTGAGGAAAGTCCATCAAGCTAGGGTGAGATAGCAATACAAAATTTCATCTTTGTGAGACTTTCCTCACTCCAAATGAAGTCTAATCTTCACCGAGGTGTACTTACTGTGCTGTTTGTACGTCTCACTCTGCATGATAAATTGATCCCTAAACTAGAGATGTGCATTCGATTTTGCCGAATTGGAAAATTTCAACAAAATTGTCTAATTCGGCATGGTTCAGAGGACTCGAATCCCAAAACGGATTTTCCCTGAAATTCGGGAAAAATTCATTTTTCAGGTTAGCATGGGGGGAGGGGCACATTTATTAAAAAACAAACCCAACCCTTCAAATTTACTTAATTATAAGCTCCCCCTCCCACCATCCCGATCCCCCCAAGACTTACTGAAAACCCTGGTGGTCCAGTGGGGGGGTCCCAGGAGCGATCTTCCACTCTTGGGCCGTTGGGCCTGCCAGGAATCAAAATGGCACCGGTGGCCCTTTGCCCTTACCAAGTGACAGGGGCTACCGGTGCCATTGGTCGGCCCCTGTCACATGGTAGGAGCAATGGATGGCTGGTGCCATCTTTGAAAATGGTGCAGGCCATCCATTGCTCCTTCCATGTGACAGGGGCTGACCAATGGCACCGGTAGCCCCTGTCACATGGTAAGGGCAAAGTGCCACTGGTGCCATTTTGATTAGTGGCAGCCGACGGCCCGAGAGAGAGAGATTGCTCCCAGGACCCCGCTGGACCACCAGGGCTTTTAGTAAGTCTTGGGGGGGGGGGATAGGGATGGTGGGGGGGTTTGTAATTAAGTAAATTTGAAGGGTTGGGGTGGGGGTTTTTTTCGGTCCGTTTTGCCAAAAAAAAAAAAGATACGTAGGAAAATGAAGTTTTCCATGAAGTGCCCGACCTAAAGCCTAACCCAAAAACTTAAAACTAATAACATCTCTAGCCTAAACCACCACACATTGAGCTATTAAATGACCCTCCTATAGGCATATAAATATTTGTCTATTATGAAGGCCTTATAGTCTCTCTCTCTCTCTGTGTGAGATACGAAAAAGGAATTATCGAGGGGCATGAAAAGTTTTACCATACTACCGATGCGAAGCGGTATGTTATCACGTGGTGCAGTAATTCTGAAATTTCCATAAACACACCCCTTTTTCTTAGCTTGGGCATTATGCATGCATTATCATCGCATTTTGATGAATCTAGGGATTAATTTGGAATCTAACTACCCCTTGGGTTCCTGCCAGATACTTGTGCCCTGCATTGGCCACTGTTGTAAACAACATCCTGGGCTTGATGGATCTTGGTCTGACCCAGAATGGCAAGTCTTATGTTCTTAAGTTAAGCCCTTGCCCTGGAGCAACCAAACACTACCTCTTTTCAATCCAGGTAAATTTACCCACATAAAATTTAAACAGAGAGCAATTTTTGAAACCAAACGTTTGTTCAGGGATCTCCCGAAGTGACCCAAATTTTTTTTAATATGATGGCTATAGGAAGAGCAGCATTTATATGACAGCAGGCACTTAAAACTAATAAATTGCAAATCTTTGTAATGGCTATATATATATATAGTATTGCTATATATATATAGCTCCATTCTATAACTCTTTATAGAATTTGCAATTACATCACAAGGAAAAACCTTACTTACAGACATATTGACATTTCAAAACAAAATGTCACAAGGAAATAAACTCAATTAATTAAGAAACTTCAGTGTATACCCCACAATTTTGGGGGGATGAGAATACAGAAGAACTAGGAGATTACAAAATAATGAAAAAAATATATTATGGAAGGCCTGGTGGATCACTTGGGTATTAAATTTACTCTATCACATTCCTTCCGCCTTCTGGTAGAGCAAAGCAAATCCACTGAAGTGGGGAGATATTTTAAAGCTCTCAATTCAAAACTGTTCTTCTTATCTATAGACACACTGAGGAACTCAGCAAACCCTCATAAAAGATGGCTTTCCATGTTACCTAATCAATACAAAAGAAACATCATAACATCGCTGTTTTTTGGATCGTGATACCTCATAATAAGTAAGGCCTCTCGATTTTTTTCAGAGAGTGCTCTTAAAGAAACATGTCATATTTCAAGCGTTTCCCTTGAAAAAAATCGAGAGGCCTTACTTATTATGAGGTATCACGATCCAAAAAACAGCGATGTTATGATGTTTCTTTTGTATTGATTAGCAACATTACATCATACTTTATACAGTTACTAGTGATTTCCATGTTACCTATCATACAGTACTTCTTCTCCAGGAAAATAAAACTCGCTCTAACCAGATTAAAAGTCAGATGAAAAGACTATCATGGAAAAATGCTGCAGTTCAGTTAAATTTTACATTAAGCTTTGAGGAGATGCTGGTCACTCAACTTGTTGGTGAAATAATTATAGGTCTTAACATTATCAGGGACAGACTCCGAGAGCAGTTTCAGTGGAACATGCACCCAAACACTCAAGTAACAGAAAAAATACAATAAAAGGATGATTTTTTTGGTTTACTCACATGATTTTACAGAAGTAATAATGTCAAGAAACTGAGCATGCCAATCACAGTGGACTACAGATCAGCAGTCCTACCAGGACAACTCACTAGATAGGTGTGCCCTCCTTTGTGTGTTACATTTCTTCTTAAAGACTATGGGCCTCATTCACTAAGCATTTCTTCCACAAACACAGAACAGGAGTAAAGCCTTAGGAAATCAAGCCCTGTGAAAGAAGATTATAGAGCTGAATTATTGAAAATCTGACTTTTCTACTGATCGGCATAAAGAGGCACAGAGCAGGATGAGCTTCTTCTAAAAGAAAGACCATCTCAAGGATGAATGGTTCTATCATTTTAAAGATCTAGAATATATATGATTCCTTTAAAATATCATTGAGAGAGGACTGCATGCAATTGTTTTGCTGTAAAGCACTCCATGAATAAAGATTTATGAGATGGGCTATTACTTTAGATTAGTTTGAGCAGCATTTTCTTTTTCCTTCAACATCAGTAGATTTGCTGCTTATTTAGTGGTTCATTTTGTTGTTAGATGTTTTGGGTTGCAGATAGTGATACTTTTGGGATTGGTCTGAACAGAGGGAGGGGTGGATTTGAAGCTATACTTCTATCTTGATGAATCTTTGTTAATATTGTGATTGGGATTGAAAATGTTTGTTATATTACAGGGTGTATATATAAGGTCAAATGTACACCTAGGAGGTGATTTTTATTAGTTGTATCAATTACCAGTTTTACGTATAGAATATTATTGAGAGTTCATGTTTAATTAACATATCTACTATTCATATTCAGTAGGTATGACTGAGAAAGTGTCAATGATCCTTCAAGTACTTAGAACCTGTATCCTAATAATGTCACAATCTTCTGTTTAGACTTCATGGCCGTCACTTCTGCAACATTTCTGAGCTGTGTAAATGACCAAATACCTGGGATATTCAGCCTGCAGTGTTTTCTCATGTAAGAAAGATAGATATTCAGGTTAAGATGGGATAAACAGCTCTGCCTCACAGAGATGTTACTGTTCTGCCTAATGTTTTCCACACCTCTAAATTTTACAGAATAAAAAAAAACAAAAACAAGAAAACACCAGAGGATTAAGAAAAATAAATGAAATAGCTTGGATTTGTGCTGTTCACAAATGGATCCAAAATGTTTTTTGTATTATTTATTGTAAGATATTTAAGTAAGGACATGTGATATTACCAGAATATTACATGTTGAAGAGTTTCCTATTTAGGAAGAAAGTAGTGGATTTGAGCATTTGAAATTGCATTCCTAGATTATTCCTCTCTGGATCTGACCATTTGGCCTGGTTCACATAAAAAATAATTTGTGAAATGGGAAAGCAAAAGTGAGACAAATTCCTTGTCTTAATGGGCACAAGAAAAACCTGACTGGCCCAAGGTCACACTGAAAGTTAGTGGTAAAGGTGAATTTTGAACACAAGTCCCAGGAATTCTTCTAAGACATATGTAAAGTAAAATGCTTTAATATTAATTGCCTACCAGAGCTGTAAATTGAAACTGCGATAAAGGCTGTCCAAAAATTATGTGTTACCTCAGAGTAATCTGCTAAAAATTCATAGAAAGTGCATTGCAATAGAACTATAGATTTTATAAGCATTAACTGGAAATGTCTGAGAAAATGCCAATGAAAATGGCAAAAAGCCTGCATGCCTAAGATGCCGATAAAAAGGGATCTTCCTTTGCTTCCCATTTTTCTGATAAATCAATTTGAGAACTGCAAACAGTAAACAGGCCAGACAAATTGTCTCTAATTGGGAGGTCTGGATCTGAAATGATTGATCCAAATACATGGGAATACATCTTCCTACTCCTCCGCATAAAAAAACAACTTGTAAATAGACTGTGCATTTAGTTTTGAAACATGAAAGAAAGCTAGGGGTGACCAATGCTGAAACAGGTTTGCTAGAGTCTTCCTTCTGTAGCATTCATTGTTGGGTCTATAAGACCACACATTTCACAGATTTTTCTTTAAAAAAAAAAAAAAAATTATATTCATTCAGCTTGTTAGGCAATAGAATTTAATGGATTGCCTCCGACTCCCCAGGTAAGCATTTGGAAACTTGAAGCCTTGAATTCCTTCTCTTCCTCTCTCAAGCTCTGACCACTAGCAAGTTACTCTCCCCATGTTTGCTTTTCTTAATTCTTTCATTTTCCATTCCTGCTTTGCTTTGGTGTGCTATTATATGAGACAATTGCAGCCTTAGTCCTAAAATAGTCTATTTCTTGATCTTTCTGGGAAGGTGGCTGTTAGTTTCTGTACCCCAACACACCTATATATACTCTGGTTCCTTCTATTTCTCATGATGGTGTCCTAGATCACATTTAACAAGAAACACAATTCTGCCTTTTCTTTGGTCAAGGTATTTCAAGCCATTGAATGCCAGACAACAGCTACGCTAAAATCCTCCCCAGAGCTGGAGTGCAAAAATATAGAGTTATGTATATGGAAAGGAGAAAATAACTAAAATATCTGCTCAAAATTCCAGACTTACAAATACATATGAAAGATGTGTGAAGACTTGATGATTGGCACTACTGCTCACAATTTCAAACTTGAACTAATTCAACCCATTTTGTGTTTGTTACCATGTGTCCAATATATGTGCATGTATTTTTTCCTGTGTAACTACCATTAGGCAGAATTTGCAAATACTGTATACCAAGGATACTCTCTTTATAGAGCCAAGAAAATGAATTCCCTATGTGGTTGAGATTGTCAATTGGCTGGAAGTGTACCAGGAGGACTTTTAATTAAATTGGATAGGCTAAAAACCTGTGGTTTAATTCTTAACAAGCTTTGAAATTTATATATACTAACTTAGATTGTGAGCCCTCTGGGGACAGAGAAATACCCACAGTACCTGAATGCAAGCCATTTTGAAATGCCTGAGGAAGCAGAATATAAATCAAATAAATAAATATAGTAAGAGCATGGGGATCATGGCAGGATCAGTGGCAATGTATGAT
Organism: Rhinatrema bivittatum; assembly: GCF_901001135.1. Classification (NCBI taxonomy): domain Eukaryota; kingdom Metazoa; phylum Chordata; class Amphibia; order Gymnophiona; family Rhinatrematidae; genus Rhinatrema; species Rhinatrema bivittatum. Next base: position 165,347,435 of record NC_042621.1, read on the forward strand.
TCTTGCTATATAAGTTTTTTGTGATTTTAGCTCTGTTCCCAGGATTGCATCCCAGCTATTTAAAAAAAAAAAAAAAAAAAAAAAAGTTTCTACCCACCCTGTACACAATCACATCCATCTACAAACTGCTCACCTACTATTATTTACATTTCCCAAGGCAACTCCTCAAGAGTTTCAGTCCACATGATGACCAGCCATTTGTGATCCAGGCATGAAGGAAGTGAATATGAATGTTTTGTTATATGTTTTGAATTATAAACATATATGAAAGATGTGCAAATGGGTAGTAGCAAGGGTTGAAGCCTTGACAATTGGTACTACTGCTCACACACTTAAAACTTGTGCAAATTCATTCACTTTTAGTGACTGCTGCCACCTGTCCAATCAGTGTATGCACACATCCTTTTCTACTCAAAATACAAAAGCTAGCTTAGTGCTAGTCACCTGGCCACCCAAATTTAAACCAGTGAGAGCTATTAGGATGCATGGCTTTCTCATGGAGACTAAAGCCCAAATTTAAACCAGTGAGAGTGAGAGCTATTAGGATGCATGGCTTTCTCATAGGCTCCATGGAGGCTAAAGCCCAAATTTTCAAAGCCCCGTGAGTGCAAAAACCAGGGGAGACAGGCGTGGCCTGGCCCTGCGTACATCGAGCACATTTTAAAAATGGCCCGGCCACGTGTGTATCTCCCGATATGCACCGAAGTGCTGGGCTCCTTGAAAGGGGCAAGGCGGGCAAGTGCACGCCAGCAGCCAGCTAGTGCGTGGAACTTACTCCTGCTCGGAGGAACGGGTAAATTCTAAAACAAAAAAAATTACAATAATTGGGGTAGGTTTAGGGGTTGGGGAGGAGAGAGGAAACAGGAGGAAGGCTAGGTAGGGGGATAGGAAAGTTCCCTCCCAGTCCGCTTCTTAATTGGAGCGGGCAGGGAGGGAACTGGTGTAGGCCCGAACGCACCACCACGTGTTATTTTTTTACATTCCCCCCTTGCGCGTGCGAGATGCCACCTGCCCTCACAGATATTAAAATCGGGCGCGCACATGCATGTGGGAATCGTATTTTATAACATGCGCGCGGTGACGCACGCATGTTATAAAATCACCACATCCACACTCTTGCACTGGGAACCATGTGCACAAGGAAGCACACGCGGGCCATTGCAAATATATCCCTAAGTGTAGAAAGACCGAGAGCAAAAGGTCATCCTTCAGATCAAACAGCCAGGGGTTAACATTCTCCAGCTGTGTCATCTGACCCTATATGAGAAGGGGTGAGATTGTAAGGGTTATCTAGAGAGGATATAGCCTGTTCAAGTGACTCTGAGTCTTCATCTTCCTTTCAGCTTATTGTGCTGGTCACACCAGCACAATCCCTGTGTACAGAACCATGCAACTGCATATTTTCAGGTGAATTTTCAAAAGATGCGTGCATTAAGAATAGCACGTGTGTGCGTTCAATGGTGAATATGCTAATATATACTATTTAAAAAATTGCGTAACTTGGAGAATGTGAGTAAATTTGCATGCGTATAAAAAAGGGCGGGCCAGGGGCATTCCTGGATAGAGCCAACATTTACACGCATAAGCTCCTATTTTACAACCTGCCAAAGTGACGTGCAAAAGTCTTTTACTTGCGTAAATTTACTCCTGCTCAATTTCTGGGGTAAGTGATTGCAAACATCTCAAAAGTTAAAACTGACTGGGTGGCGGGTCTGAGTGAAATGGGGGATTTCAGGCTGAAGAACCGGGAGGATCTTTCCAGCTGCGGTTGGACTGAGTGAACGGTTAGTCTAATTGACAAAACTGGTTATTTCATTGCCACACACATTATAAAATCCCTTAACTGGCACGTGCTAAAGCCAACTTACAGGAGGTAAATGCATCTAAATAATGTGCATAAAATCTATCGTGTTGCCCTTTAAAATTAAAAGTACAAATATGCGGGTATCACTTGTACACAATTATCTGACTAAATTCTGATTTATCTGGCTAAGTAGCGTCTTTGCTGCTACTTGGACAAATTAGAACTTATCTGGATAAGTAGTAGCATTTATCCAGCTATGTTCAGATTTGTCCAGCTACTTAGCAGCAGGCCTGCACAGCCAGGTAAGTCTGAAAAGTGCTACTTGTCCGTCTAAGCACTTTTCAGATATATCTGGCTCAGTGCCACCACGTAGCCGGATAAATCGGTATAAGTCTGAACTTGCACAGCTCATGTTTTTTATATACACGAGCATTTGTGCATGCGTATGTACTCGTATTTTATAACCTGTGCATATAGCTTCTGCGCAGGTTATATAATACAGTAGCTAGATGCTGCTATATACACACGCATATGGGCACATGCAAGCAGTTTTGAAAGTTTCTTTCGGTGAGGGTAACTTTCAAAGGGATGCGCAGGAGCACATTGACGCATGAGCATCAGTGCACGCGTAGGGACACGGCTATTTTATTACATGCGCACATATGTGCATGTGTTATAAAATAGCATGGGCACACGTGTGTGCCCTATTTTACAACTGGGCGCGCACACAGCCACTCACATCTGGGGAGGAACTGCATAAGTGGAAGAATTTTATAACCAGTGCCCATCCTCACCATAACTAGTTTCACCAGTTTGTCCATCAGTTCACCCAGTGTACACAGCTAGGTCCTCCCAAACCCCATGGTTTAATACCCTCCCTCCCAGTTACCCCAAACCCTTTAAACCCCTCCGAAATGGCTTTTTTTTTTTTTTGTTATTTTAAGTTACATCTCCTCCATGGCAGACGTTATGCAGCACTAGACCTGGGTGCATGCCCAAGTGCATATTTGTGTACATCTTTCGGCCCCACCCTGGAACCCCACGCCCTACCCAAACCATGCCCCTTTTTTAATCAGAGTGAGATATTCAAACCTCAGGACATGCATGTGCATGTAGGTGGCTTTTAAAATCCGCTGGGCACTTTTGTATGTCCTACATGCATGCATTGGTGCGTCCTGGGCTTTTAAAATTTACCTTATATCCCAGTTTCCTAACCTTGCATGCTGCCACTGAAGAGTGCTGTGTCATTTCTCCTTCACAGTATTTCTCCTGGAGGCATGGAGTCCCTTCTGCACATAGCCATGGGCCAGTGCATCACAATAGTAGTTGAACTAGGCAGTCACCTATGACGCCAGTCATTTGGAGGTGGCAAAGAGCATCCATGTGGAGCTGTGAGCAGAGCCCATCCCACTCAAGGCTGAGAGGAATAGAGACTCGACGGGCTGCGGGCAGCATTCATCCTGCTCGCGGCCGAGAGAAGCAGAGTCTTGCAGGCCACGAGCAGCGTGCATGCGTGCGTGTGTGGGTGTGTGTGTGAGAGCAATGGTGTTATTGACAGAGAGGGGGGGAGCTCGTGTAAGGGTACGTGTGTGAATGAGACAAGGAACCTAAGCATGTGTAAGAGAGGGGGCCTGTCTGAGAAAATGAGGTCAGAGCCAGAGCCAGGGCCTGGACTGGGGGGGAGGGGGGGACGCAAGGCAGAAGGTTCACCTAGGGTGCCTAATATCCTTGCACCGGCCCTGCACACAGCTGGTTCAGACCCTGAACAACTAGATTGGGCCAGGCCATTACCAGAAATAAGTAGTTATGAGCCCAGAGGAAAAGATCTGAATCCAGATCTTTTCCTCTGGGCTCAGAGAGATACAGAGAGCTTCTACAAGTCTGAAACAGGCTTTGGAGCAAAGCCAGTCCTCAGAGGAGACAAAGGACCTGAAGCAGGCACCCTGCTGCTCTGATCCCTATGCTCCCTACAGATTATACAGAACTCCACTGCACGTCTACTCACTAGCATACCTATTCCAGATCACATTACTCCCATTCTGAAAAACCTGCATTGGTTACCCATGCATAGGTGCATTAAATATAAAGTTACCACCTCCATTCACAACCTTCTCCTTAATATATCTTCTCCCTGGATTAGTTCCACTCTTCAAATTTATACTCCTGCCCTATCCCTTCATTCCTCAAATCAATTGCTGCTAGACATCTCTCCTCTGAAAGCTGGGCAGTTAGCCACAGCACACGAGGGATCCTTTTCCATCCACAGTCCCATACTCTGGAACTCCCTCTCACTATCCCTGTGGCTCACTCAAGTTCACAAATGTCTTAAGAAATTATTTAAAAATGTCTTACTTTCCAAAGCATTCCATCAATAATATACTTTGCGTCCTCTGCAGTCTCCCTGTTTCATTTTTTCACACAGATATGTGCTATTAATATGTCATTAGTATGTTGATTTTACTTTGTCAGCATTTTATTTTACCCTATTGCAAACTGATTCAGAGGATGGGTTATAAATGTAATTATCAGATATGGATGTTTAAGTTGGAAATACTGTTGACTAAGGATAAATTACAGGTTGTGATATGCAATGACAGATCCACTGCAAATGCAGAGGTTTAGGATCAGAGAAATATGGAGATGAAGATTATGATTTCTCTTTTTGTGGAGATAATCAATTAATACACATACAAAGGCAATGCACTGCAAAAGAATTGTAGGAATTGCTGAAAAAATATATGAAATATGTAATTTAAACAGCAAACTCTTTCTGCTTCACAAATCATATTTAAAGCTAAAAGTTTCAAGAAATGCTGGAACATATTAATGCTGCGATAGAAATCACATAGAGATTGAGAAGCATAGGGGAAGATTTGAAAGATGATCATGTGTCCACAAAAATAATATGTAAAGTTGCCTGATTTCTATGATGCACTGATTAATACACTAGAAAGGAGACCAGAATGTAAACTAACACTGGACTATATACAAAGGACACTCACAAATGAATTTGTCCATAGAAATGAGGGACTAAAGGAGTCAAAGAAATTAACCATGAGGCAGCTCTGCAGGTGAAGGGGTGGTAAAGACGGCTGAGGGGGGATATGATAGAGGTGTTTAAAATTATGAGAGGTCTAGAACGGGTAGATGTGAATCGGTTATTTACTCTTTCGGATAGTAGAAAGATAGGGGGCACTCCATGAAGTTAGCATGGGGCACAATTAAAACTAATCGGAGAAAGTTCTTTTTTACTCAACGCACAATTAAACTCTGCAATTTGTTGCCAGAGGATGTGGTTAGTGCAGTTAATATAGCTGTGTTTAAAAAAGGATTGGATAAGTTCTTGGAGGAGAAGTCCATTACCTGCTATTAAGTTCACTTAAAGAATAGCCACTGCCATTAGCAATGGTAACATGGAATGGACTTAGCTTTTGGGTACTTGCCAGGTTCTTACGGCCTGGATTGGCCACTGTTGGAAACAGGATGCTGGGCTTGATGGACCCTTGGTCTGACCCAGTATGGCATTTTCTTATGTTCTTATGGTCTATCAAGTCCACTATCCTGTTTGCAACAATGGCCAATCCAGGTCACAAAATACAGGCAAGAACCTAAATAGTAGATAGATCCCATATGTTAATGCCCAGGAATAAATAGTGACTTTACCCAAGTCTAACTGGTTAATAAATAATTGTTACTCCGAAGTGAGTCTGGAAAATAAAAAAATAATAAAGTTGGACCAGAGGTCTATACAGTTTGTGATTATTGCAAACTGAGGTCATGAAGGGCCTACAAACTTTACTTATTTAAAGCACACACACCTGCATCAGCCTTCTCTCTCTCTCTCTCTCTCTCACACACACACATACCCCTTTCCTCCATCTGATCTACTCTCATCCCTCAGTCTCTCTTCTCACCCTCAATGATCCCCTGCTAATCCTACCAAAATGATACTTTTGGCTCTCTGTGCCCTGCATGCTGCCTGGGAAGGAAGGGGCTGGTTCAGGAAGCAGAGGGCTATTTTCTGGCTGTGTGAAATTCAGTACAGCTGGAAGGCAGTAAATATTCAGCTAGCCTGCTGCCCCCCAGATGTTTGCTGCCCTCGGGACAGGCCTAGTGTGCCTATTGACAAATCCAGGCCTGAGTTTTAGGAGTCAGATTTTGTCAGATGCCTTCTGAAAATCCAAATACACTACATTATCCACATGCTTATTAAACTCTTCAAAAAAAATGTAGCAGGTTGGTGAGGTAAGATTTCCTTTAGGTAAATCCATGTTGAATGTGTCCCATTAAACCATGTCTTTATGTTCTGTGATTTTGTTCTTTAGAATAGTTTCTATGATTTCTCCCAACACTGACTTCAGGCATACTAGTCTATAGTTTCTTGAATCACTCCTGGAGTGATTTTAATGATAGGTTACAAATTGCTAATAATAGATCTACAATTTCATTTTTTAGTTCTTTCAGAACCATCTGGTTCAGGTCATTTGCTACGGTTTAGTTTGTCAATCTGCTCAATTACCTCTTCTAGATTCATTTATTTTATTTAAAAAGGACTTATTGTCTGTGCCCTCCAACGTTTGGTGTGGGTTACAATGGAAATATAATCATGACTTGCTTCAGTTCTTCCAGACATCACCATTAAATATTATTTCCAGCACGGGTATCTCACCAAACTTCTCCTCAGTAACTAAACACCAAAGCAAAGAATTTGTTTAATTTTTCCACTATGGCCTTATCTTCCCTAAGTGCCCCATTTACCATTGAACATCTAACAGCCCCACCAACTCCCTCTCAGTCTTTCTGCTTCAGATGTATTTGAAAAAAAGTTTTTATTTTGAGATTTTGTTGCAATGGTCAGCTTCTTTTCAAATTCTCTTTTTGTCAGCCTTATCAATGTTTTGCATCTAACTTGCCAGTGCTTATTAGAGGTGGCAACCCAAAAATATTTCATCACGATTTCATTTTCAGATTGGGATGGGCAATTTTGGGTTCATCCCTGAGTCGCTGGGTTTTCTTTCATTGTGCCATTTCATTTCTTTTTCTTTTTTTTTTTAAGTTTATAAAAAAATCAGTGTTCCCCCCACCAGCAGACCCTCCCTCCCAGTACTCACCACAAACACCTGACAGTCCAGTGGGGTCCCGAGAGTGATTTCCAACTCCCAGGCCAATGGCTACCCGCATTCAAAATAGCACCATCACCTTTTGCCCTTAACATGTGACAGGGGCTACTGGTGAGCCCATCACATGCTATGGGTAATGGATGGGCCTTGCCCTTTTTCAAAATGGCTCAGGTTGCCCTTTACCTTTACCATGTGACAGGGGCTGCCCACTGGCACCAGTAGCCCTTGTCACATGTTAAGAACAAAGGGCAGCTGGCACCATTTTGATTAAGGGCAGCTGTCGGCCCAGGAGTGGGGAAATCTCTCCTGAGCTCCCCACTAGACCACCAGGTGTTTGTGGTGAGTACTGGAGGGCTGGGTGATGGGGATACAATTTTTCATAAATGGGAAGTGTTGAGGTGGGTTCAGGTTTTTGTCTCCCTCTTACATTTCCTTAACCCCCCTCCCCCAAAATGATAGGAAAAGTAACACAAAATTGTGGGTGGGGGGGTTTATTTTTCAGGTTTCCCGAAACACAACCAAATAGAAAATATCTGTATTTTCTATTTTGTTGCAAAGGACTTCCCACCCCTAGTACTTATGCTTTTTCATAATTTCTTCAGTTGGATCCTCTTTCCATTTCTTCAAAGAAGCTCTTTTGGCCAAAATAACCTATTTCACCTTACCCTTTAATCATGCCATCAGTTGTTTGACCTTCCTGCTGCCTTTTTTAATGCATCTCATCTAGACTTCCAAGATGGTATTTTTAAATAATAGATGGAAAACCTTCTCAAAATTGTTAATGCGAGGTATTAGTCAATACTTGTCCATCATGAAAAAGACCAAAAAACCTCTATTTGTGTTCATATACAATAAACGCAAAACATTTGCATCATTCACAATCAATCAATGACCTCATATTAGGCAATTTTTGGTCGGAGCCTTAATATAGAGAGTGTACCGACTGGTAAGTAGTATATATTGCACTACCACTCCATGTATAATCATCGGTCATTCAAAACTTTTTTTTAAATATTTCGTGTGATATCACCTCAAATTTGTATCATTTCACCTTAATAAATTATCTGTGTTATTAAAACTTGTATCATTTTTTATCGCTACTTAGCTTGTGTTTTTGACGTGTATGAAGAAACCATTCGACTCAGTGCCATGAGGATAATAAATGCCCTACAGAATTTTACCACAGGACCCTGGTCCAGCCCTATATGAAGAAATCACTGAGATTGTTGAGGACGCCTTTATTACTGGTTTTTTGTCAATAAAAGAAAAACAATTTTTGGTCAATTCAACATATCGTGCGCCGACCATATATATGATCCCAAAAATCCATAAGGATTTGGTTCACCCCCCTGGGAGACCCATCGTTAGCACTATTGGATCATTATTAGAACCTTTGTCAATCTTTATTGACAAATTTTTGCAGCCACAAATTCCAAAAATAAAGTCATTTATTAGAGACACCAAAGCCATGCTGAACAAGTTAATTTCTATTTGTCCCGCGCCTGGGACAATTATGGTCACCTTGGATATAAGGGCTTTATATACTAGTATCCTGCAAGATCAGGCATTGAGAATTTTACAAATGGCATTAGACTCTAGAAGCCGCCCTCATCGGGTTCCAACCACTTTTTTGTTATCGATTGCCACGATTGCCTTACAGAAGAATTATTTCATTTTTGATGAATGCTATTACCAGCAAATCCATGGTACCGCCATGGGTGCCACCATGGCCCCGAGTTTGGCGAATCTGTATATGGCAAATTTTGAGGAGACAGCCTTGTATCATACGCCTTTTTTTGAAAACATCACCCATTGGTGTCGATACATTGACGACATCTTTTTCTTGTGGCATGGAGAAGAATCAAGCCTTACAACTTTTTTAACATGGTTAAATTCTTTGGACTCGAATTTACATTTCACCATGCAGTATAACAGAACAAGTGTTAATTTTTTGGACATTGCAATTTCTATTTCCAATAATCAATTTATCACTACGTTATATAAAAAACCTACAGATAAAAACGTCTTATTGGATTTTTCTAGCTTCCATCCCTATCATTTAAAGAACAATTTACCTGTTGGACAATTTTTGAGATTACGCCGTATTTGTCACAATAGAGAAGAATACCACATGCAAGCACAAGCACTAGCTACCAGATTGCTAAATAGGGGTTACCCTTCTAAGACCATCAAACAAGCACGCAAAAGAGGTTACAATGCTCAAAGAACATGGTTACTTTTGGAGAGAGATGATAATGTCCAAGATCCCAAATTAGTGTGCATATTAAGATATTCCATCAAAGCTAATTCGATTGCCTCCATTGTCCGAAAGTATTGGCACATCTTGCAATTTCATCCTGCCCTTAGGGAACCACCGATGATTACATACAGTCGGGGTAAAAATCTCAGAGATCTACTAACGCATTCTTTTTTACGTTCTGATAGTGAACACGCTGATTTACTAAATGGTGGACATACTCCGTGCAACAACTATTCTTTATGCGCACAAACCATCAGTGGACCCACATGGACTGACACTGAGGGCAACACTTATACGGCCAAAACCAACACAAACTGCACATCAACTTATGTTGTATATTTGATTATTTGTCCGTGTAATAAGTATTATGTGGGCAGAACAAAGAGAGCTATACGTATCAGATTAATTGAGCACCGGAGTTGTCTTACTACAAAAAAACTCCAGGCTCCGATTGTGGCACACTGTGTGGAATTGAATCACGCATTTGTGGATCTCAAGTGGAGGGTCATTGATAAAATATTGATGACGAGCAGGGGGGGCGATCCACAATATTTATTGAATTTACACGAACAACGATGGATATATCAATTAAAATGCATTGCTCCAGCAGGTTTAAATGCAGAGATTGACTGGTACTCATTAATTTAAATTCCTTCAACAGCAAATTATTGTTCAAATTCACAGCTGATTGCCGCGCTAGAGATTCTCTGACGTGGCGATTACTCATTGGTCGCTCTAACATTTAAAAAAATGGCGTCCTGCCGCATTTTTCCCTCGGGTGAAGAAACGTCAACAGCAGAGCACGGACATCTACATTGAACTAAAATATCGTTAGTACCCTTGTGATAAAGGTATAAGTTTTCATTGACTTTTCATGTCACATTTTTATTGACGCATATATTCTTGCAGATGGCCCTATGAAGAAGGTGAAAAACCGAAACACGGACCGTGTCGGGCATTTATTATCCTCATGGCACTGAGTCGAACGGTTTCTTCATACACGTCAAAAACACAAGCTAAGTAGCGATAAAAAATGATACAAGTTTTAATAACACAGATCATTTATTAAGGTGAAATGATACAAATTTGAGGTGATATCACACGAAATATTTTAAAAAAAGTTTTGAATGACCGATGATTATACATGGAGTGGTAGTGCAATATATACTACTTACCAGTCGGTACACTCTCTATATTAAGGCTCCGACCAAAAATTGCCTAATATGAGGTCATTGATTGATTGTGAATGATGCAAATGTTTTGCGTTTATTGTATATGAACACAAATAGAGGTTTTTTGGTCTTTTTCATGATGGATTTTTAAATAATATCCACACCTTATATAAACTCTTAACCTTTGTAGCTGCACCTTTTAGGATTTTTCTAACAATTTTCCTAATTTTTTTTAAAATAATTTTATATTTATTAAATTTTACCAAATAATTGCAAACAATTATTTGCAGGAAAATAAGACACATTGGTGGATAAACTAAAAATACAAGAAAACACATCAATCAACATTAATATCTTCTATAAAGTCTCCAGAGGAAGATCCAGAAAAAAAGGAAAAGATGACAAATTATAACTCAAGGAAAATGGAAAAAAAAAAAAAGACCAAAGGTAGAAATAACCTAATGGCAAGTAGAGACATTATCTAAAGACATATGATCATTCATCAGAATCCATCTAGCCAAACCCTACTAGCCAAGACTTCAATAGATTGAAATCAAAGAAAACAATGCACATCACCAGATTTCAATAAACATTTCAAGGATAACAAAGAAAAAATATACCACCAGAGGTACTACCTCTTGCTGCAACTGTAAAAAAATGTTTCCTCCTGATCTGCGTCTCCTGGCACAGTTCAGGGAAAAGCCATAATTTATGACCAAAAAGAAATTCTCTTTTAACCAGAAAAAAAGAATCATATTTTTGTCAGACTCAAAAACAACTGTAACCAGGAGAATAGCATGTCTCATCTCCCCCCCCCCCTTGAGAGTCTTCAAGAAATGCAGTAAGCTCCAAACTGTCCACAGCAATTCCTTCAAGCCTATCTTGATCTTTATTCCTAGAATCTCCTCTATGCTACTTAGATGGGAGATAAAAATCCTGAGTCAGATGAAGCAGAGAATCAGATGGTATCTTTAGAAACTCTGTCATAAACCTTTTAAAGAGTTCCATAGGGCTAATTATAGGAATCTCAGGAAATTTAAAAAACCCTTAAGTTCAAACATTGCAGCTTATTCTCCACCACCTCCAGACTGCACTAATACTATCCTTGAAAATGCAGTGCATAATTTATCTATGTTCTTAAATGCTTCATCATGGGATTCTAGCTTCCCAGTATGCGACTTCACATCACTGTATAGTTTGGAGACCTGATTTCTACACTCCTCCAGACAATCTAATCTTCCACCAATAGTATGTTCCAGACAAATAATATCAAAACAAAGTGTTCCCCCATCCCTAGCCCCTGGGGTTCTGACCCATCAAATCAAGGTTGATACCTTCAAATTTCTACAATGTCAACTGCTCCATGGAAGTGAAGTTCTTCTGCTCCTTTGGCTGCACATCCTGATTCTGATCAGCAAACAATTCCTCCACCTGCAAACTCCCTGCCACAGCATTTCCACTCCCTGGCAAGGAAGTCCCCATTGGCACGATGTCTACTTGCGATACACATCAACAACACCGGTGGGAATGGTGGAAAACAGGAGGGGGGGGGGGGGTTAGAGATCAGTTGGGATTGAGCAATATCTCCACCTTAGGCTGAGGAAAGGAACCTTTCCTCCATCTTCATCAACAAGAGAAACGGACCCCTGCAAAACCGCTGAATTGCTGGGGACCACAAACTCTGAAATTGAAGCCTGCTTCATCAGTTCCGAAAATGAGGTAGACACCCAAAGGCTTCCCTTTTTCTTCTTCCCCAAAATTGCAAAAAAAATTATTTCTAGAAAAAAACAAAACATAGAAGAGGTGAGTACACAAAATTCAGTGTCCTACTATATAGACCCCGTCTTGGATCTCAGCAATTTTTCTCATTTTATCAAAGGCTCCCTTTTGAAAGTTAAATGCTAGAGAAGTAGTTTTCCTTAATGTCCTCTTTCCAGTTATTCAGTCAAATTTGATTGTGAAATGATCACTGTTGCAAAGCAGTTACACTACAGTTACCTCTTGCACCAAATCCTGCATTCCACTAAACATTAGCTCTAATGTAGCTTCCCTTCCCTTATAGAAGAAATAAACATTTATTTATTTCTTCTATAAACATCACCTCCCTAGCATGTCCTGATGAGATATTTACCCAGTGAATATTGTGGTAATTCAAAACTCCCATTATTCCTGTGCTGCCAAATTTGTTAGCTTCCCTAATTTCCATTAGCATTTCATCATCCATTTGTTCATTCTGGTCAGGTGGATGATGGAATACCCCACTGCTATACTTTTCCCATCACACATGGAATTTCTATCCATAAAGATTCCACAGTGCATTTAGACTGCAGTAGAATCTTTATCTTGTTTAATTCTATGCCATCCCTAATACATAGAGCCTCTCTCCTCCACCACACTCCCCCCCCCCCCCCCCCCCCATCCTTTCAGAATAGGCTCCCCGTTCTGCAAAATTTAACTCAGTTCCTAATAAAACTAAAGACTTCTTCCCAACACCATTGTCTCATCCACACAGACTCTGGAGGTCTGGGTTCCTGTGCGTGAAACAAGTAGTATTTCATAGAATGCTACCCTGGAGGTTCTGGATTTCAACTTTCTACCTAAAGTCTAAATTTGGCTTCCAGAACCTCTCTCTGGAAGCCAAATTTAGACTTTTAGGTAGAAAGTTGAAATCCAGAACCTCCAGGGTAGCATTCTATGAAATACTACTTGTTTCACGCACAGGAACCCCAGACCTCCAGAGTCTGTGTGGATGAGACAATGGTGTTGGGAAGAAGTCCCATATATATATATATATATATATATATATATATATATATATATATATATATATATATATATATATATATATATATATATATACATATATATATATATATACATATATATATATATATACATATATATATATATACAAGCCGTTAAGCCCGTTAAAACGGGCTACATCCCTCTGTCTCTCACCCTCCCCCTCATTCTCTCTCCCCTACCTCCCCTCATTCTCTCTCCCCTACCTCCCTCCCACCCACTCACCCACTCCTCCCCAGCCTCCCTCTCCTCTCACTCAGTCCCTCCCTCCCACTCAGTCTCACTCACTCCCTCCCCTCTCTCCCTCTCACTCACACTCAGTCCCACTCACTCTCCCTCAGTCCCACTCCCTCCCTCCCTCCCTCAGTCCCACTCACTCTCCCTCAGTCCCACTCCCTCCCTCCCTCTCCCTCAGTCCCACTCACTCCCCCTCAGTCCCACTCCCTCCCTCCCTCTCCCTCAGTCCCGCTCACTCCCCCTCACTCAGTCCCCTCCCCCTCACTCCCTCCCCCTTCACTCAAGTCACTCCCTCCCACTCTCTCTCTTCGTCCCTCCCACTTAGTCCGTCCCTCCCTCCCTCTCTCTCTCTCCTCCCTCCCTCGCTACTGGCCGCTGCCGCTACCGCTGCCGCCGCCCGCTGCCGCTACCGCCGCCGCCCGCTACCACCGCCGCCACTGCCGCCCGCTACCGCCGCCGCCGCCCGCCCCCGCTACCGCTACCGCCACCGCCCACCACCGCTACCGCCGCCGCTCCCGCCCGCTACCGCCGCCGCCACCGCCCGCTACCGCTGCCCGCTGCCGCTGCTACCACCGCTGCCGCCATGTTTTTTGGTTTTTTTTTGACGCTGCCTAAGACTGACGTGCTCGCCCGCACATGCGCAGTAGAGCTGCTCTCTACTGCGCATTTGTGGGCACGTCGGTCAAGCTTCATTTATCTAGTTAGATATATATATATATATATATATATAAGAGCTATTTCCACTGCCGGTCCTAATCTCTGGAATTCACTCCCACCAGACCTTAGAATTGAACAATCGACTCCCACCTTTAAAAAAAGACTAAAGACCTGGTTGTTCAACCAAGCTTTGGTTTATGTTTATTTTATTTATTTTTATTTATTTATTTATAAAAGAGTTTCTATACCGTCGATAAGACAAATCATCTCAATGGTTTACATGGCATAAAAATGTCAAATAAGTGTTCTGTTATAAATACAGACTTGTTATTTTCATTAATGCACAATGTAAGTTAATTGTGTGTGGAGGCGGGGGGGGGCGGCATAGCTGACGTTTCGCCTAGGGCGCCTAATACCCTTGCACCGGCCCTGGATAGACTTTTCACCAACAAAAGTTCTTAGTGTATGGTTCAATGATTTCTCAATTTTGTCAGTTAAAAAAAAACATGTTTAGTAGTACAGCAGTTTTTTATAGGAGTTCTGCTTAGTTTTGTATTGTTCTAAATCAACATCCTGTTTTTTTCCTCCACCTCCTTTCTAAAACTCTTACAGCCCGATTTTAAATGCCCGGCACGCGTAAAAAAACCAGAGCTCAACCTGTTTACTGAAAAAAAAAGGTCACCTACCCAGAATGAAACACCGTATCTGCATAACAAATCATCTGTAACTGTACACTTATTTAAAGATGGACTTTAATTGGACTTTAACCAATCAGTAAATTATTATTTAACATCCTGCCTGTTTATTATCAGCACCTTCCCCCAGATGATGCCGCACATAGAAACACACACACACACACAAGCACCACTGTCTGGACAATAGAGAATCTCCCCCTATTAAAAGAATCCACTTTTGGAAGACAGAGCTCAGGATAAAGGAGAAGTGCTAGCCGCAGCAGCCCCGAAGTGTAATAAATTAATTTGTGTGCCCTGGGACTTAAACACCTCAAAAAGGGTTACAAATACTTTACATCCAAGTTGCAGAAATGCATATTGGGGTGTCTAGGTTTTCTTACCTGCATACAGGGCTAGTAGTATTTGTCCCAGTCAGTATCTGAAAAGTCAAAGCAAACCAAGTACTGACAGCCGCACTGACATTCCAAGGGGCAATGACTGAACCAGGTCTTGCAGAAATAAGCAGCTGGAGCAGACACTGGAAGGAAAACAAAAGCTTTATTTGTTAATTTAGACAGAAATATTTGCATGTATACACAGGCACATGGGTATATATTTTCTATAGAGATATGCAAGCAGATACATCTTAAATCTAGGCTCTAATCAAATTTGCGTGGATAGTCAAGGTTGAAGTGAGAATATCGAGTAAGAAAAGGGAAGTGATTATCCCCTTGTACAGGGCCTTGGTGAGGCCTCACCTGGAGTACTGTGTTCAGTTCTGGAGACCATATCTCCGAAGGGACAGAGATAGGATGGAGGCGGTCCAGAGAAGAGCGACCAAAAAGGTGGAGGGTCTTCATCAAATGACTTATGAGGAGAGATTGAAGAATCTAAATATGTACACCCTGGAGGAAAGGAGGAGTAGGGGTGATATGAAACAGACTTTCAGATACTTGAAAGGTTTTAATGATCCAAAGACAATGACAAACCTTTCCTGTTGCAAAACAATCAGCAGAACCAGGGGGTCACGATTTAAAACTCCAGGGAAGAAGACTCAGAACCAATGTCAGGAAGTATTTCTTCACGGAAAGGGTGGTGGATGCCTGGAACGTCCTTCCGGAGGAAGTGGCGAAGACCAAAACTATGAAGGATTTCAAAAGGGCATGGGATAAATACTGTGGATCCATAAAGTCTAGAGGATGTGAATAAAGAGAAGAGACATGGGGGTGGCTTGCAGGAATGATGGCTACTACCTGGAGATTAATGTCCTTATTCAATAAACATACACATGATTAATGCGACTCCAACATTGCTCTATGCTTCAACGGCAAGAGGAAATGTGGAAAAAAGGATTTGCATCCACAAAAAAGCAGGGGAGTAGCTTGCTTGTTACTGTGGTTACTACCCCAAACCAAATAAACCTGATATTCAATTTCAATGAATATCCAGCATAGCTCTCTGCTTCAACGGCAGGGGGAATGAAGAAAAGATGATTTATATTCAGACAACTACCAAATAAAACAAATCATCATGACGACGAAAGAAGTGAAATTTCTACGGGTGAAATATCCACGTTTTCCAACATTGTATATGGTGCCAAAAGTGCACAAAAATTTGTATAATCCACCAGGCCGTCCAATCGTCACAACTATTGGTTCCCTTCTAGATCCACTGTCTTCATTCATCGATGTAATTATTAATCCCATGGTGAAGAGCGCGACATCTTATTGCAAAGACACTAAACATATGTTGTCCAAATTACAAGACCTCCAGGTAGAAGATTCAGTGCTTCTAGTAACTATGGACATTAAATCCTTGTATACTTCAATACCCCAAGAAGACACCTTAAAGATCTTGGAGAAGTATCTGGATGGTAGAGAACGTCCGCATCGCATTCAGACATCCTTTCTAATGGCCATAGCGCGATTAGCCCTATGTGAAAATTACTTTGTGTTTCAGAATCAGTGGTACAAACAAATCAGTGGGACCGCTATGGGCGCTACCATGGCTCCAAGTCTGGCCAATCTTTATGTGCGCCAATTTGAGGAAGACAAATTGTATCATCAATCAGAGTTCAGTCCAGTATCTCATTGGACAAGATACATCGATGATGTATTTTGTATTTGGCATGCAGATGAAACGTGTCTCCAGGAGTTCTTCCGGTGGCTAAATACATTGGACGAGCACTTACAGTTCACCATGACTTTTGACCGTGCTGATATTAGTTTTTTGGACATTGCTATTAAGCATGAGAATGGTAGTTTTATCACCACACTATATCGCAAGGAATGTGAGAGAAACACTCTCCTCCATTATTCCAGCTTTCATCCGCATCACTTGCGGCAAAATCTACCGATGGGCCAATTTTTGAGGCTTCGTAGGATTTGCAGCACTAAAACTGAATATGTATCACAAGCTGCAGCGCTCAAGTTACGATTGTTGGAACGGGGGTATCCAGTGAAATACATCAAGAAAGCTTATAAGAGAGCATACAATGCGGAACGGCAGTGGTTGTTACTTGATACCCCGAAGGATAGCGAGGATAATCGCATAGTGTGCACATTACCGTATTCGAATCAGAGTAGTGCAATTTCCAAAATTTTATATCAACATTGGCCTGTGTTGAAAACACATAGTATTTTCAGAAGGTCCCCCCTGATCACATACAGCAGAGGTAAAAACGTGGGAGATCTGGTCATGCATTCATTTATGTCACCAGTTACATTGAGTAATACCACCCAACAGAAAGGACACTGGGCTTGTAAACATTGCTCCATGTGCAGTCAGGCCATTGAAGGTGATAAATGGGTAGATAAAGATGGATTAGTGCACAAAGCACGATATTATTCGTCATGTGACACTTCGAGGGTAATATACATTGTAGTGTGCCCTTGTAACTTGTATTATATCGGACGCACGAAGCGGCAAATACGAGTTAGATTAATCGAACACCGCAGTTGCATTAACACGGGCAAAATGTTAGCCCCGATGGTGGCTCATTGCTCTGAACAACATCACACTTTTCAACACTTAAGTGGCGAGTATTAGATGTGATTGCAGATAATATGCGAGGGGGTGATCCTAACTTTGTATTAAACTTAAGGGAACAACAATGGATCTTTCGCATGAGCACTGTCACGCCTTTAGGACTTAATGGCATTATCGATTGGTATTCGTTGTAATTCCAGTTAACACGCTAGGTATCGACAGGGGGTTTGAGAATGCGATGGTAAGTTACCAGTGAATGGGGATTCCGACACCAGAAGTGACGTAGACGGTACGCAATGCACAGGGCTTTAAAATGGAGGCGGGAAATTCAAACCGGAAGAGAAGTACGAAAATAACGCTGAGAGCCATGTTAAAGGCAGGTAACGAGTGAGTAGCTGATATACTGTTGTGTTCGAGAGATAATAGCAGTTTACCGCATTGACTGATATTTTTTTTTGCGGCGGCAGACTTTGCCCTTGAGGAAGGACGATACCGTCCGAAACCTGTACAGCGTTGGGCTTTGACGCAGTAATGTGGTACTGTTCACATTACTGGATGATCCGATTGGAGAAACGTGGGCAGGAGTTGTGATCATGCAACTAAAAGCTAAGTACCAAAGTATCAAGTACTAAGAAGATATAAATGCTTGGTTAAAGGTGTTAATAGCAGAGTGGACATTTTAAGTAATTTAAATACACGCAGCACTACAGCACTAAAAAATCCTTAAAAAGTATTATGGACTGACCTATGATTAAATATAAGGCAGAGTGATTGACTGGCATGGATTGCCACACAATGACGCCTTTATGATGGTCTATTAGGAATGCGCAGATAATGGTTTATATTAAGAGGTGTGGAATTGAGTGTTATTTACATATGTACTATTCCCTACAGGGAGAGAAGCGTTTTCAAAGGGACCTTTCTCCATGGATAATCCCTTTGACAGAGTGATGAACACACGGAGAAAATTATGGAGGCAATCTTTCAATCATGCTCCAAAAAAACTTATTTTTACCTTTTTGTGACTGATTTCATTTTCTTAGGCTGTACTTTCAGTATCTCAGCAAAACGTTGCCTTTAATTAAAGAGGAAATACAATAAAATTATTTTCTAATGGGATATAAAAAATGGTAGTTTTCTGTGCTTTTCACATGAGTATAAATGTGTTTACATGTATTAAATGGCATTCTGATCCTTACCCGACCTGTGTGCAGTTAAAAGTAAGTGCATTGTGTAACAGTGCACATTCATTTACCCACTGGTAGAAATGCGGCCAGTGACTCCATAAAATATTTTGCTTTTCAGCATTCTATTTTATGAACAAAAACTGCTAAAGTTTTAGGTTAAAACAAATGTATATGAATGCTGAATAAAAAGCCAACATCAGCACACGGATGTCAATATTGAGCTTCACTGACTTATATTTAATATTTGAGCCTTCCAGGCCGTGGCAGAAGCCATGCTTGTGTGGGTGAAAGGTTTCTCATTTGCCAAAAGGTTGAAGCTTTACTTTGCATTAAACCTTGATTTTGCAGAGATATGAATACATGGAAAATTTAAAGGAGTATTTTCTTTATAAAGCCTGCTTAGGAATAAAAAAGAAAAATACTTAATTTCTTTTGACTTGAAGAAAGCCCATGTAAAGGAGAAAATGGAAATGAGACAATAAGGTGAAAAGGTGCAGGTAGCACCGGTCAAGGGGATTTCCTAGCTGCATATGCTGAAATAGATGTTTAACTTCCCTTTACTTTTCCTTGCATGGAGATTATACATCTGTATATTGTAATTTTTACAACGTAACTAATGCGTGGTGGACATCAACCACTGGTCACTACATCTCAGTGGGAAGGACGTTCATTGTAGAGACACATCAGTGGCGTACATTGAAAAAATATCATGGTTTATAAATTGGTTTCCTCACAGGCAGAGAAGAAAAGCTGGTGCCTTAGAATTAAATTAAAAGTATAATGAAGTGTAGAATTTGAAATTAGTAATGTAAGCTTAAATGGAAATAATGATTACATTAACCCAAATAATGAAAAGAATGGAAAGCTTTATTTCAAGAAAAATTATCATTAAAAAACCTTATTTAACTAACATGAAGGTTTTTTATATTTCAGGAAAACTCAGAAATACTTTGGTCAGAATATTCAGCTGATAAGTATATTTTCCTTTCTTTTCTCTTCTATTACTATTAATTAATCCCTGTTTTGCTTCAAGATTTCGCGACCTTAGTGTACTTTTCTATCTCCCTGTTACATATCACAGAAATCATCAAAGCAAAACATCAATTTTCCATTTAATTACTTATGCAACTCATATTAATTTTACCTCAAGAATGCAATTATATGACAAAGTCCCCCATGAGAAACTCCTCAGAAAATTACAAAGTCATGGGGTAGGAGGCAGTTTTCTATGGATTGGTTAAAAAGGCCAGAAACAGGATAGGACTAAGTGGTCAGTTTTTCAGATAAAGATTAGTGGAGTACCACAGGAATCGATACTGGGACCTATACTGTTTAACATAGTCGTTAATGACCTGGAAAAGGGAATGAGCAGTGAGGTGATCACATTTACAGATGACACTAGATTATTCAAAATTATTAATAAAAAAAAAAAAAAAAAAAAAAAAAAAAGATTGTAAGGAACTGCAAAAGACCTTCTGAGACTAGAGACTTGGAAACTGAAATGACAGATGAAATTTAGGGGTGGATTTTTAAAAGAATGCGTGCATCCATATGCGTGCAGTTCTTGGCACACGCACATGGATGCACTGATTTTATAACATGTGTGCCGTGTGCTCCAATCAAGGAGCGGACGAGGAGGGAACTTCACTACCCCCTACCTAAACTCTCTCCCGACCCTCTAAACCTGCCCCAGTGATTTACATTTTTTTTTGTTTGTTTTACCACTTACTGCTCCCCTGGAGCAGAAGTAGTTTGCCCACGCTGGCCAGCTGCCAGCTGCGCGCTTCCTCGGGACAGCAGCTAATAGCCAGCCAGCCTCCGTCCCACCCACACCACCCCCCCACCCCGCCCCTTTTTCAGGGTCCGGCAGTTGTGAGCATATCGGCACTTACGTGCGTGGCTGAGCCCTTTTGAAAATGTGCGTGGCGCACGCAGGGCCCGGCCACACACCTAAGTACCAATTTTTACGTGCGCTGGGCTTTTAAAATTCAGCCGTTAATGTGGAAGATTACAGTTAATGAGGAAAAGTGCAAAGTGATAAACATAGGGAAATCCAATCCCAGCTACAGATATATGATGCTGGGTTATGATTTGGGAGTCACTACCCAGGAAAAGGTCCTTGGAATCTTTGTGGACAATATGATGAAATCCTCAGCTCGGTGCACAGTGGCAGTCAAGAAAAGGCAAACAGAATGTTAGGAATGATCTGAAAAGTAATGGAGAATAAAACGGAAAATAGTCATATTGCTTCTGTATCGAGCCATGGTGTGACCGTACCTTGAATATTATGTGCAGTTTTGGTTACCTCTCTCAAGAAAGTACATGTCCCTCTGAGGCAGGAAACAACCTATTGCACTTAAATGTAATGGGCCAGATTTTCGGAGGATTTACACGTGTAACTGGTCATACGCGCACCAGGCCTATTTTCAAAAGGCCCAGCAACGTGTGTAAAGCCCCGGGACGTGTGTAAGTCCTGGGGCTTGCAAAAAGGGGCAGGGAGGGAGCAGGAAGGGGCGGGGCCAGAGGCCTCTGCACAGCTGCAGTGCTGGGGATCGCTCGCTAGCAGTCGGCTGAAATAAGTTCTAAAACAAAAAAAAACCAGAAGAAAAAGGTAGGGGGAAAGGGCGGGGTAGGTAGGGGAAGGGAAGGTGAGGTGGGGCTAGGGAAGGTGAGGTGGGGGTAGGGAATGGGGAAGGCAGTGCGGCTCAGCGTGTGTAAGGTGCATAATTGTGCACGCCAACCCCTGATTTTATAACTTGCACGCAGAAGTTATAATATTGGGCGTACATGTGTGCGCGCCGGGAAGCACACGTACGCCCGCTCTCTGTTTTGAAAATATACCCCAATGTGTTTTAAGCTTAGATTTGGAAAGGCAAGTAATTAAATTTAAAATCCAAATATGGAAGAAATTAAAGGGGACAAATATTTACTATAAAATGGGAATCAGTATCAGAATAAATGTGCTCCTTCCAATATAATCCACAGGCTCTTGCCTGTAATGGACTACAACCAGTATCATATATGAGCATTTAATTTACCTCTCTTATTTCTTCCCAAGTATCTACATTCATTCACTACTTTTTTTTTAATCTAAAACCCAACATCAAATTATTTAAATCTAGAATTACTTGTCTTTACTTATCTGTACATCTTTACTTATCTGTACATCTTTAAATGTAACTGCACCTTCGGTCACCACAGTTCTAGTTTGATGTATATTCTGCACTCCCGTTTTATGTAAACCAGCAAGATATGTTTTCATGATTGCCGGTATATAAAAACCTTAAATAAATAAATAAATAAAAAAAAATACTTAATGAATGCAAAGTTCTTCCAATTATGAGAGAGAATTGAGTTGTAAATATTGTTTGTCAAAAAGAATATCTAAATGATTTAAAACAGCAATATAACAATGATCTTTTGTTTATAGCTGAGTTATTTTTATTTTCTGGTTTTTTTACACGTGCCGGGCATTTAAAATCGGGCTGTAAGAGTTTTAGAAAGGAGGTGGAGGAAAAAAACAGGATGTTGATTTAGAGCAATACAAAACTAAGCAGAACTCCTATAAAAAAACTGCTGTACTACTAAACATGTTTTTTTTTTAACTGACAAAATTGAGAAATCATTGAACCATACACTAAGAACTTTTGTTGGTGAAAAGTCTATCCAGGGCCGGTGCAAGGGTATTAGGCGCCCTAGGCGAAACGTCAGCTATGCCGCCCCCCCCGCCTCCACACACAATTAACTTACATTGTGCATTAATGAAAATAACAAGTCTGTATTTATAACAGAACACTTATTTGACATTTTTATGCCATGTAAACCATTGAGATGATTTGTCTTATCGACGGTATAGAAACTCTTTTATAAATAAATAAATAAAAATAAATAAAATAAACATAAACCAAAGCTATACTTGTTGCTCAAACAAAAAAAGCAGACACATCACATAATATTAAATAATTAAAATGGCAGTCAATCAAGAAAAATAAACTTAAAAAGCCATCTTTACTTACCCCCTCCAGCAGCTCTCTTACTCCTCTTCCATGCAGGCTGTAGTACACACCAGAAGCAGCAGCAGTGGCTAAGCTCTATACTCATGGTCCTCTTCCTTAATGCCCATGTCTCTCACACACACACCATATCAGTCATGCCCCCATGACCAGTTTCTGTCTCTCACACACCAATCATCTCCCAAACAGTCTTTGACACACACACCAGTCACCTTCCTGAACAGTTTCTCTCATGCCATACACACACACAGGCTTCCCACTCCCGTGTTCCACTTACATATATGGGCTTCTCACTCTCATAATCACTTTCTCTTTCTCACACACACTCACCAGTCTCTCACTCCCATGCTTGTTCTCTCCACATGCACAGGCTTCTCATTCCCATAATCACTTTCTTTCTCTCACACACATACACAAACACACACACACCAGTCACCTGATCTCTCTCATGCATACACACACACAGGCTTCCCACTCCCATGTTCTCTTTCAGATATACAGGCTTCTCACTGCCATGCTGTATCTCACACACTCCCAGCTTTCTCACTCCCATGCTCACCCTTCACATGCACAGGCTTCTCATTCCCATAATCACTTTCTTTCTCTCTCTCACATACACACAAACACACACCAGTCACTTGTTCTGTCTTACATATACAGGCTTCTCCCTCCCATGCTGTGTCTCACACACACCCAGGTTCTCACTCCCATGCTCACTCTCTTCACATGCACAGGCTTCTCATTCCCATAATCACTTTCTCTCTGTTACACACACACACACACACACACACCAGTCTCTCATTTCCATGCTCGCTCTCCAGGTGCACAGGCTTCTCATTCCCTGAATCACATTCTCTCTCTCTCACATTCACACCAGTCACACCGTCACCTTACCAACCAGTCTCTCTCTCATACATGCACACACACACAGGCTTCCCACTCCCATGCTCTCTCTCACATAATCAGGCTTCTCACTCCCATGCTTTCTTTCACATACACCCCCACAACACCAGGCTTCTTACTCCCATACCCAGAGTTCTCACTTCCATGCTTTTTCTCTCTTTCACACACACACACACACATCAGTCACATCCCTGACTGTCTCACACTCTCACACATCAGTCATCTCCTTGAGCAGTCACTTTCATTGTCTCTCACATATACACATACATCAGCTCTCTGACCAGTTTCTCTCAATCACACACACATGCTCTCGATCAAATACATTCTCTCACACACAGGCTCTCAATCACACACAGGCAGGCTGGCTGCTTCTCTCTCTCACTTCCTCTCCCCCCCCAGCACAAATGGTAGATGCAACAGCCTCCTCCTCCAGCCCCCACAGGCCAAGAAGGAAGAATCCCATCGGCCGCAGGAGGCTCGTGCTGCTGACTCCTTTCCCGATTACCGGCTCCTTTGACTACTCGGGGGCCGATGCTGCTGTCGCCGCTATTTTTTTCATGTGGCACCGCTCTTTCTCCTTCCCGCGCATCACTTCCTGTTCCGGGTCAGGGGGGGGCGGGAGGAAGAAAAGGGCAGCCGCGGATGCCACAGCTTTTTTTTTGTTTTGCACTGCTGCCGTTCCCGCTGGGCTTGAATGTGCTGATAGCCCGGCGGCAACGGCAGCAGGGAAGAAAGAGCAACGGGAGAGACCGGGAGCACGCGAACCGCTGGGGGAGGTCAGATGGGTCTTTTGGGGCGGGCTGCCGGCAGCGGCTCTTTTATTTTTATCGGGGGGGGCGGCGGCTTAATGCAGCTTTTTAAAATTTTACCGGGGCAGCGGCTGAGCGCGGCTCTCTTAATTTTACCGGGGCAGTGCCGCCCCCGGGAAGCTGGCGCCCTAGGCGACCGCCTAGTTCGCCTAGTGCTTCCGCCGGCCCTGAGTCTATCTAAACCAGAATCACACCAGCAGTTTCAACTAGTGATTCTTTAGCTGAATTTTTCCAGAAAAAGGTCCTGAAAATACAGTCACAATTTGTGAGTAAAGGGGAAAATGCATTTGTGTTTCCTTTGGATGAATCAATCAGATTCCACTATGAGATGGGCCCACGTTTAATCAATCAGTTATTAATAGGTTATGTACCACTTATTTCCCACTTGATCCTTACCCCTTTTGCAGTAGTAGAGGGCTTAAAAGAACATACTGTATGTACATAAAACTGATTGTGAATAAGTCACTCACTGAGTACTGAAAGAAGCAATGGCTAGACCTGTCTGGGGGGGGGGGGGGGGACAAAAAACAAAGAAACAGACTTTCCCATCCGATCTGGTGTCAAATTACAGATCTATATCAAATTTGCAAATATTAAGGAAGATTACTGAAAAATGCATAAACAACTGAATGCAAAACAAAGAAGGAGGAATACTGCACGTATATATCGACAATCCAAGGGAAAAGTGCAGACACATTTTATGAAGAATCCACACAAGAGTCCAAAAATGATGATGTTAAATTTTTAAATCAGTACAGCAACTCCACGATTCAAAATTTACATGACATCCAATGCTTAAATAGACACGGGGGGGGAGGGGGGGGGGTGCACGCGGCAAACGAGGGTGCGCCCGGCACGGGCGCACCCTCGTTTGCCGCGTGCACAGTTCGGATCACATACCGCTCGATACAGTATTTAAATGGCATGCAAATGCAAGCCGCGTCCAAGAAGCGTCCATGAAGCGCAATCCATTTTACTGTATAGAGCGCTATACAGCGCCTATATAGTATCCTGGGTGCGCTGGTACCTGTCACTTCAAAAATGACATTTGAAATGACAGGTACCAGGAAGTGGATGGTTCTCCTACGCTCGGGCATTGGTGATTGCCAGTCCTCTCTCCCCCCCTCCCGAAGCAAGGTGCAGGGCGAAAATCGACTCGACATGTTATTAAGAAAATAGAAATTGTAACTAAAGTAAACTTACTGCTTGCTTCCAGCAACCCCAGTCCTCTCTTCCCTCTTCCCGAGGTGCCAACCTTGGCTCCCCTGCCTCCCGGGGGCAGCCGGTGGCGAAAGCGGCTTCCAGCAGACCCGCTGGCAAAGGTGCATGAACGCACGTCCAATTTGGGTGCTCAAGGCACCTTCACTGGCTTGAGCGCCAAAATGGGACGTACAGGCGGTGCAAGCTCATCATGCCAAAAAAATTGCACTGGCAGGCAACTGGAAGATTGCCAGAGTGGCGGAGCCAGGGCCGGGGGTGTGTGTGTGTGTGCGCGGGAGGGGGCAGGGCGGCGGCTCCCCTACCTTTCCTGCATGCGGGGCAGCTCCGGCTCGCCTGCCTCCCTCCGTTCCGCCGCTCACTGCCTCCCCAGCGCCATCTTGCAGCTTGTGATGTCACCCCTGACCCTTGAGTGCCCAAACGCCGGTGAAGGTGCATGAACGCACGTCCAATTTGGGCGCTCAAGTAGCAAAGGCGCATGAGCGCACACTGTGACCTGAGCACCCGGATGGACCTCTGAGGTCATGGCGTTCGCTCATGCGCCTTCGCTGCTTGAGCGCCCAAATTGGACGTGCATTCATGCACTTTCGCCGGCGTTTGGGCGCTCAAGAGTCAGGGGTGACATCGCAAGCTGCATGGTGGCACTGGGTAGGCAGTGAGCGGTGGAATGGAGGGAGGCAGGCGAGCCGGAGCTGCCCCGCATGCAGGAAAGGTAGGGGAGCCGCCGCCCCCTCCCGCGCACACACACACACCCCCCCCCAGCCCTGGTTCCGCCACTCTGGAAATCTTCCAGTTGCCTGCCGGTGCAATTTTTTTGGCATGATGAGCTCGCACCGCCTTTACGTCCCATTTGGGCGCTCAAGCCAGCGAAGGTGCCTTGAGCGCCCAAATTGGAAGTACAGGCGTTCGTTCATGCATCTTCGCCGGCGGGGGCTGCTGGAAGCCGCCTCGCGGAGAGCGCCCGATCCGCCCCGGGCTGCTGAAGCGGGAGAAGGAATGCTGAAAGAGAAAATGAAGGGACAACATGAGCCAAAGCGGAAGAAGGAATGCTGGAGGAGAGAGTGAAGGGTTGTGAGCCAAAGCGAGAGAAGGCATGCTGAAAGAGAAAGTGAAGGGACATTTGTGAGTCAATGTCCCTGTCCCTGTCAGTGCGGGCCCGTATGGGAGACCGGCACCCATGGACGCGGCCAGGGCAGGTGAGCGGGGGCTGGGGGAAAGTTTGCCCGTGAAATTTCACGGGCAAACTTTACCACCTACCCTCTAACACAGGGGTAAGGGTAGGCGGTAATTTAGCAGGTTAAAGACGCGGCTAAACTGCAGGTTAAAAAGGCGATAGTAGGGGCGCACGTTACTGTATGGGAGGGAATAGCTAATCAGAGCGTTTACATATATACATGCCGCGGGTGGAAAGGGTTACCCGTTGATTTAAAGAAGTGGAAGGATGGATTAAAAGGGATAGTGAATCGCGGGTTGGACTTACGCGGCCAAATTGCGTGTACAAAGCGGGTTAGAAACGGGGTAATCGCGGCAGCGCTTTACTGTATCGGCCTGCTTATTAGATGTTTTATATACTACACTGATCTGTGATAAAGCTGGTGTACTATTAGACTAGAGTTAGATATTACATCGGCATTCTGCACTGCTAACCATGCATACCATTGATGGTAGATGATTAAATCCTCCAAGTTTAAGCCCTTTAAGTATAAGTGGGCTAGTTGTATGTTTCCCCAAAGTGAGTGAGGATCTTTATATCACCAGGAGGTTTAAATGTATTAAAAAAATTATATTTTTTTGAAACTTTTTTTTCTAATTTTCTGATTTCTAAGTTTGTCACCAGTAGCTCTCTCATGATAAGATGATCTTAGTTTAATGGATATAGGTTTTTGTAGGATCATGTTGTGCTTCTTTTTCCTTTTTTTGTAATAAATAAACACACTTCTTTGTCCTTATCCAATGTTATAGGTTCTTATCAATCAGAACGGAACATGCAGTGCTCGCAGCAATCTTTTCTCAAATTTGCAGATGGTATTAGATTAGTAACTACTGAGAAAAGAGATCTCGCTTGTATAGCCCCTACCCTTTGGAACTTGTTGCTTCAAGCCTTCGGGTTCATTACAGATTATTGCTCCTTTTAGAAAACGTGTAAATCCTGTGAGGTTTTCTTTATTAAAGCTTTTGAATGAGTTAGAATTTGCATCTAACTGATGCTGTTTATAATTGTTCTGTCTGATAAATATTTTTATGTTTTTCATGTACGCCACCTTCCAACCCTTGGAAGAGGTGGCTAATAAATGTGATAAATAAATAAATAAATATACACATATATAGCCTTATTTAGGATTTTATGAAGTCCTAAAGAACTTCTCTTGGGGCTATCTCCTTTTGCCATTTCACAAATTTTAACAAGTCCCAAGGAGTGGATTCTTTCTATGGGGGAAAGGATTAACCTTTTAGGTCCAAGGCGGTGAATGGGAATACTCTTGCAGGTGAGCTACTATCCCCTTTGGTAATATAACAAACAGGCAGGACATGCTGTGGGTGTTCACAAGAAACTTTACGTTGATTTGCAGAAATTAAATATTCAAATGAGGTGTTACTTTTCCTTATTTCACATCTGTGTTCAATCTGGGTCATACATAGGGAACTCTCTTTTCCTCACTCTGTGCAGGTGTCCTCGGTACTACTCTCTGGGAGCAGCTCGCCCCCTTCTCTTGTCTGTGGGGCAAGGGTCCCAGCCGGGAGGGAAACCTATTGAAGGGAGTCCCCTAAATCCCTAAAAATGTCTCGCACCTGCAGTCCAACAGAGTTCCAGATGGTCCCAGCTTGTGTCCTGCGTTCCCCAAGTAGAGATCCAATTGTGGTCTCCAATTTGATTTTGAAACCCTTCTCTTCTGGATTATCTCTGTAATTTGACCTCTTAGGAGAACAGGTCCTTTCTGGCTACCAGTAGGGCTTTTACAACCCAGCCAAACAGTGAGGAGGAGATGGTACAAAAAAAACCCTCACCAAAACACAACTTTCAAAAATCCAAACTTCACCTTTGGATGAGGAGTCATTGTGTCCTCTCAATGGCTGAAAAGGAATAACCAGGTCTTCTCTCTCCTGCCCTGAGGTTATGGAGATTGCCTCAACAGGATTCACCCAGGCACAAACAAATTTAGACAATCTGCTTCCTAAAGTCCTTTCTCCTCTCAGGAAGGGATAGTACAGGAGCAAAAACTAGCTCCTCTCTCAACAAAACCCAAACTAAATTGACCACACGCATTAAAGCTCTGACTCCCCCTCCCCCTCTGGCCAAGGTCTGAACCACTGCAGGGATCCTCAGGGAAAAGTGCTACAAGGAATGGTCTGTCCTTCCTAGCTGTTACCTGCCAGGCAGGGATCAAGGGCTAGCTAGTGGGGGACAGAGGGTTCCCCACACATACATAATTCAAATATGTTTCAGAAATCATGTCATAGTGTCTGATGAATGTATCATCTTTGATAAACTGCACAAAAAGAAATCAAGAAATATTTTATAAAGTAAAATAAATCCATGCTAAATTTGATGACAGTAATCTCTGAAATGACTGGCTGGCCTAAAGAAAGAAAATTCTAATTCTGTTATTACATAATTATAATATCATGAAATCTTTCTCCATTACTAGACATTTCTGCGAATTTGCACAAAACTCTGCAAAAATGTCACTCACAATTCATGCAGCATACCTGCCATATCAAAACAGCATTAACTCCCAGATCTCAAACAGTAACAATTCTATATTAAAAGGCAACACAATAAATATTCTACCAGGCGTTAATACACTAAAACATCTCCTATTAGGAAAACAGAAGTTGGACTGCTACAAATCCCTCCACAGACCCTACACGCTAGCAGTATACCTCATCTCAGTCAAACATGTAGAACACAGACTCTCACCAAATACAGAATAGATGTCCACAAATTAAAAATATAAATATACAGACAAAAATTGAATTCTTCTTTGCTCTGTTAACTACAACTTTACCCCCTCTCCTCCTGTTTCCTGCAGACAGGTGGGGTGAAAGTAACAAAAAGAGGGAACTGATGAGAGTACAGTGGCTATTATTTTGCTCTGCAGTGTCTACTCCTGGCTCACCCCTCCCATCCCTGAATGACTGGAAGGGTGGAACTGGATTAGGGAGCAGTGATTTTTGTTTGCTATGCTTTGTGCTCTCTGATACCAACTCAACTCTCCTCTCTTGTTCACTGTAGGCCGCCTGGGAGGGAGGTGCTAGAAACAGGGGTCTGTTCGCTGCTGCCTGAAATTCAGGGCCCTAGCCAAATGGAATCATCGTACAATGATATCTTCATGCAATGGAATCATTCTGCAATGTTTTCTTCATGCAATGTGCCCCTTGCTATACAGAGTTTGGGGGCAGCTGCACCTTTTGCCCACAAGTAAAAGAGGCCCTGACTGTTGTCATGACTCAGGTGTGTAGTGAGACAAAAGGTCAAAGACCGAGTGCTTTTAACCACCCAATAATTTACAATATGTTACTACAGGACACATTTGCAGTGTCTTACTGTAATTATAAAATGATGTGGTATTAAAATACATATGCTGGGATATTAGGTCAGGCTGGAAATTTTAGTAGCCAATCACATAGCAATATTCTTCAATCCACTTTATAGTTCATGTCACAATAATGTAACATAAAATGTTTCTAGGTTCGATAATGAAACTCTATTGGTACGGGTAGATGCCCCTTTTTACCTGCATTTCTCTCCTAGGTGCCCCATTTCAAGTCAAGCATCATTTTTGCTTCTTGTAGTATGGTATACTGCTCTTCAGAAAAGTTTTCTACCAGTACAGTGCAAATTGATTTACAGCATTTTGAAAGGATTTTTTTTTTTTTTTTTTTTTTTAGAGAAGTATACTACTGGAATTCCTATTACCAAATACAAATGTTCCCAAGCTAAGCACCCCTGCTTACAAATTCTGTAGGCTCAAATTAAAAAGATTGTGCTGGTTCATTTTAGTTTCTCTGTCTATTCATATGCAGAGGTTTCTGGGAGTAACGGACATTAGTCAATCAAGAATGCAGATATTCCTTCCAGCTGGGACTGTAACCCTAGAATATTGATCAAATGTCCACATAATAGAATTTCTCTGGGAACTAATAGTTTTCTCTCCTTTCATTTCTCTAAATGAGGTCAATGACAAGGGCAAAGAACGAGGAATTAGTGCAAAGTGTTCTTGGCATAAATGCTGACTCACAAGGGAAGATATATCATTCTCAAATCTCAGCGTATCAAACGTGGTTTATAAAGCACTAAGACTTTCCAGATCTCTACAACTGTATCTTTCTTGAGATTAATGGGTTTTCTTAAACAAGTGCAATATTTATGTTTTCTTAAGGCACTTTCATGAGCCATAAAAGCAGATGTAATAACTCAGATTGCTGATCACATTGTAGTAGCCATTATTTAGGGTTGTTTATGAAAGCTGCTAGATATATTTCAGAAAAGAGCCATACCATATGTTTATTGCATCAAGGACCCTCTGCATTAAACATTTTTCCCATGGGCACAAAATAGAGAAAACCCTTTAGTACACCAGGCACAAAATGAGAGGAAATCTTTCATACATAGGCCCCTAAGTTTAAGTAGTAAATCATAATAAAGACGCCGCAACATGTCCCTTGTCATTGTGCCTCTAGCTGAGTATGAGGTGGTTAAATAACTTGCTTAAGGTCAAAGAGAAAAAGTGGCAGAAACTGAAATATGGGAACAAGAGGAACCTCACTATTCACAACTCTGTACTCTAAGCACTGTTGTGTGATAAGGCCCTAGCCTATGACATTTGTGCAAACACTAAGCACCCTGTGCAATATTTTTTTCATGTATCACATTTCATTTCAGGATCTCTTAGCTTTCACAGCACATCCAGGAATTTTTTAGAATGATAGATACACTTATTTGTGTATGTAACACACAGCAAGAAATGTCTAGATCTAAAATTAAATACAATTTCAAGTTTATGTAGCAATCTAGCACTCATTGATTTAGCTTTTAAAAAAAAGAGCCAATAAATTATAAAAGTTCATTCCATAGTCTCACTGTCATATTGTGTTTTAAGAAACAATATAAATATTTATAAAGTTTAACAGAAGCTTGGTTGATACAAAAAAACAAAAAACAAAAAACTACACTACTGAGTTTCTTCTGTTCTCCTTCTTGCTTTTATCAAGCCCAACAATCCTTGCCTTTTGCAAACACCACAAACTGCTAAAGGCTCATAATTCCTTAGAACAAATTGGATAAACATATTCTGGCAGCTATATAAATCAAGCCAACTGCCAAATAATTATTGCAGTGCTCACAGTAACTTCCTCAGGAGGACGAGAATCTAGTTCAACTGCTGACTTGGATTATATTTAATTAAACTTTCAAAAAAGTGAAGAAATTTGAATCTGGTCCCTTCACTATGTCTCTGCTCTTCCCAGTGGGGGATATACTATTATGATTGTCAGTGTAGTGAGTGGACTGAATCATTTGCTATGATGCTCCCCTCTAGAAGTGGCCACATTGTTGTAGTCCAAGTGTTTGTTCAGAAAAGCATATCAATATTCTGTTCAGTAAGGTTACGAATAGAGAGACAGAAAGAAAGAAAGCCCCTTGTCGCTGTATAAATTTGGGGGAAGGAGAAAATCTGCCTTCTGCCCCAATGCTTTATGGTTATATATTGAATATAAAGGGTCACACATACAGTTCTGATGCTTAACTAAAACCAACTACAGTATTAGGGATGTGCATTCATTTGCAACGCATACAAAAAAACACAACAAATGAGGCTATTATCCATTCATTCCAGCCAAGGGCTGGGCCTAGCACCATGGCCTAAGTGCAGGCCAGGCCCAACACCATGGCAACAAATGAGGCCATTAGCCATGCATTCCATTTGGTTATTTTTGTATTAGTTGCTTTTTAAAAAGAAAAAAACCTGGGTCTCCGATGGCCCAGTGGCACAGCCTACCCTAGGTCTTGACAGGGTTGGGTCCTGCACCAAGACCTGAGGACTGTAACAGGGTCTAGTCCAGAGGTCTTCTTGAAGAGGGCCAGGCCCAAGTATTTTACATGTGTTGGGGCCAGGGATCTCCCATCCTGGCCTCCTCTTACCAGCTTTCCCAAATGCAGCATTGAAACAGGCAGAAGTAATACTCAAGTCCTATCATTTCTGCACCGTTCCCAAGCAGATGGTAACTTTATTAAAGCATCAGAACCTGATGGGAGCAACTGGGTATCATTCCCATCTTTTTCAACCCTGGATCTGGGAAGGGGGTAAGAGGGAGCCAAGGTGGGAGCTCCCCATCCCCAGTAATTTGAAGTACTTAGATCCAGTCTGCTCCAGTGATGGGCCCAGTCTGGGGCCTGGCTTTGGCGCTGTGCCCGGCCCAGAACTAGGCCATGGCACTGGGGCCAGGCCTCAGTGCCAGGTCTTATCATAAGTGAAAAGACATCAGACAAGGCCCAGTCTGGAAATAGGCCCTGGGGCCTGGCTCAGAGTAGTTTTTAGCCCGGAAAGACCAGCCACCAGTGCTGGAGACTAGTTTATTTTTTTTGTATGCGTGTATTTTATGGGTTTTTTGTTTATTTTGTTTTCATTTTGGAAAACAAATCAAACAATAAAAAGCAAAACATTAAGGGGCAGATTTTCAAAGGGTTATGCAAGTAAGATATGCGCGTAACCCCCAAAAAGATGACCCTTCCACCCCCTGCGTGTGCCAGGCCTATCTTGCATAGGCTCGGCAGCGCGCGCAAGCCCCGGGACGCGCGTATGTCCCGGGGCTTTCCTGGGGGGGGGCGTGTCAGGGGCATGTTGTGGCCGGCGCATCATTGGGGGGTGTTCCGGGGGCGGGGCCGCAGTTCCGGCCCAGGGGCATGGCCGCGGCCTCCAAATCAGCCCCCGGACCGGAACATGGCGCGCCGGCAGCCATCATGCGCAAGTTACATCTGCCTTGGGCAAGCGTAACTTGTAAAATAAAGGTGAGGAGGAAATTAGTTAGGGCTTGGGGGTGAGATAGATAGGGGAAGGGAGGGGAAGGTGGGGGGGGGGGGGGGGCCGGAGGGAACGGAGGATGGTTGCACAGCTCAGC
The DNA here is from genome assembly GCF_901001135.1 of Rhinatrema bivittatum. Taxonomy (NCBI): domain Eukaryota; kingdom Metazoa; phylum Chordata; class Amphibia; order Gymnophiona; family Rhinatrematidae; genus Rhinatrema; species Rhinatrema bivittatum. The sequence continues at coordinate 165,381,397 of NC_042621.1, forward strand.
GTGCGCAGGCTGCCAATTTTGCGCAGCTTTGCATGTGCCAACCCTATATTTTATAACATGCATGTGGCAGCACACACATGTTATAAAATCAGGAGTAGATTTGTTCGCGCCGGGTTGTGCGAACAAATCTTCTCCCGCGCGCACCTTTTAAAATCTACCCCTAAATGAACTGAATAAAAATGAAAAAAAACAAAACAAAAAAAAACCCTCCACCCTCGCATCTTCCCAAAAAAATGAGCTGAAACAAAAATTTTGGGGTTGCAGATTTCTACGGTTTCTGTTGTTTATATTACTGACATGGAAGTATTCCCACTTCTCATCCTGCATCTGTTTTTCTATGGGGGAAAGAAGACCCTGCTCTTTATAGGAACAGCTAGAATTGAGTGTCAGGCACCTGTCCAGAGGTAACCAGCAGTGTAGAAAGAAGAAAAGGAGAGAGATGCCCATCTGGTGCCTTTATCCATGACCTAGGAGTCCAATGGAGTCAAAAGGAGATGAAAGAGGTGTGCAAGAGGAAGATTAATGCATTTGATACCAACAAAGTTCCATGGGAATCAGGGAGCCTTAAACTCCAAGAACAGGAGTGAGGGGATCCAAAGAGTATTACAGCAAGGATTAGTAAACATCTTCCCTCACCCCAGATAAGTTTCAGTAGCTGCTTGTGGATTCTAAAAGCTGAAAGATTGTACCACTTATACCATTTTGATTTTTAACTGTTTCAGTAAAGACTTTTTAATTTTGGAACACAATAGCTTGTGACAAGAGTCTCCTTGGTGCTAGACCATCAAAACCCCCATTTGACCTCAAAATTAATTCTCTCTCCTCCCCCCTCCCATTGGAGGATCCTTGCAAGGGTTTACAGGATTGAGTTGGGACTAAGCCCAAGCATCATGTGTGCCCACCCTGCTTAATGGTATACATGGAAGGCTTCATGACTGCCTGCTTGTGAAACCAAGCCCCTTACTGTTTTGAAAGGTCAGGGTCCACCATCCAAAAAAATAAAAGCACATCTCTAGTTTCACTTGTTTGTTTGCAAATAATATGAAACACCAATGAAACAAATTGTTTAATTTCATATCATCTGAAAAATAAATTAAAAGAAATGCTAAAACAATTTCACTTTAGTGCAAGAGAGATTGCAATAGTATGTGCGGGGAAGGGCTATGCATTGTTCTAAAAGTTGCTTAGTATATTATTCATACAGGCTTATAAACGTGAGGTAAGAAGGTCTCCCACATTTTTCTATGCAGCACCCATGCTGTGGAACACACTGCCTATTGAGCAAGAAATAGGTAGTACTAGGGGAGTCACGAAATGAAACTCCAGGGAGGATGACTCAGAACCAACATCAGGAAATGTTTCTTCACAGAGAGGGTGGTAGATGCCTGGAATGCTCTTCCGGAAGAGGTGGTGAAGACAATAACAGTAAACAAATTCAAAAGAACATGGGATAAACACTGTGGATCCCTAAAGGCTAGAAGATGGAAATGAAGAAAAGAGTGCATGGGGGTAACTTGCTGTTATGGCAGTTACTACCCTTATAAGCCTTCCTTATTTATTTATTTATTTAACAGCTTTTCTATACCGACATTAAAATACACATCATATCGGTTTACATAATAACAAAAGATGGAAAATACAATTAACAGGGGATGGGAGGTGGACAACCGAAAGGCAAAGATAGGAGGCTCGATAAAAGCGAGCCTGACAAACTAAAGTAAAAGGAGAGAAACAGGATAGATGGAAAAATCGTTAACAAATATCGGAATATACAAGATTTACAGGATTACTCAATTTACAAATTTACATATGGATCTGAGAGGATTATTTGAATTATGGTTGAATTAGAACTGCACACAGGGTTAAACAGGGTTACAACCGTACATAGGGTTAAACAGGATTACAAATTTTACTAGATTAAGTAGGCTAGAAGTGGAGGGGGCAGGACGACAGGGTCAGGAATGTTAATCATGGAAGGCCTGGTGAAAAAGCCAGGTCTTTAGCAATTTTCTGAATTTAAATGGGCATGGCTCCAGACGGAGATTGGGAGGTAGAGAATTCCAATGAGTGGGGCCAGCAATAGAGAGGGCACGGGCTCTTGTGGCTGAGAGTCGGGCTTTCTTAAGTGTGGGGACTTATAAAGTGCATTTGAGGTTTGTTCTGGTGGGGCGGACGGATTGGGTGGGTTGGAGAGGTTCATTGAGCCATGAGGAGTTATGATTGTAGATAGCTTTGTGTATGATGGTGAGGATTTTGAACAGGATGCGGGATGAGATGGGGAGCCAGTGTAGGGCTTTGAGGATAGGGGTTATATGGTCTGATTTACGTGCGTTACTGATTAACCTTGCTGTTGCATTTTGAAGTATCTGGAGAGATCTGATGGTGGAGAAGGGGAGGCCAAGGTACAATGAGTTGCAGTATTCCAACTTAGATGTTAAGGTAGCTTGGATAACAGTTTTGAGATCATGAGTATGAAGTAGGGGCTTGAGCTTTTTTATGACCATGAGCTTATAGAAACCTCCTTTTATGACGGAGTTAACGTGGCTCTTAAAGTTCAGATGTGGGTCAATTAGAACGCCTAAGTTACGTACAGAGGGTTGTGAGATGAAAGAGTTGGTCGAGGGGTCGTTAGGATGGGTCAGCTTAAGGGTCTGGTGGTTATGGATGAGGAGGAGCTCAGTTTTAGCAGAATTGAGGGCGAGTTGAAGGGAGGTAAGTAATGTGTTAACAGAGGAAAGGCATTTCTCCCAAAAGTTTAGGGCGGCAGTTAGTGATTCATGGATATGGATGATGATTTGGACACCATCTGCATAGATGTAGAATTTGAGACCAAGATCAGATAAATGATGGCAGAGGGGGAGGAGATATATGTTAAATAGGGTGGAGGAGAGGGAGGAGCCTTGTGGTACTCCTTGCAATAGGGTGAAAAGAGAGGATTCTGAGGTACCAAGTTTTACAGAGAAGCGTCTGTTAGTTAGGTAGGATCTGAACCACAGGAGGGCAGTGCCAGCAATGCCGATGTCGGCTAGGTGGGAGATGAGAAGGTCATGGCTTATCGTGTCGAAACCTGCAGAAATGTCGAGGAAAGTGATGAGGAAATTATGACCTTGGTCTAGGCCAGTGAGGAGGAAGTCCATGAGAGATAGTAGGAGGGTTTCGGTGCTTAGATTTTTGCGAAGGTCAAACTGAGAGGAGTGAAGAATGTTATTGTTGTCAAGGTATTCCATGAGCTGGGTGTTTACTACCTTCTCCATGATTTTTGAAATGAGAGGGAGATTGGAGATAGGACAATAGTTGGTTGGGTTTTGGGGTCAAGTGAGGGCTTCTTGAGGAGGGGTTTGACTACAGCAAGTTTGAGGGGATCTGGGATTGAGCCAGTAGACAGGGAGCAGTTAATAATATCTGCTAGGGGTTGAGCAATAATGGAAGGGATGGAAAGTAGTGTTTTCGTGGGTATAATGTAGGATGGATGGGATGCAGGCTTAGATTTTTTGAGGATAGCCTCAGTTTCCTTAGATGAGGTGAGGTCAATGGAGTCGAGTGAATTTTTCAGGGATGGGGGGTTGTGGTTGGGCTTGGGAGGGTGAGGCATGTAGGTAGCTGCAGGGGAGAACCTGAGGAGTATGTTAGCTATTTTGTTGTGGAAGAAACACGCGAGTTCTTCGCATTTCGTGCTAGCTTTGTCCTCAACGATGGTGGGGGTGGAAGGATTGGTGAGAGCTGTGACGTAGGAGAAAAGGGCTTTGGGGTTGAATGTGTACTGATGGATTTTGGAGGCGTAGAAGTCACGTTTGGCATTTTGAATGGCAAGGCGGTATGTGTGTAGGTAGGATTTGTAGGAGGTGGAGTGCTGAGGGATAGGGTCTTTGCAACAAGCTCTTTCTTTGAGTCTAAGGTTGTGCTTCATTTGGTGTAGTTCCGTAGTGTACCAGGGTTTGTTGTTGGGAGGAGGAATGCTTCGCTTACTGGTATTGATAGGGCATATCTTGTTTGCTATGTCTTGAGTGATGTTGTCCCAGGAGCTGAGAGCAGTGTCAGGAGAGGAGCAGTCAAGATTGTTCATGGAATCGGAGATTGCTGTGGTGAACTCCTCAGTTGGGCAGGTTTTACGGTAGGAGAAGGAGTTGTTATTTTGTGAGTGATTGCAGGGGTTAGAGGCACTAAGGGTAAAGTGGGTCTCAATAAGAGCATGGTCAGACCTCGGAACGGGATACAGGTGTGTGTGTGTGGGGGGGGGGGGGGGGGAATGGGATCTGGATACAGGAATTGGTGAAAATGAGGTCCAGGGTATGCCCCGCTATGTGTGTGGGGGCTGAAATGGTTTGGGTGAAGCCTAGGGCCTGAAGGGCGGCGAGAAAGGTTTCACAGGACAGTGAGAGGGGAACGGAGTCTACGTGGAGGTTGAAATCTCCCAGTAGTATGGCAGGTTTTTCATTATTTATGTTGCTGGATATGAGTTCAATGAGGGGGGAGGGGTTTTGTTCCAGGAGACCGGGGGGGGGGGGGGGGGCATAGACGAGGCAGATTTGGAGGTCAGTAGATTTAAATAGACCGACTTCCAGTTTAGATGGGGGGTTAATATTCATGGGCCTGAGTTTGATGCAACTCCATCATTGCTCTCTGCTTCAACGGCAGAGAAAAAAGAGGAAAAGGGGAATTAGATTCAAACAGCAACCAACAAGGACATTGAATTTTACAGTCTGGGAAAACAAGCATGTGGCTGTTACTACCCTGAAACCTTTGATGCAACTCCAACATTGCTCTCTGCTTCAGCAGCAAGAGGTGGTGGGGAATTGGACTCAAGCAGCAACCAACAAGTATGGAGGTGAATTGTATGACATGACAGATACTGCCATAAGCTTGCTGGGCAAACTGGATTAACTGTTTTGGTACTTTTCTGCTGTCATTTCTATGAGCTATAAGAACAGAAAGATATGAAACATCTTAGGAAAAAATTGAAAACCCTATTCTTATGGAGGCTTTTAAAATATGAGTATTGAATTTTATGCTAGGTGAGTAATGTGTAAACTGTTTATGTTTTATTTGTTTTGATCACTGTGCATACTGTGAGAATTTGTGAATGAATTTGATGTTGAAATTTCAGGATTGTACATATGTAATCCACATTGACAGTTCTTTTTAGAAAGAAAGAAAATATAAGATTTTAAAATAAATAATTTTATTTGCAAATAGTGCACACTAAATTGTAAAAAACAAACAAAAAAATGTAAAAAAAAAAAAGAAGACAAAAATGAACACCCCCACTTCATACAAAATGAAGCAAGTTTTTGGGGACTACACATTCCTAATTGAAATGCATGCTTATATGCTGAAAATCTTTGTGATCAGAACATGAGTTAGATGCTATGGAAACTTGAATGATTTTTCTAGTCCTCTCATATTCTTTAATTTTTGTGTTGTGATTACCATGGACAGATAATAATTTTAAATTTAATATGTTCAAAATTATGTTACCTTACAGACTTTCCTTGCTCTAATCAACTTTTTTTTTTCTTGTAACAATGTTGGTTTATATACATTTTATATTTGGAGTTTTAATTAAGATTTCATAAAAGTCTTTTTTATTCCTATTACAGTCATATATAAATTATGATACACTAAGATAAAGTAACTTTTCCAACTTCAAACTGTCTTTCACAGAGCAATAGATTAAAACTCATTTCTACCTCATGGTTCTGTGCTCTAACCAGTAAACTACTTTCTTCCCTATTGACACAAAATTGATCAGCAAATGGATTTTCTGACTTCCTCTTGACAACAAATGCACACCTTGTCCTTTCACACTAATGAGCTGCTTTAAATAAGGCATTAAAAGTGGCCCCCATTACCATAACTGGTTATTAAAAAAAACTAATTTTATTACTTTTATGATTATTAAAAAAAACAAATTGGTTATTAAAAAAACCAAAATGGTTATTAAAAAAACAAATTAAAAAAAAAACTAAAAACCTGGCTCTTTGAACAAGCATTTACATAATCCAACCCCACCTTACACTCATATGCTTCAACACCCCCACATATGCTTCAATACCCCCCTTCTCCACCCGCCAATATTATATTGCTTTATGTTACATTATATTAAATTATACTTCCATATTTTGCCTTAAATTATATTATATTGCTCTTTATCATATCATATTATAAGCTATATTATTTTGTTATATTTTTATATGATATTCTAATTTTTTGCCATATATTCATGTTCTTCTTTAATGTAATGCACAGAGAGGGAGCAATTTTAGATCTAATTCTCAGTGGAGCACAGGATTTGGTGACAGAGGTAACGGTGGTGGGGCCGCTTGGCAATAGTGATCATAATATGATCAAATTTGAATTCATGACTGGAAGGGGGACAGTAAGCAAATCCATGGCTCTCGTGATAAACTTTCAAAAAGGAAACTTTGATAAAATGAGAAAAATTGTTAGAAAAAACTGAAAGGAGCAGCTACAAAGGTAAAAAGTGTGCAAGAGGCATGCTCATTGTTAAAAAATACCATCATAGAAGCACAGTCCAGATGTATCCCACACATTAAAAAAGGTGGAAAGAAGGCAAAATGATTACCGGCATGGTTAAAAGGGGGAGGTGAAAGAAGCTATTTTAGCCAAAAGATCTTCATTCAAAAATTGGAAGAAGGATCCAACAGAAGAAAATAGGATAATGCATAAGCATTGGCAAGTTAAATGTAAAACATTGATAAGATAGGCTAAGAGAAAATTTGAAAAAAGTTGGCCATAGAGGCAAAAACTCACAGTAAAAACTTTTTAAAATATATCCAAAGAAGAAAGCCAGTGAGGGAGTCAGTTGGACCGTTAGATGATCGAGGGGTTAAAGGGGCACTTAGAGAAGATAAGGCCATTGCGGAAAGATTAAATGATTTCTTTGCTTCGGTGTTTACTGAACAGGATGATGGGGAGGTACCCGTACTGGAGAAGGCTTTCATGGGTAATGATTCAGATGGACTGAACCAAATCATGGAGAACCTAGAAGATGTGGTAGGCCTGACTGACAAACTGAAGAGTAGTAAATCACTTGTACCAGATGGTATATACCCCAGAGTTCTGAAGGAACTAAAAAATTAAATTTCAGACCTATTAGTAAAAATGTGTAACCTATCATTAAAATAATCCATTGTACCTGAAGACTGGAGGATAGCTAATGTAACCCCAATATTTGAAAAGGGTTCCAGGGGCAATCCGGGAAACTACAGACCGGTTAGCCTAACGTCAGTGCCAGGAAAAATAGTGGAAAGTGTTCTAAACATCAAAATCACGGAACATATAGAAAGACATGGTTTAATGGAACAAAGTCAGCATGGCTTTACCCAAGGCAAGTCTTGCCTCACAAATCTGCTTCACTTTTTTGAAGGAGTTAATAAACATGTGGATAAAGGTGAACCAATAGATGTAGTGTACTTGGATTTTCAGAAGGTGTTTGACAAAGCTCCTCATGAGAGGCTTCTAGGAAAAGTAAAAAGTCATGGGATAGGTGGCGATGTCCTTTCATGGATTACAAACTGGCTAAAAGACAGGAAACAGAGAGTAGGATTAAATGGACAATTTTCTCAGTGGAAGGGAGTGGGCAGAAGAGTGCCTCAGGGATCTGTATTGGGACCCTTACTTTTCAATATATTTATAAATGATCTGGAAAGAAATACGACGAGTGAGGTAATCAAATTTGCAGATGATACAAAATTGTTCAGAGTAGTTAAATCACAAGCAGATTGAGATAAATTGCAGGAAGACCTTGTGAGACTGGAAAATTGGGCATCCACATCACAGATGAAATTTAATGTGAATAAGTACAAGGTGATGCACATAGGGAAAAATAACCCATGCTATAGTTACAAATGTTAGGTTCCATATTAGGTGCTACCACCCAAGAAAGATCTAGGCATCATAGTGGATAACACATTGAATTCGTCAGTTCAATGTGCTGCTACAGTCAAAAAAGCAAACAGAATGCTGGGAATTATTGGAAAGGGAATGGTGAATAAAATGGAAAATGTCATAATGCCTCTGTATCGCTTCATGGTGAGACCGCACTTTGAATCTGTGTACAATTCTGGTCGCCGCATCTCAAAAAAGATATAATTGCAATGGAGAAGGTACAGAGATGGACGACCAAAATGATAAGGGGAATGGAACAGCTCCCCTATGAGGAAAGACTAAAGAGATTAGGACTTTTCAGCTTGAAGAAGAGACGGCTGAGGGGGGATATGATAGAGGTGTTTAAAATCATGAGAGGTCTAGAACGGGTAGATGTGAATCTGTTATTTACTCTTTCAGATAATAGAAAGACTAGGGGGCACTCCATGAAGTTAGCATGTGGCACATTTAAAACTAATTGGAGAAAGTTCTTTTTCACTCAAAGTACAATTAAACTCTGGAATTTGTTGCCAGAGGATGTGGTTAGTGCAGTTAGTATAGCTGTGTTTAAAAAAGGATTGGATACGTTCTTGGAGGAGAAGTCCATTACCTGCTATTAATTAAGTTGACTTAGAAAATAGCCATTGCTATTACTAGCAACAGTACATGGAATAGACTTAGTTTTTGGGTATTTGCCAGGTTTTTATGGCCTGGATTGGCCACTGTTGGAAACTGGATGCTGGGCTTGATGGACCCTTGGTCTGACCCAGTATGGCATGTTCTTATGTTCTTAAGAATTCAACACTCTTTAATACAGTAGAATTAGTGAACTGATACTCTTAGGATGGGTGAACTATTTTATCTTTGCTTCATCCATCTACTAGGAAAGAAGTTCAAATTAATTTACAACTTCCAGAAGCATAAGCTACTTGCTAAATTAGCTCAATGTTTCCCGACCAGTGTGCTATGGCACACTGGTGTGCCTTCAGACCTGATCAGGTGTGCCATGGAAAAGTTTCTAATACCTGGTGCTTAGATGCAAACCAGCACCTGGACTCTGCTCTTAGCCATACGAGTCCTCTCCATGTCCACACTGCCTGCTCTGTGGAGGATGGTGTGCCACACAACAATTTTGATTAATTAGGAGTGCCTTGGGCTTCAAAAGGTTAGGAAGCACTGAATTAGATAATTGCTTAAAGTGTAGATGATCCAGGATCAAGCTGAAAATGTTCTGTAAATTAATGTAAAACTAAGGGTGGTATTATTCAGAAAGGTGGCCATTGGACAAGTTATCTAGCTAAAACTAACAGAATAACTTGTCCTGGATATTCAGATGGATAATTGTTCCACTTGATATCCCTAATTAAAATTATCCAGCTAACTTTGGCTGGATAATTTGAACTTAACTGGCCTTCTATGTCCAGATAGATGTTTTTTTTAGGTTTATATTCTGCTTTTCACAATTTTTTTCAGTGCTTCAAAGTGGATTGCATTCAGGTACTGTAGGTATTTCCCTATCCCCAGAGGGCTTACAATCTAACGGGCCGATACAGTAAGGAGTGGTAGAAGAGCTGCGTTAGTGCCGGGCGCACCCGCGTTTGCCACACACACAGTCCGGCTCACCTACCGCTCGATACTGTATTTAAATAGCTTGCAAATGCAAGCCACGTCCAAGAAGCGCCTGTGATGCGTTAGGCCCGCGCAACCCATTTTACTGTATAGGCGCTTAATACAGCGCCTATACAGTATCCTGGGTGCGCTGGTACCTGTCATTTCAAATGACATTTGAAATGTCAGGCACCAGGAAGTGGATCCCAACTTTAACCCATGAAAACGTACTTTTTGTTGCTTTCAGCCCATTCTCTTCTCTGCCATCCTCCTGAGGGGGGGGCAGCCGGCGGCCAAAGCAGCTTGCAGTGGTCCCCCCCGCGCAGGTCCCGGTTCTCCTGGCTCAGCCCTCATCTGAAGATTGTGAAGTCAGGTAAGAGCCCACTGTTCTGTGCCCTCTCCAGTACTCTCTTTGTATGTCTGCATGTCCTTTTCCTCAATTTTCTTTATTTAAATAGTCTGTTTTCTGTATAGTGGTGTGCTCACTTACCTTTGATCTTCAATCTATGTTGCTTGAATATGTTGTCTCCTGCTGCTAGGGTGCACCATTTCCATTGGTTTCTTCTGTTGCTTCCAGGAACCTACTGTGATATGCTTTAATTAAATTAAAAGGAGAGACGCCAACTACTCTGGCCCTGTAAATCTTCTGATTTCTAACATGTTCCCAATGGCTTATTGTACTGGTCTCTAGCTATTATGTAAACAAAAGGATAATCAATTCTCCCTAAGCTAATGTAATAATTAAGGGACCAATTTATGTATGACAGTTTATGCATTCTCTCATATTCCTTTCAGCAAGGGATATCTAAAATCGGTCAACACTTTCTTTTCCTGCTTTATTTAAATATTGAGTACGCTGCATCATAACCCTGAACCTCGTTTTAAGTTCAGAGAACAATGCATTCAGCACCTGTTCTTTTACTGTGGTGAGGCTTGCTTAAGGTTCCCAGCACTTCTATATGTGTGCCTTCATCTTATTTTTTTATTTATTTATTTTGCTCTTCAACAGCAGCACCATGACCCATTCATTTGCGAGTAACTACATCACTATGGGCCTTATTTTCTAAACGGATCGCACGCGATAAGGAATGTTCTCCAGTTAGAAATTGTTAACCTATCTTTTTTTTTCTAACAGCCCAGTTCCACACTCCCTGTTGTAATGTAACTTTCGCTTTCAATTTAACTGGTTTACCCCCTAGTTTATTGTAAACCGGTACGATAAGACCTGGTCTTGAGCATCGGCATATTAAAAGAATTTAAATAAATAAATAAATAAATGTTCCGCACGCTAAATGTCCCTTATCGCTTTCAAGTGGAAAGGGAATTGGGGGTGGAGCACAGGCAAGAATTTCTGCTTGCCCGTGCATTTAATATGTAATGCAGCGAAGTGAAGATGCCCGATATTATGATAGATGTTTCAGTTGTTTGTTTTTTTGTTCCTTTTTTCCTCAGTTTCATTATGATGTTCATTTTTATTCATATAATTTGTTACCAACAAGTTTATTTTATTTGTTTTTTTATATTTAGTTTCTGTGAAACTTTGTGATTGTATTGATTTAATTTTATGTATGTATTTTTTATATCACTTAGGCCTTTTGTGTTAAGCGATTAATACATTTTATTAAATGAAAAATGAAATGAAAATACCAAAATGGGGGCGGAGTCGGCCCCGGAAGAGGAGAAGTCGGGGCGTCACCGGGGCCGACTCCGCGAAGACGCTGCAGACGACGAAAAGGTAAGGCCCTTTTCGCATCCAAGTTCGCGCCCAATAGCTTCACCTTCTATGGTGGCGCTATTGGGTGCGAAACCGGCAGCGATCGCACTGCGTTGGTGCGATCACTGCCGGCTAGAGCAGGCCCGACCCCCCACCCCTCATTCCCTAAAGTATCGCAGGCCTGCGATACTTTAGAAAATGAGGCCCTATGTCACTGTCAAACCCAGCCTCTATTGCATTTTGGTGCCAGAGGTTTTCCACTGCCCCCAGACACTTTTTAGTTGCTCCAAGTTGAACAATGGCAATAAAAACTCTCCAATGTTTCCGCTACTATGGGGAAAGCAGTGGAGCAGTAGACATCTTTCATACTCGCTCCACCCCCAATTCCCTTTCCACTTGAAAGTAGCTCACTGCCTTTCCCAACCATAGGCCCTTCCTGCCCAGGCCATGTCAATAGCTTTTCTTTTTCTCTAAAACAAATAGTCTCCGAAAAGGCAGGGCTGGGCTATGTCACCACAGCCCCTCCCCTCCTGGTCATTGCCTCAATCCAGCCTTGGCAGCACCACTCACTTATTCCATGGGGCACCTTAAATAACAGGTAATTCTATGATCTATTTTTAACCTCGTATCACAATAGTTTTATGGCTGGCATATTTCAATACTGAAATAAAGAGTGAAGAAAATATCAGTAAGCTGTGTATTTATTTTTAGTATTTCTTCTCTCTCTCGGGAAGCCACTGCCCTCATGCTTGATTTGCTCCAAAGCACCCCCTGCCCACCCCATAAATATGGACCTATTTTTAAAAAGCTTGCCAACTTCTGCTTTTGAGCTTACTGCTACTACTTATTATTGCCATAGTGCTACTTGACATATGCAGTACTGTAGAGATACACATATGAGCAAGTTCCTTCGCCATGGAACTTACGATTCAATCTATATATAACAGAAAAGAAAAATAAGAGATTTCAAGAAATGTGTTTATTAGAGTAGCCATGGTTAAAAACTGACAAGTCTACGATCAGGAAAAAATAGTGTTTAAGGTTTAAAAACAATATCAAAAAGGTTGCAATTATAGAGAGGGCTTCCATCAGTTTACTCAGGTTTAAAATTCCAGCCCCAGTCCCACATCCAGCCCCAAACACCACATCCAGCTAAAACAGTAACCTTGGAGGATTTGGTGCTCTTGTTGTCCAGAATGGAAGGAATATTGGAGGGATGTGTGCCCCAGCTATATACCTTCTTAAGTAGTGGCTAAGCTTCCACAGCAAGAAGGGATGCTGGATTTATATAATTCTCAGATAAGGGTTCTTTCTTCAAAGTATTTTATGGAGTCCAATATTGTTTTAATTAAAGAAAATACATTTCTCTCAGGCAGAGTGGAGGTTTTGGAAAACTTTCTGAAGTATAAGTAAATTTTCTTAGGTAAAGAATGTCTTTGCCTTAGGAGCCCTTCAAGAGATATTTTTTTTGGAAGTGCTGGAAATCCTCTCTCACCAGCTATCTCAGACTTATAGAGTTTATTTTCTCCCAGCATTTAAAAGATCTATGCCGGGCACAGACGGGGAAGGTGATTTGCAGGTTTTGGTGGATAGCCTGGTTGTTATGACACTTCTTGAAGAATCTCAGGAAGAAGTTATTGGTAAAGGAAAATTGACTGTAAAATCTACTCTTGAGATAGTTTTAAAACTAGATCACAGTCTATTTTCAGAATCGTTCTGTGGGTAAAAAGTTTGTTTTTCCAGATTTATCTAAAGTAACTCAAGTAAGGAGAAATTGTTTGCTATTAAAAAATCAGGTTTTGCAGATTGGAGCCACTTTCTTTTTAAAATTTCCATGGAAATGTTTTGTATTCTTGCAAGATGGTTTTTTACAAACCTTTACAGCTAGAAAATGTTCTTAAGGATATGTTATCCAAGTAAATTTTTATTTCCTCTAGACTACCATATTTTGACTAAGAGTTTTGATCACTGACTTGGATTTGGTCAGGTTTCATTTGTTTTGGATGATACATCTTTATTGGATATTGCATAACTTATATCCACTTGGGTCTCCCTATTGGGGACTAGTACCATAGTATTTTCTCGGAAATTTTTTTCTTTTCTTTCTTTTTTTGGTATGATGTGATAGTGAAATACTTATGATTTTTCCTGCATTATAATGTTTTTTTAAACTATTTTAAATATTTTTTTAAAGCTGTTACCTAGATATCCACACATACTTTCACTGCTTGGGCCAAGGTTCTCGCAGTTATATATATATACACCATTTTAAAGAGCAACATTTTTCAAGCAACCCTTAGCTTGGCAGTTGCCATTTGTGTGGCTCCTTTGTTTCTTATTGTCCACAGAGAAAGCAAGTTGCTTAACTATAACATGTGTTCTCTGTGAAAAGCAAAATAAATCAGCCACACAATTCCTCTCCCCTCCCAAAGCTGAAGCTCAGCTTGTAAATTACTGAGGTGGCCGTGGCAGCAAAGAAATGCCCATGTATGCTCAGAAGAATTTTTCTTTTATTCCTTTTGGGCTATGAAAGAGCTTTTTTCCATGTCAGTATCATCGGATAACATCATCCATTTGTATTCCCGATTTGTTCTGCTTTCCTAGAAGAAAGGAAAATTGGTTCTTACCTGCTAATTTTCGCTCCTGTAATACCCAGATCAGTCCAGACTCCTGGGTTTTGCCTCCCCTCCAGCAGATGGAGACAGAGAAAGTTTTACTGACACTGCCATATAATCTAGCATGCCACCTACAGTCCCCTCAGTATTGACCTGTAACAAAGCCAAGATGGAAATAACACCAACCACAATAACCAAGTTATATTCCCCTGAATGAGCAGTGGGAAGTTGAAAACTCAGAACAGTTAACTTTGACTTCAATAACAAAAAAAACCCAAACAAACATGCAGGACTACATACAAAACCTGTACCATTCTTCAGACTGATTACTATAACAAACTGAGCGGACTCTCTGAATCTAAAGACCTCCTTTGGGTGGTAGTCTGGACTGATCTGTGGTACTACAGGAATGAAAATTAGCAGGTAAGAACCAATTTTCCTTTCCCTGTTTGTACCCAGATCAGTCCAGACTCCTGGGATGTACCAAAGCTTCCCTGAATGGGGTGGGACTGTGAGACTCCTGCTCGAAGCACACTTTCCCCAAAGCCCCTTGACTCTGTGGCCTGGACATCCAAACGATGCCTTACAAAAGTGTGCAAATTCTTCCAAGTAGCCGCCCTACAAATCTCCTGGGGCAACAGTTGTTGACATTCAACCCGGGATGCTGCTGGAGAATGGGTTGAATAAGCCCGTTACCCCTCCGGAATAGGACGACCCTGACAGATGTACACCGAACCGATAGCATCCTTTAAGCATTGTGCAATCATTATCTTCGAAGCTTTACATCCCATTTTTGCACCACTCCATAGCACAAAAAGGTGATCCGTTAGCCAAAAACTGTTACTGACCTCAAGGTACCTCAACAAAGCATGCTAGACATCCAAGCATCTTAACTCTCTAGCATGAGGCACCATAGCATCCAAACTTGAAAAGGAATGGTAGTTCCATTGACTGATTCAAGTGAAATGACAAAACCACCCTCAGAAAAAAAAGAAGAAACTGTCCTCAAGAAAACCCCAGAATATGAAATCTTCAAAAAGGGCTCTCTACAAGACAATGCCTGCAATTCCAAAATCCTTCGGGCAGAACAAAAGGCCGGCAAAAAAAAATACACCTTCAAAGTGAGATCCATAATAGTGGCTCTCTTAAGAGATTTGAATGGTGCGGCACACAAGCTCTTACGGACTAAGTTAAGGTTTCAGGAAGGACACAAGTTCTGAACTGGAGGATGAAAATGTTTTGCCTCCCCACCCGGAAAAAACACATTACATCTGGATGCGCCGCTAGATTTGCTCCTTGTACCTTGCCTCGGCTGCAGCCCAATACCACCACCTGAACTCTGAGTGAGTTAAAAGACAACCCCTTCAGTAAGCCTTTCCACAAAAAAGGCAAAATATGAGTAAGGGAGGCCCGCATAAGAGCCACTCTCTACTCCGCTCTCGAGAGCTCAAAAACTTTCCATATCCTCACAAATGCCAAACATGTGGATTTCTTTCTTGCTTGCAAAAGGGTAGCAATAACGTCCTCAGAATATCCTCTCTTCTTTAAGCGCTTCCTCTCAAAAGCCAAGCCGTGAGACAGAAGTGAGCTGCCAGATTGGAATAAATGGGATCTTGGCGCAGAAGCTTCGGCAGATGGGTGAGCCTCACTGGACCCATCCACCGATAAAAGTTTAAGAGATCTGCAAATCAAGGTCACCACTCCGGCACCATCAGGATTACCATGCCCAGATGGATATCTATCCACTGCAAGACTTTGCTCCCCAGAGGGCATGGGGGAAACATGCACAGGAGAATGCTGACCGGACAAGGCAGAACTAAGGCATCGACCCCTTCTTCTCCCCGCTCCCTTCTCTGACTTAGACACAGAGCCTTGACTTTTTGGAAGGTAACTATGAGATCCATGTGTGGCCTGCCTCATCTTCAGATGAGATACATTCCCTCCTCAGAGTTCCTACTCTCTGGGATCCAACTGACTACGGTTGAGGAAATCTGCTCGCATATTGTCCATTCTCACTATGTGAGAAACCATTAACAGCGCCAGATTCTGCTCTGCTCAGTGGAACAATGCCTGGGTCACTTGAGCTACTGCCTGACTTTTGGATCCACCCTATTGGTTGACGTAAGCCACAGTTGTTGCATTGTCTGATAGGACTCTCACAGGCTTGCCCCTCAACAGCAGAAATGCATGCAATGACAACCTCACTGCTCTCATTTCTAGGCGGTTGATGGACCACAATACTTCCTCCACCAACCACAGATCCTAAACAGACTGGTCCTGACACACTGCTCCCCACCCGGAAAGACTGGCATAGGTAGTAACAACTCTCCAGACTGGAACCCCCAAGTCCACTCCGACTCAACTTGTCTCAAACAAGCCACCATGAGAGGCTGGACCTGGCCAACTCCATGAAAGGAAGCAACAGATGAAACTGCTCAGACAATGGGTTCCAGCGGGAAAGCAACACTTACTATAGAGGTTGCATATGAGCGAATGCCCACGGAACCAACTCCAATGTGGAGGCCATAGAGCCAAGAACTTGCAAGTAATCCCAGACCCTGGGAACCTGCTTCTGAAGTAAAGCTCGGACTTGTAGCTGTAATTTGGATAAGCATTCATCTATGAGAAAAACCTTCCTCACCTTGGTATCGAAACACACACCTAGAAATTCCAACACCTGAGAGGTGGAAAGATGGCACGTGGCCTGATTGACAATCCATCCTAATGACCGCAGATGCTGAAGCACCACATCCACTGCCTGTTGGCAAAGGAGATCCAACCAGAAAAGGGAGACCCAAGATGCCCTCCCCTCTAGAGAGCCTCTGCCACCACAACTACCATGACCTTGGTGAAAATCTGGGGAGCCATTGCCAGACCGAACGGAAGGGCGCAAAACAAATGCCATCCCAGGCATTTTATGTTCATCACCCAGGACAGAGGCGATTAATAAATTCAAATAAAAGATAAAGGATCATGAATCTGAGATATCTTTTATGGTCGGTTCAGATTCCTATATTCAAATACACCTTGGTCAAGTCCAGAGCTGAAACGTCACTTCTTTCTTGGGAAAGACAAAATAAATGGAATGGGGCCTTTCCCCTGTTCTTCTAGAGGTACAGGAACGACGACTCTCAGCAACCACAGATGGCTGACTGTTGTACTACGAGTTTTTTTCTCTTGTATAAGCAGGGGAAGACTATGAACAAATCTCTTAGCAGACAAGCAAACTCTAAAGCGAAACCTTGTCTTATCACGCCCAGCACCCACTGATCCAACGTGATCTCGGCCCACTCCTCGTAAAAAAAAGTTTCAACCGACCCCCTACTGCTGGTACCGAGGAGTGAACTGGCCTTGCATCATTGGGCAGACTTGGCTCCACCACTTCCCTGGCTAGGGCCATCTCTATTTGAGCTGCATCCGCGAAAGAACTGATTCCAGAACAATTGCCATCTGGCAGACTGGCTCCTGCTGGGCCAGAAACATTTATTGCCTCTTCCTCTTTCTTTTTAGGCTTAACTTCAGGCAATTTATGACCTTTATTCTCCCCAAGAAGTTTGATCATCTCTTCTAAGTCTTGTCCAAAAAGCAGCTTCCCTTCAAAAGGCAAAGCTCCCAGCTGATATTTAGACACCTCCACCAACCAGTTCCTCAACCAGAAGAGCCTCCTAGCTAAAACCACTGACATCAGTGCCCTTGAAAAAGTTCGAATGAGGTCGTATAATGCACCGGAGCCATAGGCTACCACGGCTGCCAGCCGCTCAGCCAGCTTAGCCTCAAGATCAGACATAGCCCTGTCTGCCTGCAACTGCTGAACCCAGCGGAGACTTGCCCTTAGCGTAACACTGCTGCACACCACAACCCTTATGCCAAGAGCGGACACCTCAAAAACCTTCTTGAGGTAAGCCTCTAGCTTCCTATCCTAAAGGTCCTTTAGCATTGTAGAAATGGGCACCAGAATAGTGGTCTTCTTTGCAACAGCCGAAACTGCACCAACCACCTTCGGTACCCTGGAGTTCCAGAGTATTCTCCGGCAAGGGGTACAATTTGTCAATTGTTCTGTTGCAACTTCAGAAGTATCCCATTCCCTGAAACCAACTTATTGACAGACTTATGGAAAAGAAAGGCCCTCACCATACCTCAGAGACACTCCATTACTGGTTCCACACCTTCATGATCTGAATCTTCCTGCAGAAGCTCTATCCCCAATTCTTCCAGAATATGAGGTATCAGGGGGCCCATTAAACAGCTGAACCACTTTTGGCTCATCCCTCCGACCACGCAGGGCTTGAGCTTGTGGGTCCTCATTGTTTTCAGAAAACTCAGTCGTGCCTCTCGAGGCAGGTGGCCCAGGGACTCTCTGAACCCTTGTGGCCTCCACTGCCTTAGCGAGTCCAGCCCTCTTCGCCGAACGTGGGTGCGCTGGGGATACCTGGCCAGCCTTGCGCCGCCCTGCGGTTTTCCTGGCCAAGAACGCCTTGTGCATCAAAAGCACAAAGTCAGTAGAAAAAATCTGAAGCATCATCTGAGGCTCCCTGCTCTGCCTCATAACCAGAAGGGGCCCCCCAGCCTGTTGACCTCCCCTGGAGACCCCTATGAGCTGGGGAAAGAGGTGGGCGGGATTCCCCCTCCCCCCCCCGCAGCCCACGAAGCAGCCACAAAAGTTAATAAAATGGCTTCCGTTCCTGCGCTTAACGGGAAGGGGGTCATCCACTGCCTGCAGTGCACCGGAAAGCCTGCCAGGCTCGCGCCATCTCCCCAATGCTGTCTGAATGAGTGCCAACGACCCCTCTCACCTAGAGAGGCACTGGGCGCATTTAGCCATCGCGGGCGTGATGCACGTGCGCGTCCCCACTGACCTCCCAACTAGGGCCATGTGGCAACACCGCAAAGCGCCAGGACCCCTGGAATGCGCGACAAATCAACAGCCACCGAAGCAACCCACTAGGGAGACTGGCAGCAATGACCACCAGAGGACTGAGGGACAAGGAGCGCCGCTCAATCAGCCTCAAAAAAAGAAAGCTTTTTTTTTTGTAAACTTTAATGAGGTTGCCAAACTAACAAAGAAATAAAGACTACTTCCCTTTAAAGAAGATTGTCTGTTGGCTCTGACTGTCCTCCTGTGGGTGAGGGAACTGGGACCCCCAGTTATCTGCTCGTGCTGGCGATCAAGGACTGAGCAAGAAGGGTCACCAATCCGCTGGGTCCCTCAAAACCAGGGAGGATGGCCCTAACAACTCCCTGGGAGGCTAATTCCAACTTTCCAATTTCTTTTCTTTTTTCAAAGACAGATTGCATTTCCCTGTAAGTGTTATGTAACTAAAGGAGCTGATCGTTTTGTCTTTTTTACTTTTGATCAATTGAAAGAGTTTATAGATGCCAGAAAGTTAAACATTCTAACCCAGTAAGAAATGGAATTGTGCTGTAACGTGCTTTAGTTTAAATAGATAATTATTTTCCTTTATTGCTACCTAAAAATTTCAATCTCCTCACTGTATTCTGCTAGGTGTCCTGTTTCAATTGTCCTCTTTCAATTGTCCTGTTTTGTAATCCCTGTTTATTGTAACTTTCCTCTCTTCTGGTTATTGGTTTCCCTTGGTTATACTGTAAACCGGTACGAAAAGACAATGTCTTGAGCATCGGTATAGTAAAAGAATCTAAATAAATAGGTGTGGGGCTTAATATTGTTTAAATTTAGAGTTATGGTTATTATGCAATTCCAACTAAGATGTTCCATTATTGTGAAATATTAACCTATGTGATATATAAATTATTTTTGTTGGAAAAGGAATATAAGGTCCCACAGTATTTCTATATAAGCAAATGTTATTTTATTTATTTTGAAAATGGATAAAGAATTAAAAAAAAAAAAAAAAAAGACAGACTGCAGGTTTTATACCTCCACCATCTACTGGAGACAGAGAAATACTGAGGGACTGCAGGTGGCATGCTATGTTATACGTCAGTGTCAGTAAAACCGTCTCTATCTCCATCTGCTGGAGGGAGTCTGGACTGATCTGGGTACATACAGGGAACATCTGTTACAGGTAAGCAAATTTACTTTATCTGAGAACACATTCCCGGATAACTCTGAAGCCTAGCCGGTGATACTCAAAGATAGCCGATTAAGTTTCTAAGTTATCTGGGGTATATACACCTCGATAACTGACGATATTCAGTCCCACTGAATATCTCTGATAACTTATCAGGCTAATTTCAGCAAGAGAAGTTATCCTTTTTTTGTTTTTTTTAAATATTGGCCTCAAAATGTTTACCTTTCATGCTAAGGGAATGGATTACACAAATTCAAATATCTTTGGGGAAAAGAAAAAAAAACTAAAAATAAGAGCCAATGATGGAAAAAAATAATACAAGGAACAGAAAGGCTTGATAATGAGAGGAACTGAGGTAGCCCTATGGCTTTAATTATACTGAGATGTTTGACTGATAGTCTTCATGTGAGCCAAGCTCACCGTCAGCACACTGTACAATGCTTCAGTTCATATCTACATGTTAACTCCTGACAACAAAGTCTCTGCTTCCCCCACTCATTTTCTAGACGGCACCAGCAGTTCAACCTGGTACTTTTATGGGGAAAAGTCCGCCGTGCTCCTTTGAATCCGGACCTCTTGCATAAGGCATCTTCTTGCTGAATCCTATACTTGCCCCCCAGCTCATCTCTCTTCGCTTCCCTTCAAGCTGGAGTTCTGTTTCTTTTTCTCCTTCTGGCCCGTGATTCTGAACAGCTTTTTTCTGGCCTCTTTTTGCCTCTTCAGTTTTTCTTCTTCTTCCTTTTGTCTCTGGCTGAGGAATTCTTTATGCTGCTGATGCTGCTTGGCTTTGGCCTTTTTCACCTTGTAACTGTGCACAGTGCCCAAAGCTGCCAGCAGGGCTGAGATCTAAGCAGAACAGGCAGAAGAAAAAAAGAAAAAAAAAGGACAGTATCACCTAGTTGGAAGAAACCTGTGATGCAGCCCTATTTTTACCTGCAGGGACATGATACGAAGACTGTCTGTATATGTGCTACTTACTGCCAAGCATAGCATACATTAAAAGGAAGACTTCCTCAAAATGTATTTATTTTTTACATTCATAGCAACTGGCTATAAGTTATTCATTTAATAGGGCATCAATGCATTCATATACTTTGGTTTATTACGTAGTATGTGTATTTTACTTTTTAAAAACACTAAAAGAGGAGCTTGATACATAGCATGGAATCACCCTCTAACATTCTTTCCCCACAGAACCAATGAGAGGACAATAGCACTAGTTGCTCTCTACAGCAGTGGCTCTCAGCTCTGGGCCTTGTGCCCCACCAGTCAGTTGTTTTTTCAGGATATCCATAATATTTACACATGATATAATTGCATGCTCTCGCCTCCATTATACAAAAATATATATCTCATGCAAATCAGACTGGGGATGAGAATCACTGCAATACTGAAATTGGCTTAGGATGATAAAAGTGACCCAAAAGTCACTTTGTTTGCTGATATTTTGTAAACAAGGCATCAGCCAGAACTGCAGTGCCTAGCACTAGTCCAAAACTGCAGAGAAATTAGCTTTCTTTAAAAGTAAGTTTCTTCTGTAAAGAGTGCCTAGATGCTACACATTTGAATTCCCACCTAGACAGGCTGTGCTCCTTAATAGTCCAATTTGGAAAACAGCAGTTCACACAAATCCCGTATGCTCCTTTTTATTGTAGGCAATACGCAGAACAATTTAATATATGTTTTCCCCATTCATTTTTCAATTCTAAACACTGCTATACCGAATTTCTGGAAATGACATTACTAATGAATTTAAAGAAAAGGTTTATGATCCTAAAGCACATTCTAAGCCTGGTACAGCTGACTAACAAAGCCTTGTAGAACTGATTACCACATGCAAGATACTTTCAGAAAGAAAACACTAGGTAAAGCAAGAACTGACAAGAAACCTACCGTATTTTCCGGCGTATAAGATGACCCCCAACTTTTCCAGTTAAAATATAGAGTTTGGGATATACTTGCCGTATAAGACTACTCTTCTGTGTCACTACATAACCATACTGTATGTGGTACCCAGTATACAACAACCAGCCAATCACGGCAAGCGATGTACCTTACCGGCGATTGGCTGGTTGTTGTATACAAATCCTGCTTGGATTGGTCAGCTCTCCCTGCCTGCCCAGCCCTCCCTGTCTCCAAGACTATCAGAGCGGTAACGCATCCCTCTGGCCCACCCTTGTATCCTATTACCGGTATCTCCTTCTCTGCCTCTCAGATCTCGCTCCTGAGGACTGCAGTGAAGCGGAGCAGACGTGCATGTGCGAGATCTGAGAGGCAGAGAAGGAGGTACCGGTAATAGAGATGTGAATCGGAACCGGAATTGGTTCTGATTCCGGTTCCGATTCACATTGTGTTTTGTTTTTTTTCGTCCGGCCCGATTGGGTTTTTTTTTTTTTAATCGGCTGCGCCCGAGCAATAAACAAAAAACCCAACCCGACCCTTTAAAACTAACCCCTCAGCTTCCCCCACCCTCCTGAACCCCCCCAAGACCTGCCAAATTAATTAAATACAACCCCCACCCTCCTGACCCCTCCAAAACCTGCCAAATTAATTAAATACAACCCCCACCCTCCTGACCCCTCCAAAACCTGCCAAATTAAATACAACCCACCACCCTCCTGACCCATCTAAAACCTGCCAAATTAAATACAACCCACCACCCTCCTGACCCCTCCAAGACCTGCCAAAAGTTCCTGGTGGTCCGGGAGCGATCTCCTGGACTTGGGCCGTCAGCTGCCAACAATCAAAATGGCGCCGACGGCCCTTTGCCCTTACTATGTCACTGGGGTCGACCAATGGCAGCGGTAGCTTCTGTGACATAGTAAGGGCAAAGGGCCGTCGGCTGCCAGTAATCAAAATGGCACCGACGGCCCTTTGCCCTCACTATATCACAGGGCTACCGCTGCCATTGGTCGACCCCAGTGACATAGTAAGGGCAAAGGGCCGTCGGCGCCATTTTGATTGCTGGCAGCTGACGGCCCAAGTCCAGGAGATCGCTCCCGGACCCCCACTGGACCACCAGGGACTTTTGGCAGGTCTTGGGGGGGTCAGGAGGGTGGGGGGTTGTAGTAAATTAATTTGGCAGGTCTGGGAGGGTCAGGAGGGTGGGGGGTTTTGTTAGATTTTTATTTTTTTTTATATTCGCTCCATAAGACGCAGACATTTTTCCCCACACTTTTGGGGGAAAAAAGTGCGTCTTATGGAGCAAAAAATACAGTAATTATTCGCCCTATAAGACGACCCCCGACTTTTGAGAAGATTTTCAGGGGTTAAAAACTCGTCTTATACGCCGGAAAATATGGTACTCACTGTTCACCATTTTAAATGCATTCAGAGCTAGCAGCAGTTCAGTTTTTATTAAAAATGCTCCTTAATGTGCTTTTTTAATTCACTAAGTTGCTTCACTGTGATTCCTCATATGCCTTTTCTGAAAGGGTCACAAACTGCATCACACACACCATTATCCAATTGCTTCATGCAGCATAGAATGTCATGTGTGACACACAGGACCCATTACATTCCAGTGTAGGCAAAATCTGTCTCTCCATTAAGTGCATAGAACTTGTCAGGATACATCTCTCCCCCTGCTAATTTTTCTAAACTCCATCATACTCCCATGTCTGCTAGCAGGATGGACAGTCCCAGAGTATTAAAAAGCAATTGCCTGCAGTCAGATCAGTGCATGAGGAAAGGCACAAAATTTACTACAAAGTTTGTCAATGCCAGTGCCATGGCGCAGCAACAACACTAGGAGAGACCCAAGTGGTTGGTGTTCCACCTTCACGGAGCGGAAGGATGGAGGGCTGCCATCTCCAAAAACAAAACAGGGGTGGGTAAGAGTATGGGGCAGGGGTGTGGCCTGCTTGTTGCAGCGGTTGCTACCCCTAATTGAGCTGGATGTTCACTTGGATGCAGATCCGGGGCTGCTCTCTACATTGGTGGTGGGGGTGGAGGGGAATTAGGGCTGGAGGGTACTGGAAGCTAATAGTAACAGGTGGGAGAGAGAAAAAGGAAAAAAAAAAAAAAGGATAAAGTGCGTAGCTTGCTGGGCAGACTGGATGGGCCGTTTGGTCTTCTTCTTCTTCTGCCGTCATTTCTATGTTCTATGTTTCTATATGTCTGTGCCTCGTAGTCAAGGACTGCATTGCAACAAGCCAGGAAATATCCTGGTACCCTGAACAATATCTCATGAAGGCTGAAAGCTGTCAGAGCTTGAACCCTTATAATCAGCAAAAATGAAAGCTGCTAGACTGAAAAAAAGAATACAAATAATTACAAATAATTTTTAAAAACCCTCATCTCTTTCTTGGTCTGATCTAAAAGCCTTTGTTCTCTTTTTCCTGTCCTTCTAAAGAAAAATGGGGATTAACAAAGGGTAGAGATGTGCTTTAAGTAAGTTAAAATGTCCTAACAAAAAGTCAGCAATTTTATTTAGGATGAGTATTACCATGAAACTGGTGAAACAGTGCGTCATACACAGTGGGTACATTTTGAATTGTTTAAAAGTGATTTTAAATGTTAAAGATCACGATACAAAATATAAGACAATATATCTAACCCTCATTTACAAATTGTTTTGCATTTTGTTTTCATCTGAATGAATGGAAAGCATACCTTCCTCTCATGCGGCTCCCGGATGACGGCAGGTCTCAGCTGGTCCCTCGGGATCTTGGCTTTCTTCTCCATTATTTTTGGTTTGCTCTTAAATGGCAAAGCTTTCTGCAATGCTTTAGGAATGTGGATTGGATTGAAGTGCCTTTTCAGTCTCAATATTGGCTGCACACAAAAATAAAAAATAAATAAATAAATACTGGGAGCAAAGTATTTTCTACATTTGTCACATGCACATTCCAAATCTGATATAAAACTTTTTCTGTTTGTTATTTAGCAGATAAGGGGGGTTATCTAAAACTTGGGTATGTCCCTGAGATGCATAAGTTCAACACTTACCCTCCCACTGTGCATGACCATAGGTAAATCACTCTTCCTATGTCTTAGTTTACGCACCAGAATTGTCTAAAAGTAATAGTACAAAAACATTGTTCCTGTTTTGGCACTGGAAGCTGCCATGTACTTGGTAGTAAACTTTTTCTACCCAGAAGTGGTGGTGTACATGTTTCTAAAGTATCAAAATTGTACGGTCTGGGGGAAAGGTGTTGTGGGAAAGGAGATCTGGTTTTCAGTGGGTTTGATGGGGCTTAGGCAAACCATCGACATGATGTACTCAAGCAATCGAGAGGGTGGGAAGGTTCTATCTACCATGGCAACGCCTGCTGGTGTAAGAGCAATCTTTGGCCCTCAGCCAGCAAAGGATCATGTGCTACCCCTCTCATGAAGAAATCCATCTAGATTTTATTTGGGTAATTGTTCCTACCATGCGTCTGCATTTTTGTACCTTTCTCTGGCAGAAGTCTTTGCTGTTGATTTAAATAAGCACAGTGAAATCAATGAAGGAGGTGCAGGGGGTTAGAGAATTGGTAATTCATACCTGAAGAGTTGAATTTCAACTCTCTTTCTAGTCAAAAGTGAAATGAATTTGGTGATGTTACATTTTTCTCAGTTACATGTTCTCACGAAACATTCTATAGTGGTCAACAATATCCCCAACTACAAACCAACTTGTCTGCAACAGAAGCACATCGCTGTTTCCAAGCAGACATCAAGGATGTCCTTCTTAGGCATGGTTCTCAAAAGAAAAGAAAATAATCAGAACAGACACATGAAGGAATCTACCTAAAAATGACCCTCTTGATCTGACAACTAATTTAGGCCATGAAATAACTGGATTTTTAGATGATCATCAATTTGACTTGGGCTCTTGGAACATTTATTTGAAACCAATGCTTATAATTCTATTGAGACATAGATTTTATATACTTTATTGTGTATGATGTACATTATCTTTATATACTTTACTGTGTAGTTGTATGTTATCTATTTTAAGATGTAAACTGCCCTTGAACTAATACTGGAAAGATGGTATAAAAATTAGAGAAAATAAATAAAACCATTTCTAATTTGGTAAGCAAGAGACTAACTTTATGTTCCTTTCCTGCCATGTACTTGCAAACAATTATTTATGCCACAACACCTACTCATAGCTGATAAGGGCCAATACACAGTGCAAGATACAACATATAATCAAAGAGGTCTCCACTTCCCATTTTCCCTGTGGTCCTCTGCACAGCTCGTATAAGCCACATGACAACAGCCTGCACTCAGTCTTTCCCAGAGGTGAGGGAAGACATGTAAAGGGATCCAAATTTCACTCCCCATCTAGCACAACCATTTCCAATATAGTTACAGGCTTGAATTTATTGCCTTGGAGTAACTTGATTGTTTATTGGACTACACCGAGGCAATGTCACTCTTGTAGCTTCTTCTAAAATTCAGTACAGAGAGATACAATGATCAATTTCTAAGAGTAAAGCTGATGTTAAGAATGTATGCATTAAGAGGAGACCGGGAAGTTGAGAAGTGTCCCGAGAGCGTTGCTGTGGTGGTGAACCGGTGGCCTGTCGAGGCTGGAGCACTGCCGGAGGGCCAACGAGGTGCACCGAGGACACGCCCCCGAGTGACATCATTGGCGGGCGACATCAGAGGAGCTTTAAAAACTGTCTCCCTACAGCGCGCAGCTGCCGCCGGCGCGTTGCCAAAGAGGCGCATGGCTTTGGTTTGAAAATCATCGAAAATCACCTAAACAGCTTTTCTCGATTTTCATTTCTTTTGAGAAATCTTCCTAGCTCCACCAGGGGGAAATCAAGTTGGACAATCCAATTTAGCTAAGTTACTTTTGAAATTAAATTAAAAAAATCTTCAAAGGACACACAAAGGAGCCCTCCTTTGTGACATCAAGTAAAAACATTTAAATTCAGCTTTGCTATACCGTCTATTTTACATCGCAGTGAATGTGTATTCATTAACCCATTGAGGTGTTTCACGAAGATTTTTTGAATTTAATTTCTAAAGTAACGGCAAGTCATGAAGATTTTTTTAATTTAATTTCAAAAGTAAATGCAAGTGATTGAGAAGACAGAGTGCTCTCCTGATTTCAGGAGAGACGCTGACTGGCTTGCTGATGCAGTTTACTTAAATATTTATATATACAAAAATTTTAAGAAAAACAGCAAAAATTAATAAAAAGATTTAAGTGAGCAATTTTGTGACTATTACACAATTGGTTTCCCCTTTTCTTTTTGGATTTCCCATTTTTGTGGGTTAACTTTGCTCTTTTGCTTGTTGTGGAATTAAAGATGACCCAGGAAAATCTTTGAATCCCGTTGCAGGAGGAGCCAAGTTTCTTGGCATCTCAGAAGGAAGTGTTATAGAGGGTCAAGTGCTGCCTCAGGACACTGATTATAGTTTTGCTAAGTCAATTGGTGATGTTGTTGGATTACTTCCTATAGTAAGACCACCTGTAATCTCTTTAGAGGTTATATGGGAAACTTTAGTAGTTTTAGATAAGAATGTTACCCTGCAATTGAAACCTGTCTTAAAAATATGGAAAATCTAGATTCCAAGTTGAAAAATGTAATTTTGGAGAACTATAAGAGACCAGGCTATAACTAATGTTTCTACTGAATTAAAAAGACTAAGTGATCAGAATGTTATGATAATAAAATAAAATCAATATCTATCTAGGAAGCTAGAAAACCTTGAAAATCAAGCGCAAAGTAAGAATTTAAGGCTGGTAAACTTCCCAAAGTTGCCAGCCCTCTCTGCTAAGGATATGTGGAGTAAATTTGCCCTAGAATTTCTAAAAATTCCCCAACAAGCCATGCCTCCTCTTACTCAGATTTATTATATTTCCTCCTGGAAAAATATATCTGAGAAAGGACAAGGTTTTCAGTCAACAACACCTTTAAATGTTATAGAAATTTTGGAATCCACAAATGTGGAAATGGCTCAGCCTTCCACTTTGATCGTTTCCTTCTTATTAAACTCAGATAAAGAGTGGGTCCAAAAGTTATTTTTCAGAAACATTAATGAAAAATTTTGTCAACTCAATGTGAGAGTATTTCCAGATGTTACGAAAGAAACACAAAAGAGAAGGAAATAATTTCTCATTTTGAGACCTAAACTTTTGCAAATGGGAGCTCAGTATAAGTTAAAGTTTCCATGTAAGTGTTGCATCACTTATAAGTCTGTTAAGTATTGTTTTTTTCAACCTTCTCATTTGATTAAGTTCATTGCAGATAAGAAAATAGAGTGTGGTCCAAAAGCAGCAAGCCCTCAGTAATATAACTAGAAATGCTCTATAAATGAAAAATAAGATTCCTGTAATTGGATTGTCAATATTTCTTATAAATATATTTTGTGATTTATGCCTTTATTGTTTCAATATGTTATCCCCCTATATTGAGGACTAAGAAAATATTACATGGTTTAAATTGTGATTTTCTTTGGTAAATGATATATGGTATAACAGTCTATTAACCATGTAAATTCTGTATCAAGGAATTCTTGATTGTATTGTTTAAAAATTGATATAAATAAAAAATTAAAAAAAAAAAAAAGAACATATGCATTTACTAGACTTTGTGAAGATTCCTGAAATACATCTCTCTCCTACCACTGTTTAGAGTTCCTTGCTCTTCATTTAAAGTTTATTTTTAAGCAACAGCCTTCACAAAGGTTCTCAAAGCACTAGACACCTCAGCAACAAGGAAAGTTGATGCCACTGCTTGTTTTTAAATCTCATTTGCAACTGTATCCCACTGACAATGAAAAATGGAGAGAGAGTGATCATCCATTAAAGACTGGCGTGTGCTAAATAGCAGGGAAGAAATGAACAAAGAACACAAAGTTCTAAAACCATGAGAAAACTCAGAAGATGACCCTCCAATATCTGCATAAATGTTAAGATTACCACAAAACAGAAATGGCAATTGTGCTCAATCTGCCAGTAGAACTACGAATTCAGGCGGATATAAAGAAATTCAAGGCAGAATTTAAAACCTGGCTT
Source organism: Rhinatrema bivittatum (assembly GCF_901001135.1). Lineage (NCBI taxonomy): Eukaryota > Metazoa > Chordata > Amphibia > Gymnophiona > Rhinatrematidae > Rhinatrema > Rhinatrema bivittatum. The sequence goes on from NC_042621.1 coordinate 165,410,236, forward strand.
TTTAAGTGTGCTTTTGCAGAAAGCAAATAGATTTTAGGACTGTTTTAGGAAAGTGCTGCTATTTATATTGATTTTAGTATAGAGTAATATAAGTAGTCATTTTACTAATTATTGTATGTACTTAGTATTGTTTTTAGCATTAGAATTTTAGTACTTATTTATTGTTATTTTATTATGCTGATTTGTATTTAATTTTAAATTAATGTGTTTTTGCTTTATGTTTATTTATTGTAAACCAATATGATGGAACCCCAATATGCCGGTATATAAAGAATAATAAACTATAAAAATGAAGAATTATTGTGAGAGTTTTGAAAGGGCCAGGCCCATCTTTCTCATTTATTTTGATCTTTGTTGTGACTAAATATTGCTACTGCTGTCCCCATAAGAGAAGACCCATAGGTATGACTATCTACATTGCGTACTTTTCTGGGTTGATCCATTCACCATTGAAGTACAAAGCACTTTTTAACTGTTTCCTGGGTTTGTTGAAAAGTATTATGTGAATCTGACAACTCTGAGGCTGTTAAGCATCAAAGCAGAAATTCTAATAGAATTTTAGACTGTGAGTAAAATTATACTGGGGCTGATGAAGAAAGGTGCGTTCCGGCCAATGCATCACATTCTCTGCAATTCAACATTTATTTTACTTTACTTTTTTGCTCGCAAAATGAGCGCTCTAAAATGGGAATAATACTAATCACCCTCGCGTGGAAATCCCATGCAATGAGGGCATTAAGCATCACTCCCCAGTGCAGAGTAGTGCATTGGGCTGACTGTTATTTCCCTGTACGTACCCAGATCAGTCCAGACTCCTGGGTTTTGTTTCCCTTCCAGCAGATGGAGACAAAGTTTCTCAGGCACCGCCTTATAACCCGGTGTACCACCTACAACTCCTCAGTATTTCTCTGTCTCCAGCAGATGAAGGTGGTGCAAAACATGCGGTTCTAAACCCAAGTATTTAAAATAATAATAAATATATACCAGGTCCCACCAGGTATATTTATTGTAAACTGATGCCATGCTAAAACTTCCAAAACAACGCAAAGTCACCGTCTTCTAACACCCCCTTCGCCCAAGCAAATAGGATTGCAAGCAAAACGTCTCTACTTCCACTCACCTAAAACACTCTTTTTAATAAAAAAAACAAAACAAAAAAAAAAAACAAACCCCCCCCCCCCCCAATACTTCCCTGAAGAAAAAGGTGGTAGAGGCTGCTCAGGATCTTCGCTGGAGGGGAGGGAGCTGTACTACCAGCTGTCATCCCCAGCGCCCAAAAGAGCACTTTTGGGGTTCCCAGCCCCTGCTCGTCCTCACCTTCTATCAGGGGGGATGGTTTTATCCTCCTAGGGGGGGTTGGCAGGTCCTGGTGGGACCATTCCCCCTGATAGAAGGTGAGGACGAGCAGGGGCTGGGAACCCCAAAAGTGCTCTTTTGGGCGCTGGGGATGACAGCTGGTAGTACAGCTCCCTCCCCTCCAGCGAAGATCCTGAGCAGCCTCTACCACCTTTTTCTTCAGGGAAGTATCGCTTTTTTTTTATTATTAAAAAAGAGAGTGTTTTAGGAGAGTGGAAGTAGAGGCGTTTTGCTTGCGATCCTATTCACTCGGGCGAAGGGGGTATTAGAAGACAGTGACTTTGCATTGTTTTGGAAGTTTTAGAATGGCACCCTGAATTTCCTACCCAGGGCATAGAGTTCCCTTTGCTCACGACTCGACGGGGCGGAGGCATGGGTGTGGAAGCACCGGACCTTTTTTAAGCAGACTCCGCTACTGCTGACTGGTGGGTAAGGTGCTGTTTTTCAAACCCCATGGCCTGTTGCACCAAGTAGGTGGCATCGGCCTTTCTATTCACGGGGGAGATAGAAATGGGGTGTTCCCACATGTGGAGGAGGAGGTCCTTAAAAATATCGTGGATAGGAACTGCTACAATCTCCTTAGGAGCGTCGACGAACTGGAGGACTTCCAGCATCTTATGCCGCGCATCCTCCTCTGTAAGGAGCTGAAAGGGAATGGCTTCAGCCATTGCCCTGACATACCTCGCAAAAGACAAATCATCGGGGGGAGACAAGTGCCACTCCTCCGGTGGAGAGGGCTCCGAGAGGGGGGTCGTCCGAATAATCCGAGGACAAGTCCGTGGAGTCATCACCCCAAGGGTCGTAAGGCCCTTCCTCCTACCTGGGACCAGCATGCCCTGGGCAAGTTCTGTGAGGGGTAGCAACCCTGGGTTCCGATGGCTTTGGAGGCCTCTAGGGGACCACAGGCATCAACGGATCCTTTGGCATCGAGGGGATTGGAGGCCGCTGTAGGCTGGAAGGACCCTGCACAGGCTCGGGAAACCGTGGTCTGGGAAACACTGTACCGGACATATCTTCCTCCTCGGAGGACCCGAGAATCAGGAACGCTCTTGGTGGGTGGCATCAGTGGCAGTTGGGGAACCGAGGGCCCCCTCGTGCACCGGTTGTGTCAGAAGGGCACCCACATGGACGTCCAGACACTCTAGCAGGGGTGCTAGCATCGAGGGTGGAGTCTCAGGCACTAGGGATGGTCCAAGGAAGCAAACCGGTAACCGATCCAATGTGACGAACAACAGAGGAATGAAAGGATGGATCGGTAAAAATGGACTTTTATTGGAACTTGCCCGACTCTGGCCGAGTTTCGCTCTGCCGAGCTGCCTCAGGGGCTGTGGCACATAAATATAAACAATTAAAAATGCACACAAACATAAATATTTGTATAAAAAAATATATCAAAAGAATATATTAAATAGTAAAAACACTTAAACATGGAGACACTGCTTGTTTTGTGTACATAAGATGATGATGTTACATAAGAAGTTATGTATTTGAAAGTACAGATACTGTGGCTGAAACATCAATTAAAAAGCGGAGTGGAAACAAGTCTTACAAAGAACATGGTCTATAGTGATTGTTGCAATGCACAATGCACTTCATCAAACAGCATATGGCTGATACATGCAAGATTTGTAACAAACAATAAAATATTTATAAAGATGGAAATTGTATTAATTGAAATATATTATTGAGACAGTCAATGTGTATAGTTAATAAGAAATAAAAATATGTAAAGATGGCAAACTAAATCTTGTACCTTGTTGAGCCAGAAACTTGGCTCTATGTACTTGTGCTGATTTCCTAGGATGAAGGAATATGAGTGAACACACCGAATCCGGGCTTGTCACTTGTAATTCATCAATCACTTGTGTGAACAGTATTGATGCAATTCTTATGGAACAAAAAATCTTAATTACCTTAGTTATCAAGAATAAATAAAAAAAAAAAATAAAAAATGAACACATGCTTTAGTCAGACTACAAATCTGAATGACTTCATTCTGAAATTGATACTGACATCTTGTATCATTATTATCAAGCTGTTATATGTCTTTCAACTGATCACAAATCGATAAGGAGTTAACGGTAAAAAAGATAATGTTGGAAAATAAATGAATAGTGAACCTTACTGCATGTGAATGCAAGCAATAATTTTTAATTTTTTAATTCTTACAGTGTGTTAAATCTTGATCCGGTAGATACCAGGAACAAATCAAAGATGAAGTTAAAAGCAAATGAATAAAAACATGTTTGCCTTTGCTAGTGGAGTTCTGCTATCGCGAATGCTTCAAGACGCAACATAAGAGATCATACAGCTCTTTATATGATCACATTATATTCTTAGTCGATATATAACTAATGAATTCAAGAAGATTATTGTAAGCCCCTGAGGCAGCCGTTTTGAAACGGCGAAACTCGGCCAGAGTCGGGCTACCCTTGTGTCTCCACTGCAATAAAGGATTGTTTTAAGACTACAGGCATCTATTTCTTTTCTTTCATCATTGTGGACTGCACCCTGCGGTCCAACTCCTCCTGAAAGTCCGGAGTGGTCAGGACTGATGGAGGGGGACGTGACATTACCGGCTCTTCCTTGGATCTCTGAGGTGGCACGGCACCCAGCACCGGTGTCTGTGGGGAACGCAGAGGACTATCAGGGGCATTGGAGGATTGGGCCTCCGATGGCCGGTGCCACTTTGAAGATGGCTCGGCAGGTGCCGATGCTGTGCTGGAACCGGTGCCATGCATTGATGGAGACTGTGGCGATGTTTGCGGGATCTTCTTCGGTGCTCGGCCCGGTCTTTCCCTGGTGCCGAGGAAGCAGAAGATCCCAATGTCCGGGAGAGCGAAGAGAACATCGATGATCCATCACTGTCTCTTCGATCCTTTGAAGCACTAGTGAGAGGAAGAGCCAGGAGAAGCGTATCCGAAGGTTCCCCACCACCTCTTGGCATCGATGGCACAGACAGAAATAGAAGGAGCAGACTTTGGGGCTCCAAATTGTTTCTCCATCTTATCTAGGCGTGCTCGATGCACCTTGTGGGTCATCTGATCACACAGACGGCACCCATGGACATCGAGCTAGGGCCCCAGGCAGAGGATGCAAACCTCATGCGGATCCATGACGGACATTGTCTGCGGACACTGACGAAAACCAGTAGACGCTATAAAAACACCCAGTGTGCTGAGGAGATGGTCGGCATGCTGGGGAGAGCCTGGCCCTAGAGATTACTTGCAAGAAAGTTTGAAGGTGAAATTTCCTTTCCTCGGCGAGGAGGCCCGGACCGAGTGGGCAGGTACCCGAGGTGACATAATTGGAAGGCGCCCCTGGAACTGTATAAAATCAGGGCCCCAGCAGCGCACTAACTGGGAGCTGAGGAGGTGGTCGGCGTGCTGGGGAGAGCCTGGCCCTAGAGATTACTTGCAAGAAAGTTTGAAGGTGAAATTTCCTTTCCTCGGCGAGGAGGCCCGGACCGAGTGGGCGGGACCCGAGGCGACATCATTGGAAGGCACCCCCAGAACTGTATAAAATCAGGGCCCCAGCGGCGCGCAGCTGAAGCCACGCGCCAAAGGGGCGCGCCCTGGGAGAGGAAAATTAATATGGGAAGAAAGCGAAAATCAAAGAATTTTTCCTCTTCGCCTACAACCCCAGTGTCAAGGAGAAATGGACCTATGGACTCTCCCATAATACGTATGGGTGAGTCCTACGTGGGGGAAGTTGGAGAAGGTAACTATTTTAGGGGTTTCCTTAAGCCCCCGGTCCACACAACCTCTCTTACAACCTAAGATGGAGGGTTTACTAGAACCACTGTTATAGAACCCTCTGTGAATGAAATCACCACCAGTGGAGAAGGGGGCAGAGCAGAGGGGAATATACATTTGAATGTAATATCTGAGGGTGGCGAGGCTACTAATAGTCCGTTGTCCCACAGTAATTCTTGAATTGGGTACTCAAGGAGATGAGGATAATACTGAACCTAAAAATGTCTCACTGTTAGATGTTTGGAGACGAATTACAAAAGTAGATAAGAAATTGACTAATACTATTTCTAAAGTGCACACTTTCTCAGTAGAAACAAGGGAAAAATTTGAGAATCTAGATGGAAGGACTGATATAGTGGAGCAGGCAGTAGCAAATTTGAACCCCATAGTAAAGAATTTGCAGGCTACTAGTATATCCTCCATTAAAGATAATATGGTACTACATACTAGAATTGAATCTCTGGAAAATGAAGCAAGATCACTTAATCTACATTTATTGAATTTTCCAATTTCCAGGTTATTGTCTGAAATTGAATTGTTTAAAAAATATGTAGTAGAAATACTTTCTTATGAAGTGGAGAAAATCCCAATTATTTCAAAGTTGCATTATTTGCCTAGAAGAAGAACCTTGCAAGTTTGTGAGGGTGGTATAGATACATTGGAAAGTCCAGGGGTCTCAACTTTTTTAGAGGACTTGCTGGACAATATAGCCTCTAGTTCTATATTGCTTGTTATTTTTTCATTAAAAAAGGATAAAGATATGTTCTTTTCTAAATATTTTCAAAATAAAAATTTAAATTTTTGTGGGTAAAAGATACAGGTCTTTTCAGACATTTCCCGTGCGACGCAGGCACGGAAGAAACTGTTTCTTTCTTTGAAGCAAGCTGCTCGAGATATAGGAGCTACTTTTTTCTTGAAATTCCCTTGTAAGTGCTAGATAACAAACCAAACAAAAATTTATTTTTCTTGACCCCACACACTTGGATTGTTTTTTAAGGGATAAGTCTCAGAATACCTAGATAGGTTTAAGGAGTTTAAAGGTTGTTTAGAAATAAATGATGCATGTTTGAACTGTCAGCCTCATCCTCCCCTAGATGTGAGCTAGATCCAGTTATTATGTTATTTTAAAAGAACAGATGTAATGATGAAAAAATTTTATTTGTATACTGGATTACCTTATTGTATCATTTTCTGATTCCTTCTGAGTTACTTTAATCCCCAATTCTTCCAAGACCTGGGGAATAAGGGGCCTCAGCAGCTCCCTCTTACACAGACCACCCTATGATCGCCCCCTCCGAAATCGGAAACTCATCTGGATCAGGATCATCCTTAGCACCATCAGAGTCTGCATTGGGGGGGTCACAGCCATATCCACCCCTTGCTGATCCAGAAGGTCCTCCTGCGGCTCATCAGAATAAGAAAATTATTCCTTACCTGCTAATTTTTGTTCCTGTAGTATCATGGATCAGTCCAGACGGTGGGTTATGTCCCCCGTCCAGCAGATGGAGTCAGACAAAAACTTTAGAGGGTGCTGCCACATAAGCCAGCACAACCAGTCTCCCTCTTCAGTAACTAGACTATCAAAGCCATATAAAAAGAGAGAAGGAGGGATCAAGTTAACTATGGAAAACGAGATCTGTGAACTATAACTAGAACAGAGTCTTACTCAACTGCAATCTTGCAAAGAGAACTGTGAAATTGAAGTCATAGACACAGAACAGACCGGTCTTAGAGACCCAGAGATATCAAGAAGGAAATCGAGCAGGAGATCCCAGCAAAACAACCCCAAATGCCCAAAAGAATCTGAGGGAGGGCGTCTGGACTGATCCATGGTACTACAGGAACGAAAATTAGCAGGTAAGGAATAATTTTCTTTTCCCTGTACGTACCAGGATCAGTCCAGACGGTGGGATGTACCAAAGCTTCCCTACTGAGGGTGGGTCCTGGATGAACCTGCTCGAATTACCCTGTTGCCAAAGGAGCCGACCGAGGACTGGATATCCCGTCGGAAATGCCGAGCAAAAGTATGCAAAGACTTCCAAGTGGCCGCTCTGCATATTTCTTGAGGAGAGACGGATTGTCTCTCCGCCCAGGAAGCTGCCTGGGAGCGAAGAGAGTGGTCCAGGGCGTTCAACGGAGGTTGCTTCCCCACGCCTACATACGCCACCACAATAGCTTCCTTCAGTCAGCGAGCAATCGTAGACTTCGATGTCCAGGACCCCTTCTTGGGACCGGACCAGAGGACGAAAAGGTGGTCCGACAAACAAACTCGTTAAAGACCTCCAGATAACGCACGAGTACTCTCTTAACGTTAAGCTCTTGGAGAATCCTAGGGTCTGTTGGCGAAAACGAAGGGAGTTCCACCGTCTGATTCATGTGAAAGGCTGAGACCACCTTGGGCAAGAAGGAAGGAACCGTGTGCAGGGTGACCCCCGAGTCAGTGAGTCGTAAGTACGGTTCCCAACAAGAGAGGGCTTGGAGTTTGGAAACATGACGAGCCGAAGAGATGACTACGAGGAATACCGCCTTGAGAGTGAGATCCTGGAGGGTAGCGGAATGCATAGGTTCGAATGGAGGGCCCCCCAGGATCCGTAAGACCAAGTTGAGGTTCCATGAAGGACAGGGAGCCTGAAGAGGCGGCTTCAAATGTTTCACCCCCTTAAGGAACCGGACGACATCCGGGTGCGAGTAAAAAATGGAAGTGCCTGACCCCCTTGGATTAAGGATCCAAGGGTCGCAACCCGTACTCTCAGGGAGTTGTAGGCTAGACCGTTCTCTAGGCCCATTTGCAGGAAAGAGAGGATGTGAGGTACAGAAGCCGTCCGTGGGTGGACTGAGTGGTTTGTGCACCAATACTCGGACACCTTTCATACCCGGATTTAGGCGACTGACGTGGACTTCTTAAGAGAATGAAGGAGGGTCGAGACCCCTGCCTCTGGATAACCGCGGCACCTTAGCCTGTGCCTCTCAAAACCCAAGCCGCAAGACCGAAGAGATCTGCCCTGTCGAGAAATACTGGGCCCTGGCGGAGGAGATTCGCTAGGTGACCTAATCGGATGGGTCCGTCTATCGCTAGGTTGAGTAGGTCTGTGAACCAAGAACAAAGGGGCCCCTCTGGGCAACTAGGATGACCTGCCCTTGGTGCGACTCGATCCGGAGAAGGACCCTGTCCACCAGGTGCCCCGGCGGGAACAAATAGAGAAGAATGTGACTAGGCCACGGCAGGAGTAGAGCATCTATGCCCTTGGCGCCATGTTCCCTTCTGCGACTGAAGACGCGAGCTGCCTTTGTGGTGCTAGTGGTCGCCATGAGATCCAGGTGAGGAGAACCCTATTGCTGTACTAGAAGTCGCATCACCTCCTCGGCGGTTTCTCACTCTCTGGGGGCGAGCCATTCATGACTGAGAAAATCCGCTTGGATGTTGTCCACTCCCGCGAAGTGTGAGGCTGCGAACCTGGCAAGGTGGAGTTCCGCCCATGCCATGAGCCTGTCCGCCTCCAAGGAGATATGGCAACTTCGAGCGCCGCCTTGGCAATTTATGTATGCCACCGTGGTCGCGTTGTCAGAGAGTATCCGAACTGCCCGATGGGGAACGAGAGGAACGAGAGGAAGGAAAGACTTCAGCGCTAACCGGACCGCTCTGGTCTCCAGGAGATTGCTCGGCCAGGTCGTCTGCGGTTTCGACCATTGTCCCTGCATAGAGTTTGACTGGCAAACCGCACCCCAACCTGAGAGGCTGGAATCCGTAGTGACTATTACCCATTCTGGCATGTCCAGGGGCATCCCCTGTGCCAGGTGATGTGGGTCCAGACCCACTCCTCGTAGAAGAGAGCGAGCCGGCCCCCCTATTTTGGGGATTGCAGAGTGGGTCAGTCTGGCATCATCATTGAGGAGGCTTGGAGGCCACACCGTGGGCCATTCCGTCCTTGACTGGCCTGCTCCCACGAAAAGGCTGGGTCCAGGTTTGTGAACGGAGAGAAGGAGCCCGCGGCGTCTGCTGCCTCGTGGTGCGGAACCGGCGTTGACTGCGATACCTACTTCTGGATGTATTGAACGATCTCGTGGACCGTGGACGATCTTCGGGGAGCCTATGTACCGCATTTTCTCCTAGGTCCTTGATGATCTGGTCCAGATCTTCTCCAAATAAAAATTTTCCTTTAAACGGGCGGGATCCCAGCCACATCTTGGAAGAAGTATCCGCCGCCCAACTGCGCAGCCAAAGAAGCCGTCGAGCTGAGACTGCCACAAACCTTGCTCTGGCCAGAACTCTGAGGAGGTCATAGAGAGCGTCCGCTCCATAGGCAATAACAGCCTTTAGCATGTCCGCCTGATTTGTCTCCCCCGGTGGAAGCTGCTGCGAGGTGAGTAGTTGTTGAACCCATCTCAGGCCCGCTCCTTGTGCCAAGGAGCTACAGATAGCCGCCCTCCCACCTAGAGCGGAGAGCTCGAAGAATCTCTTGAGATAAACTTCCAACTTGCGATCCTGGCTATCTCGCAGCACCGTGCCCCCTGTAACAGGGATGGTCGTTTGCTTGGTGACTGCCAAGACCGCGGAGTCTACTGCCGGGACCTTGAGCAATTCAAGGAAATCCTCCGGAAGAGGAAAATAGCTTCTCCATTGCCCTGCTGACCCTGAGGGACGCTTCAGGTGAACCCCATTCCCTGGATAACAACTGTTGGAACGTCAGGTGCGTAGGGAAAACTCTTGCTGGCGGACAAAGCCCCGCCAAAAACGGGGTCCCCCTTCTTCCCAGAGGGAGCCGAGCCAGGCGGGTCTGATGGGAGCCTCGATATCCAACTCTTGTAGAATGTGTGGCATCAAACCCTGGAACTCATCCACATGGAAATTCCGGTTCATCGCCTTCCGTCTGATCCGCCAGGAGTGGGTCCTCTATGGTCGGGTCCATAGGCAAGACCGCCCCCCTCCCCCGGGGGAGGGGAGAATCGGTTGCAGGCTGGGAGGCCCCCGCCCCCCCCTGGAGGTTCTAGTCCATGGAGGTTTCCCCCTGGACCAGGGTCTGTGCCAACTTGGGAGGCGGGGGTCCTGGATTAAGGTCTGGTGGCTGCTGCATCCTGGCCAAATATGCGTTGTGCCTTAGGAGCACAAATCTGTAGTAAAGGCAGAGGGGCACGGGTTTGGTCTATTAAAAGCATCCCCCGCAGGGAACCCAAAAGCAGCGAGGGAACCGGGGCGAGGACCGGCGGCATGGGTAAAAATCCCCGTTGGACTCATCCTCCGATGTGCGCGGTTCCTCCAAAGCGCGCGGGTCCAGCGGTTCCTGCTCTAAAATGGCCACCGTTCCCGCTCTCGACGGGAACGGGCCTTGAGGCTGCCTGCCCAGGCGTGCCTGAGCACGCGAAGAAGAGCTGTCCGCTGGCCGCGAGGTGCCCTCCCCACCGGGGAGGGACGCGGTACAAATCCCCTCCCCGCTAAACACACTGCCGCCCTCGGCCAGCCGGCGGAGGGGGGGGGGAGGGGACCGCATGGCAGGCAGCGTCGCACCAACAAGGGGAATCCACCCGGGAACCCCCCCCGGCCGTCCGATCCTTGCGAGCCCGCCGGGGAATGGAACTTCTCGGCAGGCGGTGGCCCCAGGGAATGTGCGTCTCGGGGCCGCAGGCCAGGGCATGGCAGGGAAGGAAGGAAAGCGAACTTCACCCTTCCCACATCTGAACGCCGAAAAACAAACCTACCCTGTAAGGAGGGAAAAAATAAAAGAGAACAACTCACCCTGTCAGTTCGGCAAAAGAAGAGCAGCAGACAAGAGGAAGAAGCAGGTCTGCTTGCAAGACTAACAGGCTGAAGAAATTGCTTTTTTTTTTTTTTGAATGAATAAACTTTTTGAAATAACAAACTTGATCCCTCACAGAAAGATTAAAGAAGACACAAAGAATGACATAAGAGTACTATTGTAATGTACTGGGGAACCACCGTTCCCCTGCTCACATCTGCTGGAGTCAGAAAGATACTGAAGAGGGAGACTGGTTGTGCTGGCTTATGTGACAGCACCCTCTAAAGTTTTTGTCTGACTCCATCTGATGGACGGGGGACATAACCCACCGTCTGGACTGATCTTGGTACATACAGGGAACTTCCCCATCTCAGGGATCCTTTTCCGAATCCGCCCAACGCAGTCCCAGGCGGCGCAGGTTATCTCCGGACCCTCCGTAGAACGCCACCACTTTAGACTTCTTATCCATGGATGAGGCGGTCTTCCCTTCAGACACTTTCCCCCTGGCTCCCTTCCTTGCCAGGAAGCCCTTAAGCATGAGGAGCATAAATGCCGGGGAAAAAACCTCCAGGTCATTCATCCCCTGCCTCCGCAGAGTGAAATTAGAATCCCCTCCTCCATCAGAAGTCTTCTGTGCCACAGAAGAGAGGGGTGGGGGAAATCTCCGTCTCTGGTATCGCGAGCCCTTGCCCATGATCTGCTGCGGGACAGGCTGCCGCCGACCGGAGACCTTTATTTTTTTTTTTTTCTACCTGCTGCCACGGCAGAAAGAGCCTTCCTCCCCTGCTGCGCACTGAATGCAGAGGGAATGGGCATTCAGATGCGCCGACCAGGGCCTGCCGACGTGGCACACTACCATCTGAGGCTTTGGTGCCATTTTTGTGTGCCCAAAACTCAGCTGGCTGCAGCATGGCACCCGACCTAACTAGGCTACCCACTCAGTAAAGCGCCGCACCGTTCCCCCCGTGCCAAAATCAACTGCGCGCAGGCAGCACATAGAGCTGCAGCCGCAACTGAAATGCCGTTCCTGCTTGCACACGAACAGCTGCACAGGCTGCAGCCGCCCTCACTGATGGATGGCGCACGGGAAAAATTCGAGCCACACCACAGCCCCAGAAAACCCCAACTCTGTGCTGGCCTCTGCGAACCCCGGACCCCCGGGTCGCAGAGCAAACAGAGCCAAACAGCCCTCCCACATCACCGCAAGGACCGAAAGCCTCCGCTATCCAAGGTCCTTCCACCACCAAGCCTCAGAATGGCCTTCTTGCCCCTCACTCTGTTTCTTGTCTTTTTTTTTTTTTTTTAAACAAATAAATAACAGAACAGGAATACTTCCCTGAACAGGCGTGGTGGATGAAGCAAGGGGGTCCTCAAGGGGCCAAGGGAGCCAGTCCCCTGGCTATCGGACCACTCCGGTAAGCTATGGACGAAGCCCAAACAGAGGTTTCCAACCCCACGGTTGCCCGGCTCCACCTGAGAGATGGTCCACGAAGGGGCCAAATACCTCAGGGAGCTTCTGGCGTCTTCTCTGCAGCCCTAAACTTTCTTCTTCTCTTCTTTTTTCTTTTTTTTCCCGGGCTGCAGGTTTGCACCTCTACCATGTGTTGGAGTCAGAGGAATACTGAGGGGACTGCAGGTGGCACTCTCGGATATGTAGCAGCGCCTCAAAGTTTTGTTCTCTGACTCCAGCTGCTGGCAGGGAGGCAAAACCCACTTGTCTGGACTGATCTGGGTATGTTCAGGAACTGTATTTTTTGATGCTTTGTTTTTCTATTGTTTCATGTTTCTTTTTGAGTAATTTTTCATGACAAGTTGGATGCTTGAATTTTGATTGAAAGGTAATAAAAAATCCATAAACTGCTATTACAGTAATTAATAAGCAAAAGTAGCTTGTGATCTATCTAATGTTTGGGTACTTTCCAGGTACATGTGACTTGGATTGGCCACTGTTGGAAACAGGATACTGGGCTTCATGGACTCTTGGTCTGACCCAGTATGGCATTTCTTATGTTAAATGTTTTTAAGCAAGTATTTGATGGTGTTTAGTAGATGAATATTTTTTTACTAGATCCATCTGTATTATTGTTTTAGCATGACAGAGCACTTTCAGTAATGTTGTATACTGATTTTATTCTATATTTATATTTGTTTTGTTTGAAATTTAAACATTGAGTCTATAATTGTGATCCGTATTGATGATGTAAATGGATTTTGCAGAATATTAAATATGACAAATAAATAAACTGTAACCTCTATCAGCTGCTAATGTAAAGGCATCTACGCAAATGTAAGTCCTTTTTTCACATGTTTTAATTTTACTATAGCTGGAGCTATACGGAAAGGGCATGGTACGTCAGCAAACTTTATTGCGTTCATGGCACAAGACCAAAACTTCATGAAAAAGTAATCAACGTCTATTCTGTAAAGTTAAGTGTTGGAGGTATGTGTTGGGTATATGTGGCTCAGTCATACCTTATAGAGGGAATCCTTGTTTTGCACTAGTTTGATTCCTAGTTCATGACGTAGTTGTCCCGTTGTCTTCATCCCTGTCCAGCTTTCTTTCTCACCTACTGGCTTCAACAAGGAGGTTACTGGATTATACAAGGATGGCACGGAGACAGGATACCATGTACGTATGAAGACAATATCTATAGAAAGAAGAAAACTGCTTAGCTCTTTTATGACCCAGTTATTTCCTCCTGCTTGAGTTTCTAGTTCAATCGGAATTTGCTTGTATTGTGCTACAGTGCCATGAGCCTTCATTTCCAAACTCCAAGGCTTCCCTCCCCCACCTATTTTTATATCCCGTCCCAACTTACCTAACCCAGCCATTACAGCAACAGTCTTTTGCCAAGATCATATTGTCCAGGGCTTCCTCCGTAACGAGTTAAAGTCTATCTACTAGGTGTCATTTAACAGAGAGCCAAAAATTTCCCCTCTTCCCTTAAAGGATTATGAATACTCAATCCACAGAATCCCCAGTCAGTCTTGGCTGCACAGAATTTGCTGCTGGAATGAAAGAGTTACTAAGCAAGGATTCCTCAAGTAACTGAGAAATCAATATATAGTTAAACATGGTTACACTGCATAATAGAGACAAGAGGACCCCATTTGAAGCCATGATAAAGCAGAGCTGCTTACCTGTAATAGGTGTTCTCCAAAGACAGCAGGATGTTAATCCTCACACATGGGAGACATTATCGGATGGAGTCCGGCATGGAACTTTGATCTCAAAGAATCTAGAACTTTCAAACATGCCCTACTGAGCATGTGCAGCTGTAGTCAACACCCTGCCCTCTAGGCAGAGTCCCTCAGTCCATAATATAGCTAATACATGGAGAAACAAACTCCCAGGGTAGGCGGGTGGGTTTTGTGAGGACTATCAACCCGCTATCCTCGGAAAATACCTGTTACAGGAAAGCAAAGGAAAATTGGTTCTTACCTGCTAATTTTCGTTCCTGGAATACCACAGATCAATCCAGACAAGTGGATTTTTCATCCCTACCAGCAGATGGAGACAGAGAACCAAGCCTTAAGGCACTGCTACATAACCGAGAATGCCACTTGCAGTCCCTCAGAATTGACCTGTACGCAAGCCAAGATGTCTAACCCCAAACCTCAAGGATCTCTCTCTCTAAAGTGAGCTGGGAAACAAGTTGGAACTCTCAACCAAACTGACCCCTGAACTGCGGCCAAGAAAAAAGGAATTTCGAGTTCCAACAAACTGATAACTATATATGATTTTATTCTGCATCACAAAACTTAAATTCTGCATCACCAGCAGCATCCAGAATCAGGAGAGGTCTTTCAAAAAATAATCATAATGGGACGGGAGTCTCGCCTGAGCTGTGGTAGTCTAGGAACGAGAATTAGCACGTAAGAACCAATTTTCCTTTCCTGTTCATACCCCAGATCAGCCCAGACAAGTGGGATGTACCCAAGCCCCTCTACACAGGATGGGGTCCCGAAAGACCTGCACGCAGCACACTCTCACCAAAGGAGCCCTCCTCTGGGGTCCTGACATCCAAACGGTAATGTCTAGTAAAAGCGTGCAAAGAGAACCAAGTTGCTGTCAACAAATCTCCTGCGGCGACACTAACTGACACTCTGCCCAGGAGGCTGCCTGAGCCCTAGTGGAATGCGCCCACAATCCCTCAGGGATAGACTGACCTTTACAAATATAGGCCGAAACTATTGCTTCCTTTAAGCAATCGTACTCTTAGTCTCTTTGCAACCCTTCTTTGATCCATTAAACACAAAGAGATGGTCCGAGCACCAAAATCCATTAAGTCACCTTGAGATACCATGGGAGAATCCATAAGAAATGCCATACTGGGTCAGACCAAGGGTCCATGAAGCCCAGTATCCTGTTTCCAACAGTGGCCAATCCAAGCCACATGTACCTGGCAAGTATCCAAAAAACAAGTCAAAGTTAACACCAGTCAAGCGCATTAAGAACCTTTTATTTGCATTACATTTTAGTTATTCCTTTGCTTTTAGTTATCTGATTCAACATTTTTAGTTTTTTAAGTTCAATATAGCAATTTTCAAAAAATCATGTTCCAGATTTCAATGCATTAAATATCTTTACAGATATGCGCCCACTGCAGATATGTTCAAAATGATATTGCATCATTAACCTGATCTGTTTCGAATGGTTGACAGTCCAAACGAGTATTTGAGGTAATAACTACCGATAATGGAAATACATATGAGGTATTGAGACTATAATTTTATATATTAGAATACTAATATGGTTTTTCTTCAATTAATAGTTTTTTTAAATAAACAGTAAACAATGTTTATTTTTTTTGATTATTTATTGAACCCCATCTTTTTATCAGGTCGACTTTTATACATATAGGTAAATTTTAACCTTAAATTAATCGATAAATGTCTGATGTTGTAGGATTGCTCATATGTACCTTCAGAACCATGTCACCATTTTAATGATTTCTTTTATATGTCTGTATATGTATGTATAGTTTATTAATTTTTTAATGGTTTTCAATTTTTTAATTTTGTATTATTAATCTCCATGTTTTTATAATTTGATTATAGCCCCTGAGGCAGCTGCTGAAAAAGTGGCGAAACTCTGCCTGAGTCGGGCAGTTTTTTTAAAAATACGTCTCCACCGCAATAAATTTTTGAAAAAGACTTTTGGTATCTATCTCCTTTGTTTTACCTCCTGGCAAGTACCCAAACATTAGATAGATCACAAGTAACTGTTGCTTATTAATTACCGTAACAGCAATTTATGGATTTAACCTCTAAGACAGGGCTTCCCAAACCTGCCCTGGGGACCCCACAGCCAGTCGGGTTTTCAAGATATCCACAATGAATATATGCATGAGATACATTTACATACCATGGAGATTCAGAATATGCAAATTTATATCATGCATATTCATTGTGGATATCCTGAAAACCCAACTGGCTGTGGGTCCCCAGGACAGGTTTGTGAAGCCCTGCTCTAGGAACTTATCCAAACCTTTTTTTAAACCCAGTAACAATAACTGCTGAAACCACATCCTCTGGCAATTAATTCCAGAGTTTATGCGTTGAGTGAAAAATAATTTTCTTTGATTTGTTTTAAACGAGTTACTTGCTAACTTCACGGAGTGCCCCCTGGTCCTTTTATTATCTGAGGAAGTAAATAACCGATTTACATTAACTTGTTCAAGTCCTTTCATGATTTTGTAGACTTCTATCATATCCCACCTAGGTTGTCTCTTCTCCAAACTGAACAGCCCTAACTTCTTTAGCCTTTTTTCATAGGACAGCTGTTCCATGCCCCATATCATTTTGTTTGCCCTTCTCTGCACGTTCTCCAGTGCAGCTATATCCTTTTTGAGATGCAGTGACCAGAACTGCACACAGTTTTCAAGGTGCGGTCTCACTATGGAACGACACAGAAGCATTATGACATCCTCCATTTTATTTTATTTCTGTGCATGTGTGTGTGAGAGGAGGGTGCTTTCATCTGTGTGTGTGTGTGTGAGAAAGAAGTGTATGTGTGTGCGAGAGAGAAGGAGGATGCTTTCGTCCGTGTGTGTGTGAGAGAGAAGGAGGATGCTTTCGTCCGTGTGTGTGTGAGAGAGAAGGAGGATGCTTTCGTCCGCGTGTGTGTGAGAGAGAAGGAGGATGCTTTCATGTGTGTGTGTGTGTGTGTGTGTGTGTGTGTGTGTGAGAGAAGTGTACTTCTGTCTGTATGTGAGAAAGAGGAGGGTGCTTTCATCTGTGTGTGTGTGTGTGTGAGAGAAGTGTACTTCTGTCTGTGTATATGTGTGAGAGAGGAGGGTGCTTTCGTATGTGTGTGAGAGAAGGAGGATGCTTTCATCTGTGTGTGTGTGTGTGTGAGAGAAGTGTACTTCTGAAGGTGTGTGAGAGAGAAGGAGGATGCTTTCATCTCTGTGTGTGTGTGTGTGTGAGAGAGAAGTGTACTTCTGTCTGTGTATATGTGTGAGAGAGGAGGGTGCTTTCGTATGTGTGTGAGAGAAGGAGGATGCTTTCATCTGTCTGTGTGTGTGAGAGAAGTGTACTTCTGTCTGTGTATGTGTGTGAGAGAGGAGGAATCTTTCGTCTCTGTGTGAGAGAAGTGTACTTCTGTTTGTATATGTTTGTGAGAGAGGAGGAGGATGCTTTCGTCTGTGTGTGAGAGAGAAATGTACTTCTGTCTGTATGTGTGTGAGAGAGAAGGAGGAATCTTTCGTCTCTGTGTATGTGAGAGAAGTGTACTTCTGTGTGTGTATGTGTGTGAGAGAGAAGGAGGATGCTTCTGTGTATGTTTGAGGAAGGAAGGGAGGGAGAACACTTGAACACCTGTGTATACACAGACAGAAGTACACTTCTCTCTCTCACACACACACACACACGAAAGCATCCTCCTTCTCTCTTGCACAGACAGAAATACACTTCTCTCAACACACACACACACAGATGAAAAGCATCCTCCTTCTCACACACATAGACAGAAGTACACCTCTCACACACACACACGAAAGCATCCTCCTTCTCTCTCTCGCACATACAGAAGTACACTTCTCACACAGAGACAAAAGCATCCTCCTTCTCCCTCACATACATACAGAAACACACTTCTCTCTCACACACACACATACAGACGAAAGCACCCTCCTTCTCTCTCACACACACAGACGTACACTTCTCTCACACACACACGAAAGCACCCTTCTTCTCTCACACACATACACAGACAGAAGTACACTTCTCACACACACACGAAAGCATCCTCCTCTCTCACATACACGAAAGCATCCTCCTTCTCTCACACACACACACACGAAAGCATCCTCCTTCTCTCACACACACACAAGAAAGCATCCTCCTTCTCTCTCACACACACACGAAAGCATCCTCCTTCTCTCTCACACACACACGAAAGCATCCTCCTTCTCTCACACACACACACGAAAGCATCCTCCTTCTCTCTCACACACACACACGAAAGCATCCTCCTTCTCTCTCACACACACACACAGAGACGAAAGCACCCTCCTTCTCTCTCTCTCACACACACACAGAGACGAAAGCACCCTCCTCTCTCACACACACACAGAAGTACACTTCTCTCACACACATACACAGACGAAAGCATGCACCTCCTCTCTCACACACATACAGACGAAAGCACCCTCTTCTCTCACCACACACACAGAAGTACACTTCTCTCACACACAAACGAAAGCACCCTCCTTCTCTCTCACACAGAAGTACACTTCTCTCACACACACACACACACACGAAAGCACCCTCCTTCTCACACACACACATATACAGACAGAAACATCTTCCTTGAGTCATATCCACGCATAGCCACAGTCAAAAGAATCCTCCTTTCACACATGAGCACCCTCCTTCTTACAGATATGCAAAGCCACAGACAGAAGCACTCTCCTCCTCTCTCACACACACACACACACTCCTCTCACACACACACACACTCCTCTCACACACACACACACCCTCCTCCTCTCACACACACACACAGAAGCATCCTCCTCCTCACACACACACAAGCACCCTCCTCCTCTCACACACAGACACACACACACAAGCACCCTCCTCCTTTCTCACACACAAGCACCCTCCTCCTCTCACACACCCCCCCCCTCCTCTCACACACCCTCCTCCTCTCACAGACACACACAGAAGCACCCTCCTCCTCACACATAAACACACATAGAAGTACCCTCCTCCTCCTCTCACACACACACCCGCCTCCTCTCACACACAGACACACACACAAGCACCCTCCTCCTCTCTCACACACAAGCACCCTCCTCCTCCTCTCACACACACCCCCTCCTCCTCTCACACACACACACAGAAGCACCCTCCTCCTCCTCTCACACACGCACGTACCCTCCTCCTCTCACACACACAAGCACCCTCCTCCTCTCACACACACAAGCAGAAGCACTCTCCTCCTCTCTCACACACACAGAAGCAGCCTCCTCCTCTCTCACACACACACACACACACACAGAAGCAGCCTCCTCCTCTCTCACACACACACACAGAAGCAGCCTCCTCCTCTCTCACACACACACACACACAGAAGCAGCCTCCTCCTCTCTCACACACACAGAAGCAGCCTCCTCCTCTCACACACACACAGAAGCAGCCTCCTCCTCTCACACACACACAAGCACCCTCCTCCTCTCACACACACACACACACACACACACAGAAGCACCCTCCTCCTCTCACACATACACACACACAGAAGCACCTTCCTCCTCACACATACACACAGAAGCACCCTCCTCCTCTCACACACATAAGCACCCGCCTCCTCACACATACACACAAAAGCAGATCTCACATTCATAATTGTGCCCTTCCTTTTTCTTTGGCCTTGCCAGCCAAAGCTCCGGTGGTGGCCCGCGGCTCTCTTCTATGACCCTGCCAGCCTCTGCTCTGGTGGCAGCCTGCAGCTACCTTCTTCAACGCTGCCAGCCTGACCTGTGGTGGTGGCGAACTGTGGCTCCTTTCTTCAGCACCACCAGCCTTAGTGTCAGCAGCAGGAGTCACGTTTATCCCATCATCTCCTGCAGCTGGGAAGTAGTCTCATATCCTCCTGCTGCCCAGGATTAGGGATGGGTTTGGTTACTGAATGGATCAGGCAGGGGTTTGGTTTATCCCTGCCTGATCTGATGTTTGATTCTGGAGACATGGTGAGGCAGCGGTTGCGGTAGAGATGTTTTGAAGGGGCACTTTTTGCCACTTCAAAATTCTGTTGCTTGAAGTGGCTGCCTCATCCTACCTCATGATAGAATCGCCCCTGGCCCCGGCACTTTGATGGCATCAAGGTTCACCATGCTTAATGCCAGTCCTGATCCCCAACATGGTCCTGAAATCAATGCGCCAGATCAATGGCGCGCTGGTCACAGATGTGCATGGGTAACCGTTACTGGGCCTGTGACCGAAAGTGTGGCAGCAAACTGCTTGCCCAGGCTCATGCTCACCCTCTCTCATAAGGAGACTGCACTGCCATCACCAGCAAGCAGGAGGGAGGCTACGTCATTCAGGGCTCCTGCTCATGGAGACATGTTCCTTTCAATGTGGAGAGTATGAGCTCCCCCCACAGAACAGTGTGGTCCTCTATCTCTGCAATGTCTGAACCTCCATCAATCACAATCCAGTGAAACAGCATGGAACTCCTGCCCGGGCAGAAATAAGATGAGTCCCAAGGCTCAGCAGCCTACACGGATCACCCATGAACTGTATTCAGTCAGTCCTGCCAGCACCTGACAAAGGTACAAAAGCAGAGCAAGGAGAGGGACACAGTTACTAAACTGCCGGAGCAGTTTTTGTTTTTCTTTAATAAGGGATAGAAATAGACTCTGCCAAACTACCAGCGACTAAGGCCCACCATTGTGGCTGGCAGACAGAAGAATAAAAAGGAAAAGAAATAAAACTACCTTAAGGTAAAGGAAAGAAAACAGCTACAGCTCTAGAAAAAAAATCACTTACAAAAACTGTGAGGAGAGAGAACAAAGCTGAATACCATGAGACATGGCTCCCACGACCATACGGCTCCGCAGCGGGGAAAAAAAAAAAGAAAAAAAAAAGACAGAGATTCTTCCTAAGGGCAGTGATGACTACAGCTGCACATGCTCAGTAGGGCATGCTGTAAGCTCTAGAATCTTTGACATCAAACTTCTGTGCTGGGCTACATCCACTGATGTCGCCCATGTGTGAGGAGTACCATCCTGCTTGTCCTCAGAGAACCAGAAGGATAAATCCTAGAGAAAACAGGCACAAATCATTTTTCAGCCTAAATGCCATGTCTGAGGACAATGCAATCCCAATCACCAATCTCCATGCATTGAAACACTTATCTACAATTGGCAGACATGCTAATTGTATATTGCACAATTGCTCAATAGTAAGACATCTGCAATACCCAACAAGAAAACTATTGGCTGAACCATTTGGATGGCACCAAGAGAGCTGCTGAAATAGTACTCGAAGAAGGTGAGCAAATAGGGTGGTAGCTGAGTGGTGCAGCCATCAGAAATATGCAACTGATATTTTTTTATACACATAAAAGGTCCATATTCAGCAATACAATGAGCAGGTAAAATTATCTGGATAACTTTACTCATATTCAGCTGGATGAAGCTGGCTATACATCTCACTGAATATACTTGGATAAAATCCAAGTTATCCAGATAACTTTGGTTGTGCCAGAGAGCAGTCTTAAACTTACCTGCATAACTTAGCCAGATAACACTGAATACAGGCGGTATCTAGGTAAGTTACTTGGGTAAATTATCCCTGCCCCGGAAAGCCTTAGATTTATCCGGCTATAAAACTGACTCGGAAAAGTGAACGACAATTGGCATGGCAGGAATTTCAAATTCTGCGGCTTGTCCAGCTCAGTGCCAATCTTAGTCAGAAAAACTGTCTGAACATGGATCTCCTATTACACATACTGTGCACACATCCACAGTGCTTCCTCTTCCCAACGGTATCATTTGCCTAACTGCAAGGCTCAGTTACAGCTAATAAAAGCTCCTGGGGTATAAAGCCCATTTTATTATACTGTACCAGTGCCCTGCTGAGAGGCAAACCTTCTGCTGTGTGGAATGCACGATACACCAGCTTCTGATACCCTAGCCAGGGGTAAGAACAGTACTACTTACCACTCATTAGTAATTTGTCCTCAAATGTGGCCCTGAAACCACCCTCTGGAGTTCGGAGTGCCTTTTTGATCTGACCTCGGACGCCACTTACACTGCGGATAGCTGCACCTTCAAACTTTGCTACTTCCAGGGCCGAGTTAAACATTCCCTGTGAGGTGTGAAAAACAGGACTAAATCCAATAAGCTTTCTGCAAATAGTTCTGGAATTCTTTTTACATTTAAAAAAAAAAATATATATATATATATATATATATATATATATATATATATTTATTTTTTTTTTTTTTTTTTTTTACTATAGTATTTGCAGTAGGTCCAAAATGGCAGCCAAACACAGAAATGGCACCACAGAAAGGGGTGACAATAAGATCTGTCAGAACTACCCGTGGGAATGCGATCAGACCCTAGTCAAAGGAAACCACCTGTAGGAAGGGGGTAACAATACTGTTTCCATGCCTCACTACTGTGTCTGAGTAAGGGCACTCTGTTAGGGTTATAGACATCTGTTCCTTTCAAACTCTATTACAACAGCAGCCTAAGTATATACAGTAGGTGGAAAATGCTTCACTTCCATACTTTTATCCCCTTTATCACAGAATGCTTAGATATAGCAAACCTCAAAGTTGGGTTTTTTTTTTTGTTTTTTTTTTTACAAGTTATTGGGTTTGCATCTTATTCCTTATCCAAAATATTCCTCTAATCCTTACACTGATAAATGAGGGACAGATATCCCTCACCCATCCAAAGATACCAAAATCTTACACTCTCTCTCCTTCTCTTTCCTCTTATTAACCCCCCCCCCAAAACACTTTCCTCATAACCCTACTATTGTCGTCGCTCTTCCTCTCCCCACACTCTTCCTCTTGCCATCCCATTCCTTAAGCACGATTTCATACCTTCTTCTTCCACACCATTTTTTTCTCTCTGGCTAGCCATCCCCTAACCCACGTTAGCAGAACTCACTCCAAAGGACTCTTGAGAGCATCCAAGAATGGGAAATGCTATGTGAGGGCTTTCCTGGCTCTCTAGCTGTTGCTTCAGAGATCCAGTGAATTGTTTTTATCCGCTGGAAATAGAGGGATTTTTATTCAAATAGCTTATCATACTATTAAGCATAGAATAGCTTCCTGAAATCCATCAATCTTCTTTTATTGAATATTAAGTTAGAAATTCAAGAAACAAATGGACTACAACTTACATTTTTATAAAGCAATCTAAAAATGTCTGGAGCAAATTGTAGTCCTGTTTGCACCTTGGATTTGAGCCTGAATATGCAATAATGGAAAGTTGTTTTATGATTATATGCTCGTACTTGTTTTCTCATGTTTGCAGACTGTTTCTTTACCTAATAATTGTCTGGTATCTCTGGCACCATTTCAGAAGTGGCTCCCATCTCCTACAGAGGAGGCATCTGTATCTAATAAGCATCATACAACCAGTTTCTAGTTTGGCGGAAGCAGGGAAATGTACATAGAGAAAAGCTGACAACCTGTCTGAGGCCTTTTTTTTTTTTTTGGAATACCTCATACAAATTCTGAAAATCAAAAGATAATAATTTTGTTCAATTTGTCTTTTCAGTTAGCATAAACATCTATATGCTTACCTTAATAAAAGCAGTGTTTTTGAAGATTTTGTATGGGTGGCCAATTAGTTTTAATTTCTTCACAACTGTTACTGATTTATCCAAATCCAGCACAACTCCTGTTGCAGCTATCCTAAAATCAGGCTGAAAAACAATTTAAAAAAAAATCAATATTTTCCTATTAAATTTTCAACATCTAATCACTAAAAAAATTAAGCAAAACTACAAAATAAAAAATACTCTTGCCAACAGCAACTTTACATATACTTTCCATTTCTTCTAATAAATACTGTATTACTTAAGATAGTTGCAATGAGATTTTCAAGCCAATTGTGCTGCCCAATTTGCATAATTCTGAATGCTATCATTTATATTATACACTACTAGCCCAAGGACAATAATGAGAATAAAACAAGCCAGCCATAATGGAGAAATTACTTACCTGATAATTTCATTTTCCTTAGTATAGACAGATGGACTCGGGACCAATGGGTTATATGCTCCCCTGCTAGCAGATGGAGAAAGAGTCAGGTTTCAAAGCTCACATCCCCTTAGATACACCCCTGCAGTGACTTTAGCCCTTCAGTATTCTCTTGAAAAGCCATTGTGGACATACTAATGAAAAAACTTGATTAAAAATAGATAACTGTAACTGTACTCAACCAAGCAAATGCTGAATCCCAGCAAGATTATAGATGCCCTGGATCTAGGGATAGGATGACGGCTTACCCGTAACCTCTTTGAATTCATATTCATTTCATGGACGATTCCTTGGCACCGTTTTTGGCCAGCCTTGAGTGGGATGCTGAGTTCATCTGTCTATGCTAAGGAAAACTAAATTATCAGGTTAAGTAATTTCTCCATTTCCTAGCCTGTAACCAGATAGACTCAGGACCAATGGGATGTACAAAAGCTACTCCCGATAGGGGCAGGAGGCTGCCCACGGTCCAGTTGCTACCACCCTTGCAAAGGCTGCATCCTCTCGGGTCTGAACGTTCAGGCGAAAGAACCTGAAGAAAGTGTGAAAGGAGGACAAAGTCGCTGCTTGGCAGGTGTCCACGGGAGACAGCAGTCTAGCTTCCGCCCTGGATACTGCCTGAGGCCTAGTGGAATGAGCCTTAACCTGAAAGCGTAATGGCTTTCCTGCCTCTACACAGGCTCCCGTGACCACCTTCTTGATCCAGCGAGCTATGGTAGCCCGCGAAACTGGTTTGTCCTGTTTCCTTCCACCGTAAAGAATAAACAAGCGGTCCATCTTGCACACCGGTTTTGAAACTTCCAGATACCGCACCAAAAGCCTACTGACGTTTAAATGGCGGCATTCTTCTGTGTCCTTGTGCCTATCTAAGGATGGCAATGAAATGGACTGATTCAAATAAAACTTTACCTGGGCAAGAAGGATGGAATGGTATGAAGCTGGAACGCTCCTGGAGTGATCCGGAGGAATGGTTCCCGACACGACAATGCCTGTAGTTCAGAGATGCGATGAGCCAAGCATATCGCCACCAGGAACACCATTTTCAGGGTTAATAAGCGCAAGGAAAGACTACACAGTGGCCAAAATTAGGGCCCTGCCAAAAATTCCAATACTGGATTAAATTTTCACAAGGGAACCGGCCGGAGGTGTTTTACCCTTTTCAGAAAACAGGTCATGACCGGATGCACTGACAGGCAGGTTCCATTCACCTTGTTCCTGAAACAGGAGAGAGCTGCTACCTGGATCTCAAGGAGTTAAGGGCCAACCCTTTATTCAAGCCATCCTATAAAAATTTGAGGAACAGTGGGATTTTGACCATCCGAGAGGCAACACCGCGTGCCTCGCATCAGGCCTCAAATACTCTTCAGGTCTGCACATATGCTAAGGCAGTGGTTCTCAACCTTTTTTCTGTCGGGACACACCTGACAGATGGTTCTCACATGCATTTATTTATTTATTTTATTTAAAAATATTTCTATACCGTCTTTACAAACAGTGTTTAATCAAAACGGTTTACAAATATCAAATAAAATAAAGATAAAAACTAACTAATAAAACTAAAAAAATAAGGGTTACTTAAAAATAACTTAGTTATAGAAGATATAAAAATTACAAAAATTGTTCATTAACATAAAATAAAATTAAAAAATAGGTAATTTAAACAAATCAGTAAACAAGTAAAAGAATCGGGATCAGGTGCCAAAACTGGGAATATGATGCATTATTTGGTGGGTGGTATGTGAAATGCGATTTGAAATAAATGTGTTTTTAAAGATTTTTTGAATTGTTTGGAATTGGATATGGATCTGATAGAGTCTGGTAATGAATTCCATAAAATGGGGCCTATGACTGAAAAAGCTCTTTTTCTGGTAATATCTAAACGGGCTTGTCGAGGTGATGGAATATCAAGAAGATTTTTGTCCATTGACCTTAGGTGTCTGGTGGGTTTGTAAATGCGGAGGATGGTGCATAAAGTAACTGAGTTAGGGGTATGAATGAGAGAGTGTATAATGGATAGAATTTTAAACTGTATTCTGTATTTGACTGGTAACCAATGTAAAGATTGAAGTATTGGGGTGATATGATATTTTTTTGAAGAATTTGTTAGAATACGTGCTGCTGCATTTTGGATTAATTGAAGTGAGTGAAGTGTGTTTTCTGGGAGACCTATGTATAGAGAATTAAAGTAATCCAGTCCGGAGAAGATGAGTGATTGAAGAATAGTCCGAAAGTCATGAAAGAAAAGTAGAGGACGTAGACGTTTTAAGAGTTGAAGTTTGTAGAAAGAATTCCTAGTTAATGCAGATATATGCTGTTTTAAAGAAAGGTCTGTATTGATAGTTATGCCTAAGTTTTTTGCTGATTTTGATATGGGGATAGTTGTTCCATTAAATATAAGTTGAGAAGGGGGGCCTATAGATGAATCAGTTATTGATGAAAGGTGAACTATTTCTGTTTTATTTGGATTTAGTTTTAAACGGTTGTGGGAAAGCCAGGTATCGATGGTTGTGAGATATAATGATACTAAAGATAATGTATGGGACCAGGAGATGTTATATGGCACCATGAATTGTATATCATCAGCATAGATTTTGAATTATATGTTTAGTGAGGCTAGTATGTGACAGAGAGGTAACAGATAGATATTGAAAAGAATAGGAGATAAAGAAGAACCCTGTGGAACACCTGATGCAATGGAGTATGTATCGGAGGAATGATTATTTATAGTAACTTGTTGAATACGGTCAGAAATGAAATGAACCATTGTAATACGGTGCCTGTAATACCTATAGATTTAAGAATGGAAATAAGGATTTGGTGATCAATGGTATCAAATGCTGCAGATATATCTAAGAAAACAATAATGTGATCTGTGTAAGAGTCAAAAGCCCGAAATACAGAATCAAAAGAAGTCAGAAGAAGAGTCTCGGTGGAGTGGCCTTTACGAAATCCATGTTGGTTTGTATGTAATATGTCATTGTCTGATAGATACTCTGATAGTTGGGATAGTACTGCTGATTCAATTAATTTGGCCAGAGATGTTAATGTGGCAATGGGTCTGTAATTACTGAGGTCAAAGTCTTCCTTAGATTTATTTTTCAAGATCGGTAATATGGAGGTTTTTTTGAGAGAGGATGGAAAAGAGCCTGTTTCTAGAGATTGGTTCACTAATTGCATGACACACTGACCCATGATCGTCATGGGGCTAGATGTAAAAGTACAGTTTGCATCCATGGGAACCCCCCCTGACCCACAATAATGGATATAAAGCAGAATTATGACATTCCCCATACAACTCACCCTACAAAAAAAGATATTCTAGTTCTGGTGTCATCTCAGTAACAGCAACTCAAACTCCTTCTACTTCCAGGCTCAATAGCCCTACTTATGAAAAGACAGCAGTTTACCACCAATGCATGTCCTCTTGAGAAAACACAACAAATAAGACTGATACAAATGCTTACATGCTAGTAAAATATCTCATCTTGGTAACAGACACAGAACCTGTAGTAATGCACATAAACTAATCTGCACACAGTTATACCTGTATTATGGAATACACTCAAACAGGAGCAACCCTATCTATGAAAAGGCAACACTACAAATATTAAATCAGGCCCTAAAAACCAATACACCTCTTATTAGGAAAACAGAACTAGCAAGCAGCTATAGATCCCCACACAGAAATAATTGTAAAACTATACTAATAAGCAGAGTAAATGTTTCAAAACAGCTATGAAGAGAACAACATCCAACAATTAAAAACTCATAAAAATTATTTAAAATTCTCCAAACACCAATAAAATATTTCAAAAAAGCAGGCACATCACATAATATTAAATAATTAAAATGGCAGTCAATCAAGAAAAATAAACTTAAAAAGCCACCTTTACTTACCCCCCTCCAGCAGCTCTCCTACTCCTCTTCCATGCAGGCCATAGCACACAGCAGAAGCTAAGCTCTATACTCATGTCCTCTTCCTTAGGGCCCATGTCTCTCACACACACACACACCATACCAGTCATGTCCCCATGACCAGTTTCTGGCTCTCACACACCAATCATCTCCCAAACAGTCTTTGACACACACACCAATCACCTTCCTGAACAGTTTCTCTCATGCCATACACACACACAGGCTTCCCACTCCCGTGTTCTACTTACATATACAGGCTCCTCACTCTCATAATCACTTTCTCTGTCTCACACACACTCACCAGTCTCTTACTCCTATGCTTGTTCTCTAGACATGCACAGGCTTCTCATTCCCATAATCACTTTCTTTCTCTCTCTCTCACACACACACACACCAGTCACCTGATCTCTCTCATGCATACCCACACACAGGCTTCCCACTCCCATGTTCTCTTTCAGATATACAGGCTTCTCACTCCCATGCACAGGCTTCTCATTCCCATAATCACTTTCTCTCTGTTACACACACACACACGCCAGTCTCTCTTTCATTTCCATGCTCGCTCTCCACGTGCACAGGCTTCTCATTCCCTGAATCACATTCTTTCTCTCACATTCACACACCCCAGTCTCTTTCTCTCACACACACAGTCACCTTACTAACCAGTCTCTCTCTCATGCATGCATGCACACACAGGCTTCCCACTCCCATGCTCTCTCTCACAAAATCAGGCTTCTCACTCATATACTTTCTTTCACACACACCCCCACACCACCAGGCTTCTTACTCCCATGCTTTCTCACATACCCAGATTTCTCACTTCCATGCTTTTTCTCTCTCTCACACACACACACACATCAGTCACTTCCCTGACTAATGTCTCACACTCTCACATGCACATCAGTCATCTCCCTGAGCAGTCACTTTCATTGTCTCTCACATATACACACACATCAGCTCTCTGACCAGTTTCTCTTAATCACACACATGCTCACAATCAAATACATTCTCTCACGGATACACAGGATTGCTGGCTGGCTGCTTCTCTCTCTTTCTCTCACTCACTTCCTCTCCCCCCCCCCCCAGCACAAATGGTAGCTGCAGCAGCCTCCTCCTCCAGCCCCCGCAGCCCAAGAAAGAAGAATACCATCGGCCGCGGGAGGCTCATGCTGCTGTCTCCTTTCCCGATTACAGTCTGCTTCGATTGCTCGGGGGCCGATGCTGCTGCCGCCGCTGCTACTTTTCCATGCGGCATGGCCTCTCTCCTTCCCGCGCACCGCACTGTGTATCACTTCCTGTTCCGGGTCACGGGGGGGGGGGGGGGGGGGCAGGCGCGGGAAGAAGGAAAGGCCAGCCGTGGGTGCCACAGATTTTTATAGCACCGCTGCCGTTCCCACTGGGCTTGAACGTGCTGATAGCCCGGCGGCAACGGCAGCAGGGAAGGAAGAGCAGCGGGAGAGCCCGGGAGCACGCGACACACCAGCCAGTGCTTGGCGACACAGTGGTGTGTCGTGACACATCGGTTGAGAAGCGCTGTGCTAAGGACTTAAGAGAACTTCCGCGCACGGTGCAAGGTGGTAATTACTGCCACCGAATATCCACGCTTCATCAGGCGAGTCCTTTCAAGGGCCAACCGTAAGACAGAATCAAGTCAGATCCTCGTGAAGGACCGGACCTTGCTGGAGCAGGTCCCTGGGAGGTGGGAGGCACAGGGGGGTCTCCACAAGGAGTCTCCATGTGTCCGTTTACCACAGACACCTGGGCCAATCCGGAGCTACTAGTAGGAGTAACCCCTTGGCGCTTGATCCCATGAATGACCCTGCCCAGCAGGGGCCATGGAGGGAACACGTATAGTAAGTCCTCTTCTGGCCAGGTCTGAACTAGGTCTTCGATCCCCAGGGACCACTGATCTCTTCTGCGACTGAAACATCAGGGAAACTTCACATTGTGAGATGCAGCCAGCAGGTCGATTGATGGGAGGCCCCAGCGATCTACCACCACCTGAAAGGCTTTGGGTGACAATGCCCATTCTCCTGGATCCACACTCTCCCTGCTTAGAAAGTCTGCTCTGATGATGTCTTTTCCTGCGATGTGGGAGGCCGAGATCATCTGTAGATGTAATTCCACCCATTCCATAAGGAGATCTATCTCCAGTGACACATTGCATTGTCTGACATTATGTAGCTCGCCTGACCCTGGAGTATGTGGCTGAACTTTAGACATACCAATCTGACTGCCCGGGATTCAAGGCAGTTTATGTTCCAGAGCGCCTCTTCCTTGGTCCAATGCCCCTGGGCCGTCAGTTCCTGACAGTGAGCCCCCCGACCCTGGGGGGATCACGTCTGATATGAGGACCAGTCCATTACCTGCTGTTGATTGAGTTGACTTAGAAAATAGCCACTGCTATTACTAGCACTGGTAATATGGGATAGACTTAGTTTTTGGGTACTTGCCAGGTTCTTATGGTCTGGAATGGCCACTGTTGGAAACAGGATGCTGGGCTTGATGGACCCTTGGTCTGACCCAGTATGGCATGTTCTTATGTTCTTATTGGCGGGGACAGGCTTACACCCTTGCCCAGGTGAGCTTCCTGTAGCCACCACTGGAGCCGAGAGCATACTTCCATCGGTAGGTGGAGATGAAGGGAATAATCTTGAGACAGCGGGATCCAACGTGACAGCAGGGAGCGTTGAAGTGGTCGCATGTGTGCCTTCGCCCACATTACCACCTCCAAGGTTGACGCCATCAAACCGAGGACCTGAAGATAGCTCCACACCTTGGGGTGTATTGCGTTCATCAACCAACGCACTTGGTATATCATCTTCCTTATCCACGAGGGCATCAAACCGGGGTCAAACCGGACGCCCAGATATTCCAAAGACTGGGAGGACTTGATACTGCTTTTGTCCATGTTTATGACCCAACCAAGTTCCTGAAGCAGGGAAGTCACCCTGCTGGTCACCCGGAGACTCTCTTCCAATGACTTCGCCCAGATCAACCAGTCATCCAAATACGGGTGCACCAGGATTCCCCTCTTTCCTCAGTGCCGCTGCTACAACCACCATAATCTTGGAAAATGTTCTGGGGTCGGTGGCCAGGCCGAATGGCAGTGCCCGGAACTGATAATGGTGGCGCAGTACTGCAAAGCATAGATAACGCTGATGTTATTGCTGGATTGGAACATGAAGGTAGACCAGAAAGGTCCATGGAGGTTAAGAACTCTCCCGGTTGTATGGTCATTATCACGAAGTGCAGAGTTTCCATGCGGAAATGAATTATTTATAGGTGTCTGTTTTCACTCTTGAGGACCAGGATGGGGTGAAAGGAACCTTCCTTCTTGGGTACGATGAAATAGAAGGAATAATGCCCGTATTTTCCTGGGGCGTAGGTACTGGAATTATAGCCCTCAATTTGAGGAACCTTATCAAGGTAGACTGCACTGCCTGCTTCTTGTGCTGGGAGTGACAAGGAGACATCATGAACATGTCCCGAGGAATGCTGCGAAACTCCAGTGCGTATCCTTCTCGTATGACATCCAGTAACCATTTGTCCGACTTGATCTCGACCCACCGCTGATAGAAGAGGGATAGTTGACCCCCTATCTCCTTGTTCCGTGGATGGGTCATCAAAAGTTCATTGGGGAGTTCGGGCTGAACCTGAACCCAAACCTGCCCCACTCTTGGGCTGATGACTCCAATGAACTGAGAGCTCCCCTATGACTGAGACCTCTGAGATGTCAAGTTTCTTTAGGGCCAAAAGTATTGGGAGCCCCAGGATCAACCCCTGATAGGTGAGGGGCCCTGTAACTGCTTTCTCTTATCTTCCAGTAGCCAGGGCACTGGAGATTCACCCCACTTACTAGCCAGCTTTTCCAATTCGCTTCCGAAGAGAAGTGATCCCTTAAAGGGCATCTTTGGGAGGTTTGCCTTAGAGGTCATGTTTGCTGATCAATTTCGTAGCCATGGCTGTCTTCTGGTCACAATCACTGAGGCCATTCCTCTGGCTGAAGTATGGACTAGGTCGGAGCCCATATCAGCTAAGAAGGCAGCGGTGGGCTCCACAGCTTCCCTGGAATATGCCCCTGAGTCATCCACCTCTCAGGAGCAGGCACGAGCGTGCCACCAGGGAACAACAGGAAGCAATCTGTAAAGTCATTGCTGTCATGTCAAAGGCTTAAGGATGGACTCCTTCTGCCTATCATGCGCATCCTTTAAGGCTGCTCCTCCCTCCACTGGGATAGCTGTTCACTTCAAAACAGTGCAGACCAGCGCATCCACCTTAGGGAAACACAGGCATTCTCTCGCCTCCAGATCCAGTGGGTATAGAGCTTCTAATGCTCGACCACCTTTAAAAACAAACAAACAAACAAAAAAAAAAAACCCTGCTTCAGGGGCATCCCCCATTCCAGGTCAATTAACTCCTGGATGGCTTCCAGCAGTGGAAAATAGCAAGAAGCTTTCCATAGAGACACCAAAATGGGATTCTTCTTCGATTTCGTCATAGAGTCCGCCCCAGAAACTCCCAGTGACTTCAGGGTCTGGGAAACCAGGGCCGGCAAATCATCTCTATGGAAAAAACATAACATGGCCCGATATGGTGCCAAATCTGGCACGATTTCCCCATCTTCCAAGGAATCTGGATCCCCTTCTTCATCCATGTGATCCGGGACCCTGCCAAGGATACCCTTGGTGAGAAGAGGCATGTCTTGTGGCTTGCCAACAGGGCTGGGGTTCCGTCCGGACAGGGGCAAGTGAAGCAGACTGCGCCTGTACAAAGGCTTGAAGACCTTGAAAAACTTCCACCTAAGAGAAGGCCACGAGGTCCATGCCTAGCCCGGGAGGTACTGGGGTAGGCGCTGCTGGATTTCCCTCTCCCATTGAAGACCCAGCCCCGGGATTACTCAGATCAGGGATGCTTCTGGTTAAGGTTGTGGCTGACCCATCCTTAGAGTGGGAGGATCCGGGCTTAGTAAAGTAGGGGGAGGCCAACTCTCCCTGGGCCTCCTCACAGTGCTGACATAAGTAAGAATCAAGGTCAGACTGTATAGCTCTAATGTGACAGGCAGGAGAGAGAGAATGGCGCTAATGTTTCTTTGCTGCTGGAGCCATTAGGGACGGGAACTACGTGTTCAGTCAGCTTGCATTTAAAATTTTGTGCGCACAGATTTTGGGTACCCTATGCGGGCCGTGGCAAGGTGTACAGTCCGTGCACTCGGGTTTAACTCAATTCTGGAGGACAAAGATGCTTAGCTCCTCGTAAGAAACGAGCCACGTCCGGGTGAGAGGCCAGCGCAATCCCCTGCAGCTTTCCTCAAAAACTGCCCAGGGCCACTACCTGCACCCGCAGTAAATTGAATGCCAAACCCTTGGCCAGACCTGCCTGTAAGAAATCCAGGATTTCCGAAATAGATACCCTGGACGGCTGTACTTGGTGGTCTATACACCAGGACTCAAACACTCCCCAAACTCTAATATACGCCATAGAGGTAGAAGTTTTGCAGGAATGTAAGAGAGTGGTCACCACCGCATTCGAGTAACCCTTACTCCTCAACCGACGCCTTTCATAAGCCATGCCGCTAGACAAAAGCGATCTGCCTCTGTGAAATAAACGGGGCCCTGATGCAATAGCGTCTGAGATGGACGAAACCTCAGTGGACCGTCTACTACCAGATTCAGGAGATCTGCAAACCACGGGCGCCTCGGCCACTCCAGTGCCATTAGAATCACTCTGCCGGTGTGCACCTCGATGCGGCGTAGGGCCTTTCCCACCAATGGCCACGGTGGGAATACATACAACAGGACGTTTTTGGGCCAGGGGAGGACCAGCGCGTCCACCCCTTCTGCCCCCGGTTCTTGCCGCTGGCTGAAGAACCGAGGGGCCTTGATATTGCTGTACGTCACCATCAGATCCATGGCCGGTCTGGACCACCAGTTGCACCGAAGATGAAAGGCGTCGGAGAGTTACCACTCCCCGGGATCCAATTGGTGGTGACTGAGAAAATCCCCCTGACATTGTCTATGCCGGCAATGTGAGAGGCCGCTATCCGGTACAGATGCTTCTCCGCCTAGAGGAACAAGAGCTAGGCCTCCGCCGCCACTGGACAGCTCCTGGTGCCGCCCTGGCGATTGATGTAGGCTACCGTCTTGACATTGTCAGAGAGCACCCTCACCGACCTGCCCTCCCACCAGCGGAAGGAGGGCTTGGAGCGCTGACCGAACCGCCCTGGTTTCCAAGCGATTGATTGACCAGGAGGCCTTCTGCCTGGTCCATTTCCCTGGACCGCTGTATCCCGACAAACCGATCCCCACCTGGAGAGGCTGGCATCCATGGTCACTATGATCCAACAGGGAGTCTCCATCCTTGTTTACCTGGTCGAAGTCAGGCTGGCTGAGGGTGAGAGAGCCAGGACTCCCGGTATCACCCTCCACCATGGCAGTTTTTAGGGTCCCCAACCCTCTGCTCTCCAGCCTTGAATACCAGGGGGGATGGTCCCACCAGGACCTAGCAACCCCCTGAGAGGCTAAACGCTGCTTCTTTTTTTTAAATTAAATTTAACTTAATAGAAACCTTAACAAAGTTCCCCCTAATAAAAAAAAAACACCAGCACTAAGTCACCAAAAGCAGACAAAACTACCCCTAAACTTAGCACCTCTAAGAGACACTAGGCTTTGCACCTCCGCCATCTGCTGGAGACAGACAAATACTGGCAGACACTAGGTGGCACCTCAGGGGTATAGGACAGAGTTTGCAAAGTCTTTTTCTGTCTCCATCTGCTGGAGGGGAGGCAAAACCCAGCTGTCCTGGACCGATCCGGGTATGTACAGGGAACGAGTAATTAATTGCTGCAGCCAGGTACGGAGCGGCTGCAATTCTGACAGACGATAGTGAAAGGGAAATTTGTAATAAGTTGCACTAATATGGACAACGGAGTAAGCTGGGATGAACACCTGATAACTGCTGTTTCAGCCCAAGACACAAAACTCCATGATACACATGAGCTATGAAAAGCGAGAACAAACAAACCAAAATAGAACACTATTATTACAGAGATCTCTGCATTAATTGTTTTTATGCATATTCCACTTACCGTTGTACCACTAACTGCCTGAACTGCCAGAAACCCAGTACCCTGTGGCGTGATAGGACCTGAAACACAAATATATAAAAAGAAAGTTCATTGCCCTCTTTTATAGATATAAAATACATTTTGATTAAGAATGAGATGCCCCTAATGAATCCAGTACAAAAAGGACACATCAGCTTTTTGTGCTGTTCCAGCACTGTCCAAAATAAATCTACCATAAAATGGAATTTATATATTTCTTTTTACACAATTCAAACAAACATGTTCCTTTTATTTAATGGATCAGGAGCCTCTTGGAATGGTGTTCAAATCCTCATTTATGTTTATTTTTGTGTCCAGAATGCACCTGCAATGAGCTCCCCTCTTCTGTGCCTGCGATGCACTGTATTTGCTTAAATTCTTGTAGAGAAAAAGTGGCTCAAACTTATAGTGCCACATCAAGACTTTATCCCACTGGGGTTAAGTCAGAAAGAAAGAAGGAAGGGTAGCAGCTGAAATTGTGATCCCACTAAAATAGAGTACCTAAGACTCATTACCTGGAAAAAAAAAATCATGGGCATTAGCCCATGTTCTTTAATTCTTTAATACTGTATGTACATTTTAAAAATCCAGCAGGGTGGGCAGGTAAGGGGGAGGCACTTGTTTCTGCATTTTTCTAACTGATCTAGGCTCTCTAATATTTCATTGCAGAAAAGGAAAATTCATTCTTACCTGCTAATTTTTGTTCCTGAAGTACCACAGATCAGTCCAGACAAGTGGGTTTATGCATCCCTACCAGCAGATGGAAGAAGAGAACAAAGCTTTGAGACACTGCTACTTAACCGAGAGTGCCACCTGCAGTCCCTCAGTATTGTCCTGTATCCAAGCCAAGATGACTACGTTAACAAACCTTCACCCACACTAAAGGCGAACAGAGGCTTAAAGTTGGAGTCCCTGGAACTAGGCCCTCTTGATTTAACACAAAACATATATCCAACTATGTGCACTGCTCATCAATCTGACTATGTCAAACATCAGCTCAGCAACATCCAGAAGCGAGGAAGTCTTTCGAAAAAATGGGGATAGGCTTCTGGACTGATCCGTGGTACTTCAGGAACGAAAATTAGCAGGTAAGAACCAATTTTCCTCTCCTGTTCGTACCCTGGATCAGTCCAGACAAGTGGGATGTACCTAAGCCCACACGCAACACACTTTCTCTAAATGAAGCCTCATCTGGTGCCCACACATCCGAGCGGTAATGTCTGGTAAAAGTGTATAGAGAAGACCACATCACCGCAAACAGATCTCCTACAGAGAAAGCAGTGGACACTCCATCCATGAGGTCAGTCTGTGCTCATGTGGAATTCGCTCTCAAGCCCTCGGCACCGGCCAGCCCTTACAGTTGTTAAGCTGAAGCTATCGCTTCCTTCAACCATCATGCAATAGTGCCCTTGGAAGCCTTACTCCTCTTCTTTGCTCCACTGAAGAGGACAAACAGATGATCAGACCTCCAAAAGGCATTTGTTACCTTAAGATAGCTCAAAAGAATTCGGCAGACATCTAACAAGTGAAGCTCCCTTGCCACTGGAGCCTCCGCCGACAAATTTGGAAAGGCCAGTAACTCGACAACCTGGTTAAGGTGAAAAGAGGACATCACTTTAGGAAAAAAAGAAGGCACAGTACATAAGGAAACACCAGCCTCTGGAAAGCACAGAAAGGATCTCAACACGATAACGCCTGTAGTTCGAAATTCGCCTGGCCAAACAAATAGCCACCAGAAAAACAGCCTTCAGAATTAGATCCTTTAACAACATCCTCCACATAGGTTCAAAAGGAGGACCACTCAGCACCTTAAGTACCAAATTAAGGTTCCAAACTGGACACATTCTCCATACTGGAGGATGCAGATGCTTAGCCCCTTTGAGGGGACGAACCACATCCGGATGAGACGCCACCAGTCTTCCTGAATCCTACCTCGGATGGACCCTAAGGCTGCCACCTAAACTCAAAGGGAATTATAGGCCAAACCCTTCTCCAAACCACTTTGCAAAAAAGGCCAGGATATGCGGAATGTCCACCTTCATAGGTTGCACCTTATTGTGAAAACACTATGATTCAAACACCTTCCACATCTGGACATAAGCCATTGACGTGGACAGTCTCCTTGCCTGAAGTAAAGTCGCAACCTTTCAAATGGCACTGTCTCCTCTCAAAAGCCAATCCGCTAAACAGAATTGACCCTCCCGGTCTGAAAATACGGGACAGTGCGCTACGTCTCCATCTGAAACTTTGGCACCCAGGGGACAGCATTGACCTGCAAATCGAGAATGGGCTGAAAGTTTCTTCCTTCTTTGGAACCCAAAGTATACAGAATAACGACCCTGCCCCCGCTCTTTCGGGGACACTGGTACAATGGCACGTAGGCATTGCAACTGATCCAGATGATCCTGCACTACCTCTCGCTTGCACCAGGAGATGCAGCGGGAGACCACAAAGGCATCCCTGAGCAGATGAGAAAATTCTAAGGCCTAGTCATCTCTTACTACCTCCAGGACTCACCAGTCCAATGTGATTTTGGTCCACTCCGCGTAAAAGAGGGACAGCTGCCCTCTAATGGTCTCCGGAGAGGAGCGGACCAATACACCTTTCATTGCCCAATTTTGCTTCTGTCACCTCCTTGAGAACCACAGTCTCTCTGGGATCTGCACTGGCTCCGAAGTGGTCCAGTGTAACTAATACCATGCACTTTTATGGTGCTACTCAAAGTAGGCAGTGCTATACAGACATGCATAAAATAGACAGTCCCCGATTAATACAGCTTACAGTCTAATCAAGACAAACATAGGGCAAAAGACTTTGGGAATTTAATTTATTAAGAAAATGTTTAAAATCAATGACTGAGTGGGATAATCGGTGTTATGATTTAAAAGCTGCCTCAAAAAGGTAGCTGTCTAGACAATCTGGATAAGGCTGGAAAGGAAGCAAGGATGCAGCAACTCAGGAAGTCTATTCCAAGCGTACAGTGGAGAAAGATGGAAAGCATAGAGTCGGGAGTTGGTGGTAGAGGAAAAGGGCAGAGATAATTGTGACTTACCTGCCCAATGAGCAGAGTTTTTGTGGAGGAGGTATATGGAGACATGAGAGGTAGTGAGCAGCTGCAGAGTGAAGGCTCTTATAGACACTAGGGATGTGAATCGTTTTTCAACGATTAAAATTATCGTCCGATAATGTTAATATCGTCTTAAATCGTTATAGAACACGATACAATAGAAATTCTAACGATTTATCGTTAAAAATCGTTAAATCGTGTTAGTGCGCACTAACGGGAGTTAGTGCGCACTAACTCCCCGTTAGTGCGCACTAACTCGATTTAGTGCGCACTAACTGAAAATGATACAAATAAACACTTTCCAGGTCACTGAAGGTCAGTTAGGAATGAATATGTGTTCCTATTGGCTGGCTGCCCTCTTATCTATTGATGTTACCAAGGTTACCACTGAGGTGATGGTTGGGGGGATGGGAAATGGAACTGGAAACTAACGAACACCAACAGAAAATGAAACAAAGTGTTCACACTTCCCAGGTCAGTAAAGGTCACTTAGGAATGGATATGTATGTATGTATTCCTATTGGCTGGCTGTGCTCTTATCTATTGATGTTACCAAGGCTAACACTGAGGTAATGGTTGGGGGGATGTGAAATGGAAACAGTTGGAAGCTTGACAAAAAAAGTAAGGTAATGATCAGCACTCACGTGACTAGAACTTGTTTATTATTTTTGTTAGCAGGCACCTGAAATGCTAGTGCATGTTGAATTTGCCAATCACTGTGCATTTTAGAAAGGTGGTCCTGGCTGGAACTGTACACAGTTCAAATATATGTAATTGATTGTTGGTAAGTGTATTTTTTAAGTAGCCACACTGGCACAAGTATGTTTACTTTTCCTCCTACTTAACTCACTAGCTCAGCTTTGTAAGAAGGGCTTCTCTGCTTGTGTGTTGTTTTTGTTTGGTGTGAGAAGAGCAGAAACATCAGATCTTTATTCAATCTACTACAGTCATCTCTTACAGTGCCCTATCCCTATTAATACCAGGAGTGTTGTGATCTTCCTGCACACAGTGCCCTAACCCTGATACCAGTCTGAGACAGCTCCCTCCCTGCATTACTAGTGAGAGGCTGGCTTCACAGACTGGGGGGAGCTGCCTGACCCTCACTCCTCCCTTCCCCCATGTCCCAGCTAGTGAATGGTGTATGGGTGAGGGGGGGGGGAGGATGGTGAAGTCTGAGACAGCTCCCTCCCTGCATTACTAGTGAGAGGCTGGCTTCACAGACAGGGGGGAGCTGCCTGACCCTCACTCAAGCAGAGAAGCCCTTCTTACAAAGCTGAGCTAGTGAGTTAAGTAGGAGGAAAAGTAAACATACTTGTGCCAGTGTGGCTACTTAAAAAATACACTTACCAACAATCAATTACATATATTTGAACTGTGTACAGTTCCAGCCAGGACCACCTTTCTAAAATGCACAGTGATTGGCAAATTCAACATGCACGTGTCTGCTAACAAAAATAATAAACAAAGAAGTTCTAGTCACGTGAGTGCTGATCATCACATGTCAAGCTTCCAACTGTTTCCATTTCACATCCCCCCAACCATTACCTCAGTGGTAACCTTGGTAACATCAATAGATAAGAGCACAGCCAGCCAATAGGAATACATATTCATTCCTAAGTGACCTTTACTGACCTGGGAAGTGTGAACACTTTGTTTCATTTTCTGTTGGTGTTCATGAGTTTCCAGTTCCATTTCCCATCCCCCCAACCATCACCTCAGTGGTAACCTTGGTAACATCAATAGATAAGAGGGCTGCCAGCCAATAGGAACACATATTCATTCCTAACTGACCTTCAGTGACCTGGAAAGTGTCTATTTGTATCATTTTGAGTTAGTGCGCACTAAAATGCACAGTGATTGGCAAATTCAACATGCACGTGTCTGCTAACAAAAATAATAAACAAAGAAGTTCTAGTCACGTGAGTGCTGATCATCACATGTCAAGCTTCCAACTGTTTCCATTTCACATCCCCCCAACCATTACCTCAGTGGTAACCTTGGTAACATCAATAGATAAGAGCACAGCCAGCCAATAGGAATACATATTCATTCCTAAGTGACCTTTACTGACCTGGGAAGTGTGAACACTTTGTTTCATTTTCTGTTGGTGTTCATGAGTTTCCAGTTCCATTTCCCATCCCCCCAACCATCACCTCAGTGGTAACCTTGATAACATCAATAGATAAGAGGGCTGCCAGCCAATAGGAACACATATTCATTCCTAACTGACCTTCAGTGACCTGGAAGTGTCTATTGTATCATTTTGAGTTAGTGCGCACTAACGGGGAGTTAGTGCGCACTAACTCGGAGTTAGTGCGCACTAATCGGAAAAAACGATTTTTAACGATTTTTCAACGAAATAATCGTGCCAAACACGATTTTCTTCTCCTGCCACACGATTTCTATCGTTAAGACGATATGGAAAACGATTCACATCTCTAATAGACACATAAGAAGAGCTTGAACTGTATGTGGAAACGGATAGAAAGCCAATGTAGTAACTTGAGAAGAAGTGTTCTCCATAGACAAGCAGGCATGAATCAGCCGAAATGCGTGGCTGATGTTATCTGACACAAACCTCTCAGTAAAAGCAGCAGAGAGCAGGTGCATGCTGCCTCATGAGCCCCTCGGTCCATACACATCCAAGCTACCACATGGATATATTCCCCAGTCTCTCTCTCTAAAAATTGGTTGGGCTGATTTTTGGCCCAATTGAGCCTCGTTGCATCTTTTTTTTTGTTTGTGTTACTGCCTTGGCAGCCACTCAACAGAACTATTCATTTCTTAAGAAAACAAATATTGAAAAGCCAGATGTCCATCACCTATTCTCATGCTGATTGCTATTGTTACCTGACCTAGATCTTGATATCTCTTAACTGTTACAATTTTGGCAGGATGTCCCTTGAGGATGCAGCAGGACAATGCCTGGAAAATGAAGGTTCTATGGAAGATGCTGTCAGGTAACAACCTGAAAACGTGATGCACGGAGCACAACCATTCCTCTTCTCAGAGCGCGTAATCAATGGGCACACAGTCAAGGAAGATTGATAGGGGATTCTTCTCTTTCTTTCCACAAGTCTGGTAAGAGTTCACTTCACCGCTCAGTGGTGCCAATTCCCAGATTCGCCACAGGTAAGGGGTTGAGCATGGCACAAAATATTAAGGAGTTGCCAGAGACACAGAAGAAAGATGTGATTGCTTGGAGCCATCTATCTCCGTGCCAAATACGCCAGTGCTGTTGATGCATGGCTCCACCAGAGCCATGCATCAACAGCACATACTGGGACCAAAGGTCCATCAAGTCCAGTATCCTGCTTCCAACAGCGGCCAAGCCAGGTCACAAGTACCTGGCAGGATCTCAAGGGGTAGATAAGATTCCATGTTGCTTATCCCTGGAATAAGAAGTGGATTTCTGCAATTCCACCTTAGTAATGGTTTATGGACTTTTCCTCCAGGAACTTACAGAAACCTTTTTTAAATGCAGCTACACTAATAGCTTTCACAACATCTTCTGGCAACAAATTCCAAAGCTTAATTATTCATTGAATACAAAAATAATTTTCTCTTATTAGGTTTTAAATGTATCACCTAGTAACTTCATTGTGTGCCCCCTAGTCTTTGTACTCTTTGAAAGAGTAAACAACCTCAACCAATCTCTTCTCCAAGCTGAAGAGTCCTCTTTAGCCTTTCCTCATAGGAGAATCGTTCTATCCCCTTTATCATTTTGTCGCCCTTCTCTGTACCTTTTCTAATTCTGCTAGGGTGAAATTACTATTTACATGATAATTTCCTTTCCTCTAAAACAGGCAGGCCAAATCAACAAGTAGGTTATGAATGCCAAGCAACAGATGAAGCTGGAAATCAACTGACTCACTGATGTCACGCTCATATAACTCTGCACTGACATAAGCCAGCCAGTATTCCTGGAAAAGCCATTGTGGACACCTGAACTTTAACACTAAACATTTTCTTCTTCAACAATTTACTTTTTTTTCCCCACTTCCATTGAGGAAAAAGCACTGGACTTGGAAGGAAATGCAATAGATATAACAGGTAAAGAAGGCACACACTTACCAGGTCCCTCAGTGACCTGCAGATCTGCATCGGCCTTCAAGTTTGATCTCTGAGAAGGACAAAAAATACCATACAACACAGCACAATACAATACAGGCAGCCCAAGGCAGGAGTGTGGACTGGCCTGCCTATCCTAGCGGAAAGGAAATTATCAGGTAAATAGTAATTTCACCTTCTACATTCATGCCTACCAGTCCACACAAGTGGGATATATCAAAGCTAATTTCTTCTCTAGCAGGAGGCTGCCTGCATTCCCTGCAAAAAAAAATGCATCTTCCCAAACCCTAAAATTCAAAACAATAATGTTGGAGAAGGTATGCAACAAAGACCACGTTGCTGCTCTACAGATCTCTGACAGAGATAGCAACTGTAACTCTGCCCAAGACACCGCCTGCGCTCTGGTCGAATGAGCCCTAATTTGTCTGGGTATAGTCTTAGCCACATCTACATAGGTTGCTGTGACAACCTCCTTAATCCAATGTGCCACTATAGTATAATAAACTGCTTCTCCTTTCTTCACTCCCCCATGAAGTACAAGGAGCAGATACATTCTCCAAAAGGGCTTGGTTACTTTAAGATAACACAACAGAAGTCTTTTCACATCCAAAGGATGCAACCTCTGAAATTCAACCTCATCTGCTGCTCTATCCAATGATGGTAATGACATGAACTACTTCAAATGAAAATCCAATACAACTTTGGGCAAGGACGGTACGTCCTAATTTGCACCCTATCTGGCGTAATCACTAGAAAAGGCTTTTGACAAAAAAAGAACTTGCAATTCCAAGCACCACCACTCTGAACATATACAGACTAAGAATACAGTTTTTATGGTTAACAAACTCAAGGAGAGTTGCCAAAGAGGATGAAATGTGGGATCTGACAAAAAGGTCAGGACTAAATTTAGATCCCAAAGCAGTACATGTATTCATAGTGGCAGCTGAATATGATTAACACCCTTCAGAAATCTGGACACATCTGGAATCGAAGAGAGAGGTCTTCCTTGCACTTGACCTCTACCATCTACTGGAGACAGTGAATACTGGTAGGCTGATGTTAATGGAGTGCTCTATGAGTGTGACATCAGCAAGTCAGCTGATCTGTCTCCATCTGCCTGTTGGCATGCATTACCCAATTGTGTGGCCTAACCTGCCTGAATGCAGAGGAAATCTTTTATGAGATGTGATGACCAGAACTGCACACAATACTCAAGATGAGGTCTCACCATAGAGCAATACAGAACATGATGATGATATTCTGTTTTATTCTCCATTCCTTTCCTAATAATTCCTGGCATTCTATTTGCTTTCTTGGCTGCTGCCGCACATCCTCGACTCTGAAGTGGAAGGTTGCCTTCTGGCGCAGGTACTATTGTCTTTCATGATGTGGAAGGTGCCCATGATGCTGAACCACCTATTCTTTTCAACACAGACCAGGGTGCTATTCATTTCATCTGCGCTGTGCACCTCCTTGAATCAGGTCCCTGAGATCACTTCCTCATCAGAGTGGAGAGCCTGGGTGTAAAGCACAAGAGTCCTGTTATGGCACATTTCACTGGCGCCGCTGACCAATGAGAGATGGCCATGCAACCAATGGAGCACCTTGGAGATGGTGGCTGCTTCCACAGTTAAAACAACAGCAGTCTCAAATTCCTGCTCAGTGCCACCAATATTGACATCCTTGAGTGAGAATAAGCCAATTTGGGTTTCTGAAGAGAATGTCTTTTCCCCAGCTCCAGCGCAAAGAGTCTCCCTCAGCTTGTGGGAGCCCAGATTTTGGAGTTTGTGAAGAATAACTTTTCCTCCTTAAGTCTGAAGGCCAGAGAGGGAGTTTAAAACCTCTTCTGTCCAAGATGGAAGAGATTTTCCCACACTGTGGAACAACTCAAAGTCTCCCAGAGGCACATGCTTTACCCAAGAGACTCTCAGAGGTGGGAGCAATTCCTCACCCTGAAGTGGATGATTAACCAACTTCATGCATTAGAAGGAAAAGTGGGGTCAGTTCATTATGAGTTCCTACCAGAGGTATCCCCCCTTGGACCAACAGAAGATCCCTCCTGTCTCCTCCATTAGGATCATGGCTTATCATTCTCCCATAGCTGGGGTAGGAGGAGGAGGAAAATTCCACAGGTATTCCAGATTTACCAGAAGATCTCTGCTACTCAAACATTTTGGGTAAACTGGCAAAGATACTATCACTATTAGGAAGGAGCAAGATCAGAGACTAGATGTTTTCGGGCTCATTCAGTTTCTTCAACCACCAGCAGACTCCTCGCTCATTCCAGTGCATAGACTCCTTAAGGACCTGCAAATG
Source organism: Rhinatrema bivittatum (assembly GCF_901001135.1). Classification (NCBI taxonomy): domain Eukaryota; kingdom Metazoa; phylum Chordata; class Amphibia; order Gymnophiona; family Rhinatrematidae; genus Rhinatrema; species Rhinatrema bivittatum. The sequence continues at coordinate 165,454,787 of NC_042621.1, forward strand.
AGGATGTAGCGACCACAATATCATGCCTTCTAGAGGGCTTCAAACAAAATTCTACCCTGTATGTGCCACTGCTGCAGCCTTATTACTGTTTAGTCAACTTTCAAAACACATTCAATTTACACAGGTAGAGAAAATCATGAGCATCGGATTGTGCAGACTGAATGGTAATGCAAATGAGTCACTTTTGCTTAGTCTTTATCCTGTATATAAAATATTACCTAGAATTTCTTACCCCAGATGGTTGCCCCACAGTGCATATGCTCTGGGGTGTATTTAAGGAGCCTGTGGCGCCCATTGTGATCCTCTATATAGTACATGGGGATGGTCTGAAATCTTCTCCAACCCAGAGAGAAAATTAAAGGGTCGCGTGTCTTAAGAATCTTCTTGTGCCAACGATGCTTCTTTAGGCGCATCTATATAAAATAGCAAAGCAGGGAAAGAGTTCTGTGGCGCTGTAAAGACGCCATTACCATTGTTCCAATAAATTGAGCATGCAAGCTTGAGAGATCAAGACTGCAGCCAATTCTGATTTTTATAATGCTTACCTATGCTTCAAATTATGGTTTATACTCCTGTGTTTCTTCAGGAGAACAAAAAAATGAAATTCTAATCTCAACCTTTTTTTAGACCAAGGTCTGAATCATGAGCTGAGAACAGACCCTTCTTTGGCATTTTGGCTGAGACTGGCAGCCTTATTAATAGAACACCCTGCCACCCTCTTCTTTTTCACACTGTGTCCCTCCCCCACTCCCTCCTCTTTAGCAAACCAGCTGCACTGCATCCCAAAGGCTACCCCTTCATACCTGCATGTATCCGATGGTCCCTTCACTGGTGCCTAACCCACCCAGAACAAGCGGGTAGTGAGGATCAAAGTTTGCTACAAATTCACTCGGCACACTCTCTATCTCAATCCTGAGGTACATCCCAGGTCTAAAGCCCTCATACTGAACTCTGACGTCATCTTCTTGATCTTCAAACTCTGACCGGTTCAGCTGCAGGGTGGGGGGGGGGGAGGGGGGAAACAAGAAATAATAAAAAAAAGAAATGACAAAATTGGAAATGCTGCCGGTATACAATGGATATGGTAGCATAGGATATATTCACAGAGAACTCTCTCTCATGGAAAAAGTACTGATACTACCATGTGCTTTGTTTTTTTTTATACTAAACTACCTGCACTTTATTGTGAATCAAATAAATAAAAATTACATCACACTGCAGGCAGATCAATACAGTAAAATATTTTAGGGTATATTAAATAATTGAATGAAAGCATTTTCTGGAGATGTGGTGAGTTTATAAAATACATTTTAAAAAGTTGATAAGATTAAAATGTCATCAAGAAGGAAATGTTCCATATGGGTATACAACACTATACTTTAAAAAAAAATTCAAAAAAATAAAAATCAGTTGTGTGTGTTTGTGAGGCAGTCCCAGAATGGAAGTTACAGCCCTTTGAAAGCCCATGATCAATCTAAAATATTTAAAGAGACTCTCTCTTAATTCATCATTTGGATCAAGTAATTTGTAATAAAAAGAAAATGAGAAAGGGATGGGATGGGATATTACAGAGAAGAAAATTTGGTTTTTACCTGATAATTTTCGTTCCTGTAGTACCAAGGATTAGTCCAGACTCCTGGGTTCATACATCCGTGCCAGCAGGCAGAGACAGAGAAAGTAAAACTGCCACTGCGTTAACTATGCTGATGCCCCCTGCAGTTTCTCAGTATTAATCTGTACCAAAGCTGAATACCAAACACTGTAAAAAACCCCATTGAATTATAAACTTCTGAACAATTAAACAAAAAAAATTAATTTCTGATAAGAAGGAACCAATAGGAAAGCAGACGACTCTCCAACTGTCTGGATCCCTGGGTGGGACTCTGGACTGATCCTTGGTACTACAGGAACGAAAATTATCAGGTAAGAACCAAATTTTCTTTTCCCTGTACATACCAGATCAGTCCAGACTCCTGGGATGTACCAAAGCTTCCTAGACAGGGTGGTAACTGGAGAGTCCCGCGCACAATACACTTTCGCCAAAAGACCGAGACTCCCGATCTGCCACATCTAGGCGATGATGCCTAGCAAAAGTATGTAGCGACTTCCACGTTGCCGCCCTACAAATCTCTTGTGGTGAAACCAAGTGAGCCTCTGCCCAAGAAGCAGACTGAGACCGGGTGGAATGAGCCCTCAAACCCTCCGGTACTAGCTTACTTTTGAGAATGTAAGCTGATCCAATAGCCTCCTTAACCATCGAGCAATAGCGGTTTGGAAGCTTGAAGGCCCTTCTTCAGACCACTCCATAGCACAAAACGATGGTCAGAGCGCCGAAAACCACTTGTGACTAAGATAGCGAAGCAACACTCCGCGGACATCGAGAAGCCGAAACTCACACCCATGTGGCTCCGAATCAGATAAATCCAAAAAAACTGGCAGTTCCACTGACTGATTAACATGAAAGGAAGAAATTACTTTCGGTAGGAAAGATGGAACTGTCCGTAAAGACACAACCCTATCCGATTTCTGAAGGAAAGGATCACGACAAGACAAGGCCTGCAACTCTGAAATGCGCCTTGCAGAACAGATGGCTACCAAGAAAATCACCTTCAAGGTTACATCCTTCAACGAAGCCCTCCGAATGGGTTCGAAAGGGGGCCCCCACATAAACCCCGAAGGACCAGGTTGAGGTTCCAAGGTGGACAAACCTTTCTCATAGGGGGACGCAAATTCTTGACCCCTTGTATAAAGCGGACCACATCCTGATGAGAGGACAAGTGATAGCCATCCATGGTTCCCCTCAAAGAGGCCAACGCTGCCACCTGGACTCTAAGGGAATTGAGAGCGAGACCCTTAACCAACCCATCCTGTAAGAAAGATAACACTTGTGCTACCGAAGCACGCAAAACCGGAGTACCCTTCGCCAGACACCAAGCCTCAAAGACTTTCCAGACTCTGACATACGCTACGGAGGTGGACTTCCGCCTAGACTGAAGGAGGGTAGTAATTACCGTCTCCGGATATCCTTTTGCCAGTAAATGCCTCCTCTCAAAAGCCATGCCGCTAGACAAAAGTGAGCGGCCTAATCTGAAAATACTGGACCCTGGTGTAGAAGACTGGGGAGATGACTGAGTTGTAAAGGACCCTAGACTGCCAGATTTAACAGACCTGCGAACCAAGGACGGCGAGGCCACTCCGGGGCCACGAATATCACCTCCTCTGGGTGATTCTCTAGCCGCCTCAGGATTTTGCCCACCAGAGGCCAAGGAGGAAACACGTAGAGCAGGACCCCCTGGGGCCAGGGAAGGACCAGAGCATATACGCCCTCGGCGCCGTAATCTCTGCGTCTGCTGAAAAACAGAGGAGCCTTCGCATTGGGCCGAGTTGCCATGAGATCGACCCGCGGACAACCCCACTTTTTTTGAATGAGATGCATTGCCGCGTCTGACAACTCCCACTCCCCCAGATCCAGAAGTGTGCGACTGAGGTAGTCAGCTTGCACATTTTCGATTCTGGCAATATGAGATGCAGAGATCTGTATCAGATGATGTTCCGCCCATCGTATCAGGTCCTGAATCTCGAGGGAGACCGCATGGCTCCGAGTGCCCCCTTGTGTTTATGTACGCTACAGCGGTCGCACTGTCTAAGAGCACTCTCACTGCCCACCCTTGGAGCAAAGGCTGAAAGGCAAGCAAAGCCAAATGCACCGCCCTGGCTTCCAACCAATTGACAGACCAAGACGCCTCTATGTTCAACCAGAAGCCTTGAGCTGCTTGACTCTGGCAAACTGCTCCACAACCAGACAGACTCGCATCTGTGGTCAGGACTATCCAATCCGGAATTTCCAAGGACACCCTTTCAGAAGGCTGGAGGTGTGGAGCCACCACGACAGACTGCCCATGGTCTCTGGAGAAAGGGAAACAGGCTGGTGATACTGCTCAGACACTGGACTCCACTGAGCCAAGAGCGCACTCTGTAGGGGACGCATAGGAGCAAAAGCCCATGGTACCAGCTCCAAGGTGGAAGCCATGGAACCGAGCACCTGTAACGTGTCCCAAGCAGTGGTAATCGGGACGACTCGCGGTTGCTGCCGGGCCCGACGCAATCGGGGAAGGCCAAGACAGACACCGCCGACGTTTAGCCGGCCTGGGGAGTTCTGAGGGACCCTCTCCCCCAGAAACGCAAGCCGCGCAAAGGCTGCGGCGACTTAGGCGCTCCGGGCTGGACCCGCACGCGTGACAAGCCACCCCCTTACCATCGCTGCGCCGACGATTTGAAACAAAATAGACAGAAAAAAACAAAAAGAACCTGAGAAAAACACACTGCGAAGAAAAAACGCCGAAACCGCGCCTGGGGGGGGGGGGGGGGGGGGGGCGGAGGAGAGAGTAGACTCCTATCTGTTCCTGCCTACCGGATCCTGAACTTTATTTATTTTTTTTTAAACTTTACTGCTCTAACAGCAGTCTCACTGAAAAATTCCTCTCCTGCGCTGAAGGGAGCTGTCCAGCTCAATTCAGCAATTAAAGGAAGAGAAAAAAGTGAGAAAACAAATTTGTGAGCTAACACGTGCCAGGGAGGGATTCGGACCACCGGATGTGCACCTCATGGTTACGGGATGGGGGGCATACAAAAGGGTCACTGACCCCAGCCACCCCCCCCCCCCCCACACACCTCAACCAGATAGGGTAGGGGTTCCTTACCAGCAACCCCGACCCCCTAGGAGGAAGGCTCTCAAAATTTAAAAGAAAAAATCCAACCAAAAAATCTTAAACCAAACTGCAGGGTTCAAGCATCAGTCCTGCCCTGCTGGGAGACAGATAAATACTGAGAAACTGCAGGGGGCATCAGCATAGTTAAAGCAGTGGCAGTTTTACTTTCTCTGTCTCCGCCTGCTGGCACGGATGTATGAACCCAGGAGCCTGGACTGATCCGGTACGTACAGGGAAATCGTCACTAAAGATCCCGGTTTCAACCGCCCATGATAAACTGCTTGATTTTCTCTTAGGTGATAAATGGCGTCCATGGAAACTGCCCTTAAGACAGATTGGGCATATTTTATTTCCCCTATTTGCACTTTTTCCAATTACTAAAAAGTTCCGAGCTCATACCCTATTTCCTCACTGGCAAGCTAGTCTTTTCATGGCCAGAATTCAGAGAAGACCTTTACTGGTCTCGGCTTATGTTCATATCCTCTGCAACAATACAGGGTCTGCTACTCTCCATTTGTAAGGAAAGGGAAAACAGGGCTTTCAAAGTGATGATATGTTTTAAAAGGAAAACCAAACCCCCACATTTTTGAAAATTTTCAGTGCTCTGGAAGCAATCTCTTTGGCACCTTTGACTAAGAATATAATAGAGATGTGAATCGTGTGCCTGATCGTTTTAACGATCAGGTTCGGATGGTGGGAGAAAAAAATCGGATCGTTAGAGATGTGAATTGGAATCGGAACAGATTCCAATTCACATTGTTAATTTTTTAGTGAGGCCTGAGCAGATAAAAAAAACCCCACCCCGACCCTTTACCAATGACCCCTTTGCTCTCCCACCCTCCCGAACCCCCCCAAAATGTTAAATTACCTGGTGGTCCAGTGGGGGTGGGGGGTCCCGGCGCGATCTCCCACTCTCGGGCCATCGGCGCCATTTTGGCTACCACTGATAAAAATGGCGCCGATGGCCCGACATAGTGAGGGCAAAGGCGATCGGCGCCATACTGGCAGTCGATCGCCTTTGCCCTCACTTTGTCACAGGGAGCGACGGTCGCTCCCTGTGACATAGTGAGGGTAAAGGCGATCGGCGCCATTTTGAAACCTCCAGCACAGGCAGCGAGGCTATGATTGAAGGGATGGCTCCCGGACCCCCCACTAGACCACCAGGTACAAGTAAAAGGTTTTTTTGGGGGGGTCAGGAGGGTGGGAGAAGCAAAGGGGTAATTTGAAAAGGGTCGGGGTGGGTTGTTTTTTTTTTTTTTATCGGGCCATCGGCGCCATTTTTATCAGTGGTAGCCAAAATGGCGCCGATGGCCCGAGAGCGGGAGATCGCGCCGGGACCCCCCCCCCCCCCACTGGACCACCAGGTAACTTAACATTTTGGGGGGGTTTGGGAGGGTGGGGGGAGGGTAAGGAATTGGTTTTAAAGGGTCGGGGTGGGTTTAGGGGTTGTTTTGGTGTGCCGGTTTTCCCGCCCTCCCCCAAATAATTCTCGTGCCCTATTTAACGATACAATACAAATGCCCCTGACGATAAATCGGAGGCATTTGTATTGTATCGTGCACTGTAACGATTTAGAACGATTTTAAAATTATCTGACGATAATTTTAATCGTTCAAAAACGATTCACATCCCTAGAATATAATGCACAGGGCAGGTGATTTTTCTCTACTTTCCAGCAAAGAATCGCTGTATGGTGCAACACAAAATAGTATAAGGCAGGGCTTGGCAGCCCTTAGAATGCATACCACGTGAGACTGGCCTGTTACTCTTCCCACCTGCAGTGTGCAGCGGCACCACGATAAGGCATGTGCAAACATCATGGGATGGCTCTGCTGATGTCGTGCATAGCAAGAGCAGCACAGCTTGCCTGTGAAGCTTGAAAGCACTAGACCACAGTGCAAGATACAGTGCGGGCAGGAGAAACGGTGCACCAAGGTAGGGATGGCAGACGTTCATTGGGTGGGGAGGCATTCTTTTCGCTCTCCTGCCCCTCCACCCAGAAAGCCAAAGCATTTTACCTGGCCTGCTAACACCTCCAAAAAAAAAAACCAAAAAAACGTTGCCCATCCATCCATAGTCTTTGTGTACCATAGGTATAAGTCTAGGTACTTTGTTTCTCTGATTGTGATCTTAGACAGACACCAGGATCCATCCTTCTTAATATCAAACTATTCCATCAAATGTCCACAACATTTTCAAGGTTCCTAAGAACTTCCAAACACAAATGGATTCCACAATCCTACAGCAACAATACTATCATCAAAATAGTGCATGTGGTGCTTGAACGAACTTGACTGATCAACTGAAAAAGAACAGTGAGATTTTGTCCAGGAAGCTTTTCTTTTATTGTGTGCATGTGGGACTGGTGAGGGTTTATAAGGTGGTGAGAGACAATGAGCACATACCTGAGCCTGTTTCTGCATTTCCTCTTTCAAGTCATCAAAGTAGGTGGCATCTCCTTCATCATACTCTGCATTGAAGCGCTCTTTCAGTTTTCGTTTCTTTTCCAGGCGTTTTTTCTTCTCATCTTCCTCTGCTGCAGCCTCTTTGGGATCGTCCCCTTCAATCTTATCCTCCTCTGACTCTTCATTCTCACTTGCCTTCTTGTCAAAAAAGAAAAAAAAAAAAAAAGTGTGCGCTCTTCTTACTATGGTATTCAGTTTAAGCCAGGGCTTCCCAAACTTTTAATCAATATGACTCCATTTTCGCACTTGAAAATTCATATGACCCCCGACCCATTCTTTTAATTTCCACCCCTTCCAGATGGCTTTAACCTCCTCCCCTCCAGCAGAGCCCCTTTTTCAACCCCAGCCCCTCTTACATCTCCCAGCTTGTTCCACCTCCCCAGCCCATCCCTTTCTCTCCCTCTCCAGCCATTTTCATATTCCCCTAGCTGCTTCCCTTTCGCCCCAAGTCCTTTTTAACCACCTACTGACCTCTCTGCCATCCCATCTCTCTTGCCCTATCTCTCATTCCCTCCTCAATCTCATCTCCCATCCTCTCTCAAATCTCCCAGCCTCATTTCCAGTCCTTCGCTCATCCCACAACTCCTCTTTCCCGGTTGATCTTCTGATATTCCTCTTCTCTCATCCTCCATAGCTAATTGTTCTCTAGCTGACTGAACCCTCAAAACCCTCCTGCATATGATTCATCCCTTCAAGCAGCCCCTTCTCCAAACAGCCTCCCTGCCAGGATCAGCAGCAACATTTTCCTTTGGCCCTGGACCAGAATTGGATGACAACTGATGGGAAAAAAGGGCAGGCAGCTGAAAGGGGCAACATTTTTCTTTTGGGTAAGTTCAGTGGTTGTGTTATGTGGAAAGAGAGGAGCAGTGGCCGTCTCCACTGGCCTATGCACACTCAGTCCTCCATCATGGCTACTCCTAAGCCCAATGGTGATCTGCAGGTGGCAGCAGCATTAGTAATGAAAATCAGCACAAGACCTGAGCCAGTGCAAGTTTACAGGCTCTGATCCCTCTTCGAGCAGGCCTTTTCCATTACCATGGAAACTCATGGGAGGGTGGGATCACTACAGGGCCTGTTAGTGTGTGCTGGCTCACAGGCCTCATGCTAACTTCCACTATTAATGTTGCTGGCACCTGAAGAGAACTGCTGTTTGAGGAACCTGTGACCACAGCTTAAGGTTTTGTGACCCCATTTGTGGTCCTGACCCATAATTTGGGAAGCCCTGGTTTAAGCATTTAGCCTAGGGATACATTTTCAGTAATTAATATAAAGAGTCAGCAACTGGATTCATGAAAGGCTGACCTGTTAATTTTCTTCTGTGAAATACCACAAATCAGATCAGAAGCATGGGTTTTGCATCCCTACCAGCAGATGGAGACAGAGAAGAAAAACTTTGACACTGCACTACTTATGTTAGCATGCCACCTGCAGTCCCTCAGTATGACTGTACTCAAGCCAAGATGAGATAAAGCATAAACCAACTTAACCCCCTCATACTGAGCAGGGGAAGGGTTGAGTCCCGAAACAGGAGCTCTTTCGTCTACCGGAGAGAGTAAAAAAACTCCCGAACTGAAAGAATACTTCAGTAAACAGAGTGGTCTTTCCAGAGAGAGCAGGATACTGGACTGATCTGTGGTATTCCAGGAATGAAAATTTGCAAATAAGAACCAATTTTCCTTTTCTGTTCATAAGCCAGATAAGTCCAGATGGATGGGATTTACCCAAGCTTCCCTAAAGTGGGCGACAATCTGAAAGACCACTCACAGCCCACTCTTTCCTGCGCCCAAGCATGCAGTCCGCAATGCTTCATGAAAGTGTGTAGAGACGACCAGGTCACCGCCCACCAGACCTCCAGAGAGGATACCAATTGACACTCAGTCCAGAACGCCACCTTCTCCTATGCGGGACCGTATTAAAAGCTTTGCGAAAATCCAAATAGATTATATCGAGTGCTCTTGCTCGATCCAATTCCTTAGTCACCCAATCAAAAAAGTCAGATTTGTCTGACAGGACCTTCCTTTGGTGAATCCATGCTGCTTCTGGTCTAGCAATACATCTAATGTAGATAGCTCACTATTCTTTCCTTCAGCAGCATCTTCATTACTTTTCCCACCACTGAAGTGAGGGTAAAGGAAAATTAGTTTCTTACCTGATAATTTTCGTTCCTGTAGTACCACGGATTAGTCCAGACATCTGGGTTTTGCCTCCCCTCCAGCAGATGGAGACAGAGAAGTTTTTTTCAAACAACCCTGGCATATATACCAAGGTGCCACCCACAGTCAGTCTTACGTAATGTCAAAGCAGAATGAAACAAAACCAAACTAACCAACTAACTATCTGTCCAACTATAATAAGGCTGATACAAACCCCCAACTGGGAACAGAACTCGCCGAACCAAAAGAACAAGCGAGAAAAACAGTACCAATACCCAGAAAAGAAGGTTATACGAGCGGATTCTTCGTTACTTCAGTGTACAGAGTCATGGGCGGGGCTCTGGACTGATCCGGGTACGTACAAGGAAAGGAAAATTTCTTACCTGATCATTTTCGTTCCTGTAGTACCACGGATCAGTCCAGACACCTGGGATGTATCAGAGCTGATTTACCTAGGGTGGGAGCCGGAGAGGCCCGCTCGGAGCACCCCTTCTCCAAAGCCCCCGAAGTCTGAAGCTTGCACATCCAATCTGTAATGTCGGGCAAAAGAATGCAACGACTTCCACGTAGCGGCCCTGCAAATTTCCTGAGGCGAGACTTGATAACAATCCGCCCATGAAGCGGCCTGTGACCGCGTGGAGTGGGCACGAAGCCCCACCGGAGCTACCTTACCACGCAGCAAATACACGGAATTAATGGCCTCCTTTAGCCAGCGAGCAATCGTAGTCTTGGGAGGCCATACCACCTCTCTTCGGACCATTCCACAACACGAAGAGATGGTCGGAAACCCGGAAAGGATTTGTGACCTCTAGATATTGCAGCAGAGCCCTGTGCACATCCAGTTTCTGTAAATCCTTCGAGACGGGATCCGAGCGGTCCACAGCTGAAAAAGAGGGAAGCTCAACCGATTGATTCATGTGGAATGAAGAGACTACCTCGGGAGGAAGGAAGGAACTGTCCGCAAGGATACCACAGAATCAGAAATGCGTAAGAAGGGTTCCCTGCATGACAATGCCTGCAACTCAGAAACGCAACATGCAGAAGAAATCGCGATCAAAAACACCACTTTTAGTGTGAGATCCTTCAGCGTTGCTCGTTTCAACGGCTCAAAAGGAGGGGCACACAAGGACGATAGAACCAAATTGAGATTCCAGGAAGGACACGGCAGGCGAAGAGGAGGGCATAAGTGCTTCGCCCCTCGTAGGAAACACGCTACATCTGGGTGCCACGCCACCGCTACGCCCTGGATCTTACCACGTAAGCAACCAAGTGCCGCAACCTGTACCCTAAGGGAACTGCAGGAAAGCCCTTTGGAAAGACCTGCCTGAAGAAACCCGAGAATATCAGGGATCGACGCCCGCATGGGGTCTATCACGCGTCCAGCACACCAAGTATCAAATACTTTCCAGACCCGGACATAAGCCAGGGAAGTGGATGGTTTTCGCAACCTCAACAACGTTGCCACCACCGTATCGGAATAACCCTTACTCTTCAGCCGTTGCCTCTCAAAAGCGATCCGCCTCTTCCAGATGTAGAAGAGCCGCCGATTCCCGAAACCGTAGCGGGTGTGCGGTGGACAAATTGAGCAGATCCGCAAACCAGGGATGTCTTGGCCACTCCGATGCCACAAGAATTACCTCTGCCGGATGGAGCTCTCGTGCCTAGGCACCTTGCCTATCAGCAGCCAAGGAGGAAACACGTACAATAAGATGTTCGGCCACTCCCTCTGCCCCTGCGACCGCAGTAAAACCGTGGAGCCTTGGTGTTCTTGAACGTGGCCATCAGATCCATGGACAGCCTGCCCCACCGGTCGCAGATGAGCTGAAAAGCTTCGTCGGCCAACTCCCACTCTCCGGGATCGAGATGGTGACGACTGAGAAAGTCTGCCTGTACGTTGTCCACGCCGGCGATGTGAGATGCCACAATACTGGCTAGATGCTCCTCCGCCCAGCTCATCAATTGTTGTGCCTCCTCTGCCACCGGGCGACTCTTGGTTCCTCCTTGGCGATTGATGTAGGCCACCGTAGTTGCATTGTCTGACAAGATCCTGACCGATTTCCCCTGAAGGAGCGGGAGAAAAGCTTTCAATGCGAGAGCCACCGCCCTGGTCTCCAAGCATTTGATCGACCACCAAGATTGGAGGTTGGACCACAGTCCCTGCACAGACTTCCCCAGACAGACCGCTCCCCAGCCGGAGAGACTGGCATCTGTGGTGACGACCGTCCAGTTGGGAATTACCAGGGGAACCCCACACCCCAGATGTTCCGAGACCAGCCACCAGTCGAGACTGGCCCTCGCAGAGTCCATAAGTGGAAGTGGCAGATGATACAGCTCTGACACCGGATTCCAATGGGACAGCAAAGCTGATTGTAAGGGACGCATATGAGCAAAGGCCCAGGGCACCAACTCCAGAGTGGACGTCGTAGAGCCCAATACCCTCAGGTAATCATTCACCATGGGCATCTGCTTGTCCAACAAGTCCCTTACCTGGCCCTGGAGCTTGACTGCACGTTCTGCGGTGAGGAAAACTCTGCCCCGGACTGTGTCAAATAGGGCTCCCAGGAACTCCAGAGACTGGGAGGGGATCAGATGACTCTTGGCCAGATTGATCACCCAGCCGAGCGATCGTAAGAGCTGTAGCACCCGGTGTATTGCCGACTGGCATAGAGCCTTGGATTTGGCTCGAATCAGCCAATCGTCCAGGTAAGGATGGACTAGGAAACCTTCCCTCCGGAGCTGCGCTGCAACCACGACCATAACCTTGGAGAACGTCCTGGGTGCCATGGCAAGACCGAAAGGCAGAGCTGGGAACTGATAGTGACTTCCCAGAATACAGAACCTGAGGAACTTCTGATGCTCTGACCGGATGCAGATATGAAAATAGGCTTCCATGATATCCAGAGAAGCCAGGAACTCCCCTTGCCGTACTGAGGCGATGACTGATCGAAGGGTCTCCATCCGGAAACAAGGTACCCGAAGGCACCTGTTTACCCTTTTCAGGTCCAAAATTGGTCTGAACATTCCTTCCTTTTTTGGGACTACGAAGTAAATGGAATAACGACCCCTTCGTTGCTCCGCGGACGGAACCGGTGTGATAGCCCCCAAGGCCAGTAGGCGCTGGAGCATGTCTAGCACCGCCTGCCGCTTCTCATGGTATGCGCAAGGAGATATCAGAAATTTGTCTCAAGGATGCTGAACAAAACCTAAAGCATAACCTTGACATCACGGTGAGGACCCACTGGTCCGACGTTATCTTGGTCCATTCCTCGAAGAACTGGGTGAGTCTGGCCCCCACGCTGGGCACCCGATGGCCGAGCGGTACCGAGGAATGAACTGGCAATATCTCATTGAGAGTTCTTGGCCCCTGCCGCTGCCTGTGGGGCACCTGGTCTGCCAAAATGTCTGCTGCGAAAGGACTGAGACCACAACTGCTAAAGAGAACTTGAGTGAAAGGATGACCCAGACGACCGTGCTGGCCTGGGTCGTTTACCACCGCGGAACCGAGACCAAGCCGCAAAAGATTCTCTCGTCCTCGGCTTGTCCTCCGGTAGTTTATGAACCTTGTTCTCTCCCAGGGACTGGATCATGTCCTCCAATTCCTTACCGAATAACAGTTTCTCTTTGAAAGGAAGAGAGCCTAGATGAGCCTTCGACGACACATCCGCAGCCCAATTCCAAAGCCAGAGGAGCCGCCGCGTGGCTACCGCCGAAACCATGGATCTGGCCGACGTGCGTAGGAGGTCATAAAGAGCATCAGCGCTATAGGCAATGACCGCCTCCAGTCGATTTGCCTGGGCAGCCTCCTCCACCGAGAGGTCGGAATTGGCTTGGAGCTGCTGTGCCCATCGCTGCCCGGACCCCCAGCGCTGAGACTTCAAACACCTTCTTGAGCTGCATCTCTAGCTTTCTGTCCTGTAAATCTTTGAGGGTTGTTGCTCCCGTAACAGGGATTGTGGACCTCTTAGTAACAGCCGATACTGCGGCATCCACCTTAGGGATACGTAGCAGCTCTAAGGCGTCCTCCGGAAGGAGATATAACTTGTCCATAGCCTTACTAACCTTTAATCCCAAATCTGGGGTGACCCATTCTCGGAAGAGAAGATCCGTCGCTGAAAATGAAACAGGAAGGAAACCGTAGGACCTCTGAGACCCAATAAGACAGGATCCATAGCTCCCAGCCGGGGCTCTCCTGGCGGTGTCTCCAGGCCTAGCTCCTGTAAGATGGCCGGAATAAGTGGAGCCAGTTCATCCTTCTTGAAGAGATGAACCACTTTAGGATCATCCCCCTCCATTGCCGGAGATCCCCTGCCGAGGCCTGGAGGGAGATCCGCATCACCCTCAGCCCCCCCCCCCCCCCCCCCCGGGGGCTTAACAGGCAGCTCTTGCTCATCCTGAGAAGAAGAATCTGTATCCATGTCCACCGGCATGGAGCGTAAGGGCCTCTTACGCTAACTGGGTCAGGGTTGCCACCGCAACTTCCTAGTCCCCCGGGCGTGCGGTGGCAGCAAAGGCCTCTGGGAGCAATGTTTCTTTCCCAGCTTTCTCTCTCTGAAGGCCTTATGCATTAATAACACGAACTCCGATGAAAAGGAAGAATCTGAGGAGGATTCAGTGGCCCCCTCAGGGCTCTCCTCGAGAATGGGAGAGGCTGCCCCCACAGGAGCACCCCCCCCCAGCAGGAATTTGTTGCGGGGAGAGCGAGGGGGGTAAAATTCCCTCCCCCATCGCTGCCCACGTGGCCTCCCGAAATGTGCCCAAAATGGCGTCCGTTCCTGCGCTTAGCAGGAACGGGTCATCAGACAACACACTATCAGCGCCTGCACGCGACGCGGCCCGCGACAGTCGACCATAACCCCCCTGAACCGAAACAGAGGATCCTTCATCCCCCTGCACGCAGTGGGAGCAGAAGCCGTCCCTCGACAAACGCGAGTGCGCCAAGTCGCATGCGCAACAGGAAGAGCCCCGAGGCATCGTAGGCCGGCCAAAGGGAAAGAAAGGCACACAACGGCAAAATAAGTCGGCGAAATAAGTTGATAAATCGGCCGCCCAGCCCCCCCGACAAACCCTTACCAAGTTTCGGAGAGCCGGCGCATATCAGAAAAAACAAAGTTTTGTTTTTTTTTATAATATACAGACTTGTGCGCTGTCCCTGGTTCTGGAAGACAGGTCCTGCTTCTGTGGGGGTGAGTGAGCCGGGCTCCCCGGTATCGCCCCTGTGCTGCTGGACAAAACTGAAGAATCAGGATCCTCAACCCTTAGCAGCGGCCTCAACCAGAGGGAATGGTCCTCTCAGGACCTAGCAACCCCCTGGGAGGCTATCAGAACCACTCAGGGGACGGCACTTACAGATTAACTTTTTTTTTTTTTCCTGCACTAGCTAACCAAAAAAAACCTCAAACCCTGACTAAACTACTGCACTATTAAACCTGCAGCAACCAGAAGAGACTGTGGGTTTTGCACCTCCACCATCTGCTGGAGACAGAGTAAGACTGAGTGACTGTGGATGGCACCTTGGTATATATGCCAGGGTTGTTTGAAAAAAACTTCTTTGTCTCCATCTGCTGGAGGGGAGGCAAAACCCAGGTGTCTGGACTGATCTGGGTACGTACAGGGAACCGGCCTGTAGTTTCCAGTCTCCTCTCTGCTCCCACTCTTGTGAAGCGGGACCACCACTGCTCTTCTCCAATCACTCAGCAGCACACCAGTTTCCAGGAATCTATTGAACAGGTTGTACAGCGGACTGACTAGTACATCTCTGAGCTACCTCAGTATACTGGGATGAACCTCATCAGGCCCCATGGCTTTGTCCACTTTTAGTTTTCCTAGCTCTTCCCATATATTCTCTTCTATAAACGGAGTTTTGTCTACTCCATCCCCCCTCCATTTTCACCCCCGGAGAGGCAGCGTGAGCAAAGACCTGCACAGGAGAGGCGCGAAGCCGACTCCCCGCAGGCAACACAGCGGGTAGGAAACGGCATGGGAGAAGCCTAGAGAGGCACTAAAGAGAGCAGCGAGTAAAAAAGAAGCCAGCAGCAAAACAACCCCGCCGGTAAGTAAAAAAGTAAAAGAAACAGCCGGATTACCCTAAAACTAGAACAAAGGCTGACAAGCTGCTTCCTGCCAGTTTGCTTTTTTTTTTTTTGGAAAACGGACAGGGAGCTCAAAGAGGGTGGGGGGGGGGGGGGGGGCAGGGACTGGACCACTGGTATTTCCACCCCAGGTGCCTTACCTGTAGGAGCCCCGCGGGGTCACCAACCCCAGCTCCTGAATCCTACTACCATAGTCCAATTAGGACCTGCCTACCCCCTGGGAGGATTACTGTAACTTGCTTGATCTGGTTTTCTTCCTATATCTTTCTTTGTGTTCTTTTATGAAGAGATTCACTTAACCACACAGAAAGGTCAAGCCTGCAGGGATTACTACCTCCATCTGCTGGAGACAGAGAAATACTGAAGAGATACAGGTGGCGCTCCAAGTTAAGAGGGGTGTCTTCGGCCGCCTGGACATTACCTGAGAGGGTCTGCAGTACTGTGGCCCGTACATTCTTCTTGCTTTTTGTCCCGCTCGAGTAAAGACCTACAGACACGACTGCTTCCTGCATCCGGGACCCGGCGGTGACGTCAGGAGGAGGAGCCGGGCAGGCTTAAAAATCAGCCTGCGACGGCCAAAGGGCGCACGGCTTGTCCCGACTTAGAACAGATTTGAAAGGGGATTATTGACGCCAGCGGCCCTAAAGAGCAACTAAAAGCTAAGTAAATTTGTTTTGCCTATCTGTGACAATCCTGACTGGGTTTTGTATTCGCTATGCCTCATACAAAGAGGAAAGCGAAGATAAGAGAAATTTCCTCTACATCTACTCCGAATAAATTGTTACAGCCTAGTAGAGTGGTCTGTTTTCAGAGAGTTTCCACATTTACTCTGGAGGGGGCTGCTAATGGTTCAGGCCAGGAGTGAAATCTGAACCATTTGGCCATTGAAACATCGTTAACCCCCGGGGCCCCAGAGAAACCAGTCCCCCCTCCTCCAGTGATGTGAGCTGGAAGTCAGCCTGTGGTAAAAGATCTTACTACCAATTTGGAAGATGTAGTAAATGAGACTAAAACTTCGGGCTTAGAAGTATTAAGTCCAGAAGATCAAAAAGCGTACTCTCCTGCATTGATAACAGGTGTTTAATCAACATAGAGCGGCGGATCAATTAATTGGAGTTGGGGACATCTCGGTTATTGTTCCTCAAAAATTTACCATCGAAGAACTTGGCTTAATGATGTTAAAAATGCAAAAATCTATCAATAATCTTACGTTAACAGTACAAGATGTTTTGAAAAAGGATATAAATACACAAGAAAAAATTGTAAATTTGGAGAAAAATGTAAATGTGTTTGAAAAAAAGCTGGGGGATATACAAGAAAGTACAAGTAAATTTAATAAAGTCAGTAGAAGAATATCAAGGGAAGATTGAAGCTCTTGAAAATCAAAATAGGAGAATGAATCTCAGGTTTTTGAATTTCCCGAAGACTCATCTTATAACATCTATTGATTTATTCAATAGTTACTTGAAAAACGTTTTGAAGTATTCGGAAAATTCTTTACCTGTTATTTCAAAAAGTTATTACCTTCAACAATTACAAGAAGGGGAAAAAATGGAAAGTAAAGAGAATTTAAATCTGACTGATTTTATTGAAAGATCTTTTGAGTCTAAAATTAATACTAGAGCTACACTATTAGTTCAATTTTTATCTCCTGTTGAGAGAGATGCGGTATTAAGATTACACTTTAAACATCAAAAAGATTTTTATGGTTATCCCATAAGAATATTCCCTGATGTAGTCCGAACGACTCAGTTGCGAAGGAAAAGATTTATAGAGATGCAAAATGAAGTTGTGCTCAATTTACCCTAAAATATCCTTGTAGGTGTCATATTAAGCATAGAGAGGCTAGATATGTCTTCAATGATCCAAATCAGCTTAGAGTATATTTGGATACTCATCCTTGACCGCCTATGTATTTGTTAAAGGGGGGAAAAAGTATGAAATGTGGAAAGGCAATATTTGATTAAGTGATTTCACTTAGTATATTCTTGTGTTTCGCTCCTAAATTTCTGTCTTAGCTGTAAATTGCTCTCTAGTTTTACCTATAGATTTCCTGAGTATGGGATAATGATATCATAGATATTTCTGAATTTGAAATTATTACTTCTGTAGCGAAAGGTTGATGTATGATTATTATTATCCTGTGTACTTTTGTGTTTATAAATTGAAAAGTAGTTAAAAATAAAATTTAAAAAAAAAAAGAGGGGTGTCTTCAAGTTTTTCTCTGTCTCCATCTGCTGGAAGGGAGGCATAACCCACAGTCTGGATTAATCCAGGTACCTACAGGGAAATGTGCAGCAGTCCTCCTAAAGCCTGTTTTGTTTTGTTTTTTTAATGGAACCTTTGCTGCTCCTCAGTCAAGCTCAACTTGGCATCCCCACAACAGTTGTGAGCTGTACAATGGGCTCACACTTCTTGCTGGAAAACCAGTGGCCTGGCGCTGGGGTCTGATCACAGATCCACCATCGAGCTGCTGCACCATCCTAGTCCTACCATCTGCTGGAGGCAGAAAATACTGGATTCCTGCTGCTGGCACCACCTCCTAAGTAGTGACTGTGATGTCACAGAGGAAAACTGTTATCTGCTGCCATCTGCTGGTAGGGAGAAATAACCCACTAGGACTGGTGTAGCAGAGCAAAATGGAATTTTTTATTTTTTTTTAATTGACTTGACTCAAAAGCATACCTCTTGTTCCAAAGTCCCAGGCTTCCCTTTGTGCATGGCTCCAGTTTCCAGGTCTTCAAAGTCACCATAGACATCTTCTGCAAAACCAGTAACACAGATGCTATGAAGCAGGGAAATATCCTGCATTAATCACTCCTAACAACCCTGAAACAAGCATCCTTCCAAAATCAGCACCTTTAAAAGAACAGGCAAAGCAAAAGGGGACCCAAGTAGATAACAGCCTAGTTACAAGCCACTTGATGAGTTCTAACAACTGAACAGCCAACAGTGGGGCACACAGAACTAGTTCATCCTCCCACAGATTCAGCGCCTTTTTCACTAAGGCTCTTCTCCCATTCTGTGTCTATGAGGAAAGACCATGCTGAATCAGGCCCCCCATCAAGAGATGCAATCTGACACACTTTTGTTAATACAACTGTTCCCAGGAGTATAGAAAACTAGCAGGGAAGCTGCATAAAGAATTTAAAAAATAAGGAAAGGTTTTAATGTCTCTGTGTGTCCCATTCAAGCTATACTCTTTTGGTAAACTAACGTTCTCCTCTCATTCAGGTTTTGTATCTAAGGCTGGGAGAGGATGGGGTTAAGGAAAGATACTTTATTTTTTTTATAACCTTGTACAATTACAGAGCTCTTGTTAGCTTGATATTTTTTGTGACTTTATTTATTGTAACTTATTTCTGTATTACCATCTTACAAAATAATCAGCTTGTAGGATATCACGCATTAACCAAGTCAATTACATTGCCTTGCTGATTCTCTACCATCCTACGCAGATGAGCGTACAAGACCTCCAACATCCAGCAACTCCCTTTCCCCTAGCCCACATCTTACTACCAAGCTTTGCAATATCCTAAACATCCACCAAATCTAGAGAGGCTGTTTCTCAAACTTCTGGTCTCCTGCGACTCCCATGTCCTTGTTGCATGGTACCTAGTCACTACCAAACTGACAGCCACGACCAATTTGGTTTCTAGGGAGTTGTAGCTTGTTAGTACAGCCTGGTTATCCCATGGCCTGCTGTATCACCCTTATTCAAGCTTTGTTTTCTCCTCCTCACCTCCCTCCTTGAGAAAGTGGAGGGTGGGTTGTTTGCAAAACTACAACCCTACCACTGTGCTCTCTACATGTTCCAAGCATATATGAAAAGTGACAGTACTGTTCCAGCTAGCACCAACTTTAGAGAGGCCTCTACTAATACCATGCTAAATGGAAAGAACGGGATCAGGAATATGTCATAATTTGTAATGGTGCTTCTGAATGTTTCCATTTGCAGGCCATCCAATTTAATGTTAAAATATTAAAATTTATTCCAAGGAAAAAAAAATCTACAGAAAATGTATTCTCCTACCAAATCTTTCATGATGTCTTACTATTTGAAGAAAAGGGCTGCCAGACTTACCATCTTCTTCTAACAATTTTGATGCATCTTTATCAGATTCCCATTTCCCAGTGACAAAGCAGTCTTGGATGCTGTTCATAACCTTTACAGAAAAAGAAAAGATTAGCTCCTTAGCTGCTTTAACAGCTTACTGAAACATATCAATCAGTGCATGGGTTTTTAAAAAAAAATACTTGGCATCAACCAACTACAACTGTTCTGCTTAAAAATTCATTTTTTATTCCGAAGCACTCCACTTTAGTTAAACTCTAGAGAAACACTAGTAAATTGATGAAATACACCAGACAGGCTAGAATATGACAGTCTAAAAGAACCACTAGACCCATCTAGTTTGCCTAATTTCATTCCTGATGCAGAGCCTTAGGCCCCAGTTAAGTCTTTGCCTTTCCCTTCATAAGCAGGGATCCTCCATGCTTTCCTAAATTCCATTACTGTTGTTGTCTCTACCATCTCCCACTGGGAGAACGTTCTATGCATCTACTACTCTTTCTGTGATGTTACTCCTTTTGGAACCTCATACCATGATCTCTTGTGAGCATTCTTCCCCAAAAAAGGTTTATTTATTGTGCCCGATTTATATTGTCTATCATATCCCCCATCTCTCCTCTTTTCTCCTCTAGGTTAAATACATGCAGGTCCTTAAGTCTCATCTGATATTGGCAGCCTCTCTCTGGACCCCTTCCACCATGTTTATATCCTTTCAGAGGGACAACCTCCAGAATAGGATGTAATATTCTAAGTGAGGCCCCACCAGTGACCTGTATTGAGGCAAGATTATCTCCATTTTACTCCCTATGGTTAGACAAATTATATGCGTTACAAAAAGGCCAATACAATGCTATAGACCAAGGCTTTTGTTTTGCTTTTCCTTTTGCCTGGCAAGCCTTCCACCACTATCTTAGACTACAAGTTCCACTGGAATCTGCCCCACATCTATGACAGGTAAATGAGGTGGACAAGAATGTAGGAAAATTGGTTCTTACCAGCTAATTTTCATTTCTGAATACCACAATCAGTCAAGATGCCTGGGTTTTGACTCTCTACCGGCCGATTAAGACAGAGAAGAAAAGCTTTACTAACACTTAACCTAGTGTGCCACCTGCAGTCCCTCAGTATGACCTGTACCCAAGCCAAGATGAGATTAAGTATAAAGAGAAAAAAACTTGTAATACGGCACCCTCACCATTCTCTTAGACCGAGCAGCAGGGAGGTGAAGACTCTGAACTAGAGCCAACCAACATAGATAACTGAACTGTCTCAGGAGCAAACCACTCTGCACCTTGTACATACTGAAAACAAGAGCAGGTTTCTCAGAAACAGGTGTGTCTCTGGACTGATCTGTGGTAGCAGCCAAGAACCAATTTTCCTTTCCTGTTCATACCCCAGATCAGTCCACATACCTGGGATGTCCCCAAGCTCCTCTAAACTGGGCAGGTATGCGATAGCCCCACTCGTAGCACACTCTCCCCAAAACCAGCTGAATCCAGAGGCCAGACATCCAGCAGGTAATGTCCAGGGAAAGTGTGCAGTGGCATCCACGTAGCCACTAGACATATTTCTTGCAGAGAAAGATGACATTCGGCCCACGAGATTGCCTGTTCCAGAATTGAATGAGCCCACAGGCCCTCAGGCACTGGCTGACTTGTAAATATATGCCGATCCAATCGCTTCCTTCAGCCACCATGCAATAGTAGCCTTGGAAACCTTACTCCCTTTTTTTTGGTCCACTCCAAAGCACGAAGAGGTGATCCAATCTCTGAAAACCATTGGTACCCTTAAGATACCTCAACAAAGCTCAACACACATTCAACAAATGAAGCACTTTCACATGAGGCATAGATGAATCCACGTTTGGAAATACGGGGAGTTCCACTGTCTGACTGAGATGAAAGTTAGACACAAACCATTGGCAGGAAAGATGGCACTATAGGGAACACGCCCTTCTCTGCAGAAAAGGATCCCTAAACAATAATGCCTGAAGTTCTGAAATCATTCTGGCAGAACAAATAGCCACCAAAAAGACCACCTTCAGGTTCAAACAGAACTCCACAAAGGTTAAGGTTCCATGAGGGACGCAATTTCCTTACCAGAGGCCGTAAATGCTTCGCCCTACGAGGAAAACAAACCATGTCCAGATGTGAAGCCAGAGAAACTCCTTGCACCTTACCTCGGAGACAGCCCAAGGCTGCCACCTGCAGCCAACGGGAATTAAAAGACAGTCCCTTCATCAGACCTCCTTGAAGAATGTCAGAATATGCGAGATCGACACCTGGGTTGGCTGTATGCCCTTCTGCATACACCATGTCTCTCCACCCTCTAGTATAAGTCACACATGTAGAAAGTCATCTAATTTGCAGTAAAGTGGCAAAAACTACCTCGGAATAACTATTCAGTCTCAAACATTTCCTCTCAAAAGCCAGGCAGTGAGAGAAAAGTGATCCACCTGTTCCAAAAATATTGGACCTTGATGAAGCACTTCCTGTAGGTGTCCAAATCTTAAACAAACCACGGATGTCATGACCACTCTGGAGCAACGAGAATTACATCACATTGATGCCTCTCTATTCACCTCAACACCCTTACCACCAAGGGTCATGGAGGGAACATGTGGAGAAGAGTCCCCAGCAGCCAAGGCAGGACCAGAGCATCTAGTCCTTCTGTTCCATACTCCCGCCTGCAGCTGAAAAGTCTGGATGCCTTGGTGTCTCGATGCCAACAAATCCATGTCCTGAATAAGAATCATCGCTTCCTCTGCTAGCTCCCATTCTCCGGGATCTAGTGTCTGCAGACTGAGAAAGTCCACTTGAACACTGTCCACCCCTGAAATGAGAGATGCCACCAGAACTGCTAGGTGTAGCTCCGCCCAGCGAAACAATTCCTGAGCCTCTTGAGAAGCCAGTAAACTTTGTTCTCCCCTGACAGTTGATATAAGCCACACTCGTTGCATTATTCTGACAAGATTCGCACCGCTCAACCGTGGTCAAAATGAAACCAACGCTAACCAAACTGCTCTCATTTCCAACCGATTAATAGATCATGAGGCCTCCTCTACTGACCATTGGCTATGAGCTGTCTGAACCTAACACCACACCCCAACCTATAAGGCTGGCATTGGTGGTTATCACCCATTCTGGGATCTCCAATTCCACTCCTCGTTCCACATTGGCCAGAGAAAGCCACCACAATAGACTTGACCTGGATTCCATGATCTGGGCCAATCCAGTGCCACCAGGAGCACCATCCCCCTGTGGCCTTCGATCCTTCTAACTATTCTGCCCAACATGGGCCAATGGGGAAGCATACAGCAGCTTGTCTTCCTGCCAGACCTGCACAAGAGCATAGATACCCAAGGACTTTGGATCTCTCCTGCGACTGAAGAATTGAGGAACTTTAGCATTGAGAGAAGTTGCCAGGAGGTCTATAAACGGGAGGCTCCAACGACCCACTATCAAGCTGGAACACCTGTAACAGGGAGATCACCTTGTGGGTCACCAGATGGCTCTCTTCCAGAGACTTGGCCCAAATCAACCAGTCTAAATTTGAGTGTACTAGGATCTCACCGTCTCTCACTTCTTCCACCACCACCACCATAATCTTGGAAAAAGTTCTAGTAGCAGTGGCCAGACCAAAGGGCAGTGCCTGAAACTGATAATGGCACCCCAACACCGCAAAACGCAGAAAATGTTGGTGCTCCAATCAGATAGGAATATGGAGGTAAGTCTCAGACAGATCCAAGGAGGTCAGAAATTCCTCCAACTGCACGGCCATTATCACTGAGCGCAATGTTTCCATGCAAAAATGAATCACTTGCAAACGACTCCTTTGAGATCCAGGATGAGATGAAAGGAACCCTCCTTCTTGGGCAAAATGAAATAAATGGAATTATCAACCCATATTTTCTTGAGACGTGGGTACTGGAACCACAGCCCTCAGACTGAGGAGCCTTGACAGTGTATACACCATTGCTTGATTCTTCTGCAGGGAGACACCATGAACACATACAAAGGAACACTGCGAAATTCCAGCACATATCCTTCTCATATCACTTCCAGAACCCACAGTTCCGATGTCAACTCGACCCACCTCTGATAAAAGACAAAGGGGCGTCCCCCTATCTCCAGTTCCTGGGGGTGAGTTGGCAAACCTTCATTGGGAGGGTCAGGAGGTTCCGCTACCCAAGGGTCCGCTTTGCCTGAACTCTCTGGGATGAAAGGACTGAGACCTGCCAAAAGGCCGAGTCCTCTGAAGGGTAGTCTCTCTGTAGGGACGAAAATGCCTGGAACCTCTTAGACGATACCTCAAACTAAAAGGGCAAGGCAACTGCTTCTTATCCTCCGGCAACCAAGGAACTGGAGATTCACCCCATTTACTGGCTAGCTTCTTCAACTTGCTCTCAAACAAGAGTAAGCCTTTAAAAGGCAATTTTGTAAGGTTAGCCTTGGAGGTTGAATTGGCTGACCAATTCCGCAGGCATAACTGTCGTCTGGTCGCTATTACCAACGCCACTCCTCAGGCCAAGGTATAGCCCAAATCATAGTCCACATCTGCTAAGGCAGCGGCAGTGGGTTCTATAACTGTCCTAGAAGGCGCTCCAGAGTAATCTACCTCCTGAGAGAGAGGCAAACAAGAATGAGCCACCAGGAAACATCAAGAAGCTATCTGCAAAGTCATTGCAACTGCATCAAATGCTTGCTTAAGGATGGCCTCAATTGTCCAATCATACACATCCTTCAAGGCTGCTCCTCCCTCAACAGGGATAGTCATCCATTTAGAGACAGCATAGACATGTGCATCCACTTTTGGGAAATGCAGATACCCTCTCGCCTCTGGATCCAGGGGTACAGGCCTTCCAAGGTCTGACCCCTTTAAAATTTGCCTACAGGGCATCCCATTCAAGTTCAGTCAATTCTTGAATAGCTTCCATAACCAGGATAAAACAAGAGGCTTTACTCAAAGAAAGCAAAATGGGATTTTATTTTGGCTCAGACATGGAATCTGCACCAGGAACTCCCAGAATTTTCAATGTTTGGGAATCAGGGCCGGCAAGTCATCTCTATGAAAGAACCGCAACATAGTTCTATACGGTTCTAATCCCGGAGGAATTTCCCCATCCTCCAGAGTCAGGATCTGCGTCATCATCAGTGCCCTCTGGATTCCTGTCAGGAAGATCTGCAGCTCGAGGACTACTTCCGCGCTTAAACATAGTACTAGAAGAGGGATAGGCCACTGCCTGAGAACCTGAACTGATAGGATTCAATGGAGCTGAGGACTGTGCCTGAAGCAAGGATTGCAATCCCTGAAAGAATTCAGCCCAAGAAAAGGCAGAAAGATCCATGCCAAAACCAGGAGGCACCTGTGCAGTCCCCACTGAGCTGCCATCCCCTGCTGAGGAACCAGTCAAGGGAGTTCCAATATCAGGCATTTCTCCTGATCCATCTTTACCCATAACTTCATCAGGCTGAGAAGAACCAGGTTTAGTAAAATCAGAGGAAGATAATTCTCCCCGAGTCTCTAAACAGCACTGGCACAAGTTAGAGGGCACGCCAGGCTGAGATGCCTGAATATGATAGGTGGCGCACAAGACAAGGCGCATAGGTTTCTTAGCTATAGGCGCCATAATAGATTTTTTCTTTTTATATGCGTCCAAAAATTTAGGCATCCAAGAAATGGGCATCCAAAGACTAGGCGCCACAAGGCTAGGTGTCTCAACTTGCGTTTGTGTGCACTTATGCCCAATTTGTGTGCTCAGGATAAGCGTGCGCCCAAGCCGGATGCCACTTAACCTGAACACCTAAGCCGACCTTCAAGTAAGTATCCAAAACCTGGGACTGAGTGGGCCAGCCAGCCTCGCCTCATTACTCAGGCTTGGCTCTGCCACTACCCTGGGCCAGGGCCATCTCGGCTCGCTCTGCGCCCAAGAAATAGCTGGTTCCAGGACTGCAACCTCTTCGAGGTCTGCCTTTGGCCACCACCCGGAGCTCTGCTCTGGCGGAAACGCCTTTGCCCCCGAAAACAAGAGCATACAGGGAGAAATCTTTTGGACCCTTTAGGCTTGTCCTCTGGAAGGCTTGTGCACCTTATCTCCCAGATGCTTTATCAACTGCTCCAAGTCATCTCCAAACAAACATTTGCCCTTAAAAGGAATGCTCCCAGCTGAGCTTTTGACAATATGTCAGCTCACCAGTTTCTCAACCAAAGAAGTCTCCTAGCCAAGACCACAGACATCATAGTCCTAGAAGAGGTGCAAATGAGGTCATACAAAGCATCTGCCCCAAAAGCAACCGCAGCCTCCAAATACTCCACCTGTTTAGACTCCTGGGGTGTCAGATTCCTGTTACCTTGTAACTGCTGCACCCGTCTCAAACTTGCCCAGAGCATAAAGCTGCTGCAGACAGCCACCCAGATGCCAAGAGCAGACACCTCGAAAACCTTAAGTTGCACCTCGTGCTTTCTGTCCTGCAAATCCTTCAAGGCCATTGCGCCAGCTACCGGAATTGTGGTCCTCTTCGTAATGGCCGAGACCAAACATCCACCTTCGGCACCTGCAAGAGCTCCAGAGTGTCTTCGGGCAAAGGATAAAGCCTATCCATGGCCCTGTTAACCTTAAGGCCAGTCTCCGGAGTATCCCACTCCCTAACAACCAACCTGTGAAAAAGGAAAGTCTTAACTGGACCCCTCAAGCCGGTCATGAGCGGATCCACCTTCTCCAGGTCAACCTGCTCCTGCGGAATGGTTATGCCTAATTCCGCCAGGACCGGCTGTATCAGGGGCCTGAGTTCCAAAACAGGCAAACCACCTTGAGATTGTCGCCTTCCACTGCTGGGACCTTTCCCACATCCTCTTCTGGATCCTGTGGAAAATGAGAAGTGTCAACCTCAGGAGAACCATCCCAAGATGGCAAGCTCTGATCAGATTCTTCCAAGGAACCCTCCTCGGTGGCCCCCAACCCAAAAGGACCAAGGACCCTCTGAACCCTAGTGTCCCCCGAAAATCTGGACTTCTTTCTGGGAAGGGCGGGCTCTGTTGTCCTCTGCCTAAAACTAGACCGCTCTGCAGCCTGGCGGGCCAAAAAGGCTTTGTGCATCAGCAACACAAATTCCAGAAAAAAAAGGGGAGGAACCTTCCCAATCCTCCTCCAGAGGATCCTGATCCTTCCTGACTGGTTCCCATAGGCGCCCTGGGCCTCCTCCGTGGAGAAATCAGCCAGACCGTGAACACGTGGGAGATCCCCTCCCTCTGCTTCATTCTGTGCCTTTGCTGCAAATGAATCCAGGATGGCCGTCGGTCCTGTGCTCGGATCAACAGCCTCCTGCACTGCAGCCCCCCCCACCCACCCAAAGTGCCTTCTTCACCAAAGAGGCATCGGTGACAGCGGCCAACTTGAGAGAGGCGCGCGGCACTCGCTCCACATGCAGCACATCTGCTGGCACCCGGCATGGCTCAGAGAGGTTGAGAACGCGGCACATGCCGAAACAGGAGCACACTCTGGGAGACTTACCCAGAGAACACAACCCTTCTGCAACCATCGGGGGAAGTGCCACAAACATTTCACAAAAGAATATCAGACAGACTGCTTCAGCTGACCACAGTCTGGACTGATCCTGGTACGTACAGGGAAAAATGCTTTTTTTTTTTTTTATAAACAACTTTACAAACCAGATAAAAAGCAAGACTATCTGAAAGGCTTATCGGGTGGCAGAGGCTTCTCTCCAGGCTCCTGAAGGTGAGGGAAATGGACCACCACCTGTCAGCCCCGGCATGGATCAGCAAACACTCAAGGGTCCCCAACCCCTGCTCGTCCTCCTCTAAAACCAGAAGGGATGGTCCCACCAGGACCTGCCAACCTCCTGGGAGGGAATTCCTCCAAAACTATCCTGAAGATTTTTCTTTTTTTTGCTAGGTACAGAACTGCAGGTTTTGCACCTCCTCCATCTGCTGGAGACAGAAATACTAAGGAGCTGCAGGTGGCACACCGGCTTAAGAGGCAGTGCGGGCAAAACTTTCTGTCTCCATCTGCTGGAAGGGAAGCAAAACCCAGGAGTCTGGGCTGATTTGGGTACATACAGGGAACAGAATTTGAATATTTTTTTTGTATAGTGAGTTGAAAAAGGAAACATCCTAGCTCTGCTCTATATAGACTCCAGAAGAGGTCAGAACTTCTTCAGGTTCAACCCTGTGTGCAGAACTTCAGTCCCAGATTTCTCACTGATGAAGTAAGCGATTAAAACTTTTGTAAAAATAAAAACTTTTTTTTACAAGCAGTTATTGAAATTAATAAATGTTTTCTCTCTTGCATCATTTTTAACAATAAAATATTTAGAATTTTTTTTAATTCAGCTGAGGCATCTACTGTGCAGTATGTTACTCACATAACCATTATCTGTCAAGTGTGTCACGACAGAAAAAAGGCTGAAAACCACAGTTCAGTGTATATACTTACCCTTGCTTAACAGATGAAAAAAAAATTGTGTGTACTTTTCTTGGTTAAATATTCGACCCCTTATTTAGAGTAGAATATTAGACGTTAATATTAGTCTGTATTGGTGAAAACTGGGAGTTTTCGTAGGTGGTGCTACCAGTAAAAAGACCAACACATACTTCTTGAGCTGTCACTGGGAGAAGGAAACATTTGTATCTGAAGAATGTTGTAGAATGTGAATTCCCAGAGGAAATTAAATTAGTACCAATTAGAGACAATTAGCACAATCTGGACACACTGAATCTATTTTAATCCCACTGGTATTTACCACCAGCAGTTTCACCCCAAAAACTGGCAAACAACCTCCCAATTCCATTCTAGTCACTATCGGGCCGATTCAGTAAAACGCAGGAGAGCGGACGAGCGCCCACTCTCCTGGCGCACACACCGGCCACTCGTCTGTGCACGCGATTCAGTATTCAAATTAGGTGGTGCTTTAGAAACGGGCAAAAGGAGGCGCTAGGGACACTAGCGCGTCCCTAGCGCCTCCTTTTGACCCGAAGCGGCTGCTGTCAGCGGGTTTGACAGCCAACGCTCAATTTTGCCGGCGTCTGTTCTCAAGCCCGCTGACAGCCACGGGCTCAGAAACCGGACGCCGGCAAAACTGAGTGTCCGGTTTTCGGCCCGACAGCCACCGACCCAATTTAAATTTTTTTTCTTTTTTTTTTTTTTTTACACCCTTCGGGACCTCTGACTTAATATCGCTATGATATTAAGTCAGAGGGTGCACAGAAAATCAGTTTTTACTGCTTTTCTGTGTACTTTCCCGGTGCTGGCAGAAACTAGCGCCTACCTTTGGGCAGGTGCTAATTTTTTTTTTAGAGTAAAATGTGCGGCTTGGCTGCACATTTTACTTACTGTATCCCGCGCGCATTTGCATGTTGAGGGCGCTATTAGGTGCCGCGGGTTGGCCGCGTGTTTTCCACCCCTTACTGAATAAGGGATAAGGGAAAACGCGCGTCCAAGGGCAGGTGTACTGTATCGGCCTGTATGGCTGTTAGTGCCCTATACACAAACATCTTCTATAAGGATAGTATTGCTAGCCAACAGAAACCCCCATTCAAACACACACACATACACAATTTTCCAAATAGGTACTGTGCTTATAGATTTTTTTTTTTTGACCCAACAGTTTTCTACTGCTTCTTTGAATTTCCAGCTCAATCAAAACCAGAGCTGTGAACTGGTTTAGATTGAGCAACTTCCTGGGGTCTTTTTCCTTATCACCCTCCCAATTCAGTTTAATAAAGTCACTGCAGCAATAGGTCTTGGCCACAGCCATCTACCAGGTCTCCTTCCAGAACCCTAAATCTAACCACCAGGGGTTGTCGCTGCACAATGACTAAGACTGAGTCTCTCTCCCCGGGGATATGAACGCCGTCCTCATGGTTTTCCCAGCCCTGGCTAGATCAGGGAGCAGAAAACCTGACCCCAGAATCAAAACCAGATCCCTCCCCACCCTGCGCATGGCAGTGCACAGCTCTGCCACTGAGCCAGCCCTGGAATTTGTTCTCACACATAAAACTTTTCCGTCAACACAAAGTACTTGCAGCTGATGGGATCCGGAGTGGAAACACTTATGGTCCCACTATGTGTTAACTTTTTCCTGGCTGAGAAAATTTTCTCAAAAAAAAAAACAAACAAACCTGTACAAACATTTAGTATATATCTCAGATAAAAATTAAAAAAAAAAAAGGAAGATGCATATTTTTCATCTGGACAGAAGGTGAACGCACATTTAAATTCTATAAGATCTTTGATAAATTCCACTCCTCCATAAAGCTCTCCTTGGAACAATTCAGTATCAAGATCAACTTCTTAAACAAAACTGTAAACATAAAAAAAAAAAATTTGCCTTCTACAAAAATTCCAATTGTCACAACATCCAACCACAATCCAGAAACTGGTAATCTAAAGTAAGATCATCTGATACTAACACATCACACTAGAGATAGACACCTCATGTCTCTCAATTCCTTCATTTATTTATTTAACTTCTTTTACTATACCGATACTCAAGACCAGGTCTTATCGTACCGGTTTACAATAGAACAGGGGGAAACCAATTAACATCTAGATCGAAAGTAAAGTTACATTAAACAGGGAGCGTAAAATATGGGAGAAGGAAGAAGGAACATGTAACAGGGACACTGTCAGACAGGAACATGTAACAGGGACACTGTCAGACAGAGAAATAAGAGTGTACCATACAAGTGTGCAGAAGAATATCAGTCTCAAGGACCAAAAAAAAACCAAAACACACATTACTACTTACAACTCCACAATACACCTCTCAAAAATATCATCAAGGATCTTCTAATTTTGCTCACCCCAGATGAAAAACTGGGAAACATTCATGATGAATATCCTGCCCGCTTGCTTGTCAGCAATAAACTACCATTCAACCAGACCAATGGAGAAAGATGAAGAAATGCAAGACCAACAAACACGCACACAAACTGCTATGCCCAGGGCTAGGCAAATCCTGGGCCCCAAATACCTCAGTACCTAAAATTCAGTACCTGCGGCTGGCCAGGACACAAGAGTCACCCTGCTGCTGTGGATGGCCTGGGCTTCAGAAGAGGTAGCAGCGTTGTTGCTGCGGCCAGCCTGGGCAAGAAGAATGGTGCCATGGTCAACAGCCCGGGTGGAGAAGCCATAGCCCAGGGCTGGACCCTGCTGAGAGATGTGGGGAGGGAGGGAGGGAGTGAGGAGGAAAGGTAGAAGGCTAGAGAGAGTTAGGGAAGGGATAGGAAAGCAGCTAGAGAGAAAACGCTAAAGAAGGATGGATGAAGCTATAGGATAGGAGAAAAGAAAGAGGGAAAAGTGGCTAGAGGGAGGTAAGAAGCCAGAGGAGGAGGAAAAAAGAAAAAGCAAAGAAATCCAAAATAGAAATAGCAAAGCAAAAAATAGACAGAGAAAAAAAAAAAAACGACAAGGAAAAAAATATCCCTGGTTTCTCAAAGTTTTTGGCTGAAGTCCTAGTTTTTGAAATAGTTTACCACCCTTACCATCCTGACTGCATTCCACAAATTCACAGGAATTCATGGATCCTGCAGACAGTATGTGGAAGAGCCACCATCATTTCACTATAGTCACAGAATTTACCATCTTCCACAGAATCGCAGGAAGCCCAATTCCTGATCCAGGGGCACCGGCTTTTCTCCGTCTCCTGGCACAGGCAGGCTGCCACTTTGTTTTCAACCTCCCGCCAAGAACCAGCCAGCTGCTTTTCTTCCATTCTGTTGCCCAGCCAGGCAGATGCTTTATTCTTTTTTTAACCCCCTCCTGTTAGGAGGCAGATAATTCCTCCCCCCCCCCCCACACACACACACACTGGGCCACCACTGTTTTTACCAGCTCCCTTCCCCCTGTGAGACAGGCCACCGCTTTTTATCCTCTCTCCTCCAGCTGAGCCCAGCTGTTTTTTTCCACCTGACTGCCACCTGGTGCCCACACTACCTGCTCCTGTCAGTGCCAGGTGACTCATAGGGAACTAAGCCCTATGGCGGCTGCAGGGGGTAGGCAGTGTCTGCTGAAAGAAGGTGGGGATGGAGTTGGGGAGCAAAGGATTTTAAAAATAAAAGGAACTACCACTATTACTACAAGATCTGCACATGGGAGTCTATAATATTATCAGCTCTCAGTCCTGATGCGGTGTTTCTTTAAATCCCTGTTCACAAGAATTCTAACGCCTCCAGTGATTGAGATTCTGCTCATTAGCACTCTCTAGAGCAGAGCTTCCAAACTGTGTGTCGGGACACGTTAGTGTGTCGCCTGCAGTGTGCAGGTGTGTCGCGCAAGCCCGGTCAACTCTGATGCGAGTTTGGGCTTTTTTTTTTCCTAGAGATTCACTTTTTTTTTTCAGTTTATGGGTTGCTTATTATTGGGTGATTTTTGCTGTCAATCGCGTTTTTTTGGGGGGCTTGGTGGGTGGAACGAGCCCAGCCATCCTTGCATTGGCTGCTGCTGCCGATGAGGCCTGGCCATGAGGAGTACTGACTGCAAGCAGCAGTGTCTGGTGATGATGGAAGGGAGTGAAGCACTTAACTGGCAACAATCAAAAAGACGAGGTACATGAGTGTGGGGGCCAGACATGTGCTGGGGGGAGAGAGATGAGTGAGTGGGGGGCAAACGTGCTGGGGGGGACAGACATGTGCTTGAGGGGGAGAGATATGAGTGTGTGGGGGCCAGACATGTGCTGGGGGGAGGAGAGAGATGAGTGTGTGGGGGACAGACATGTGCTTGAGGGGGAGAGATATGAGTGTGTGGGGGCCAGACATGTGCTGGGGGGAGGAGAGAAATGAGTGTGTGGGGGCCAGACATTTGCTGGGGGGAGGAGAGAGATGAGTGTGGGGGGGGGGGACAGACAATTTGTTTTATTATTGTTTCTCATAAATTATAACAATAACATGAATCTTGGAATATATATTTTTAATATAAATTTAAGGTTTTCATGAGATAGGTTGTGTCGTGAAACATTTTATTATGTATATATTTAAGGAAACATACATAAATTGTTGAAATATGTTTCGTTCGTTTAACCTTTAACCTCTGGTTTACTAGTAGACTGAATTACTGCGTCCCGAAATTATGTTTGTCTAAAAAGTGTGTCACCAACATGAAAAGTTTGGAAAGCTCTGCTCTAGAGAATTTCCTCTGGACATCCCCTGATATGTCCCTATGATGGGAACTCTCACTCTGCAATATTCTCTGGACATAAAAGCTTCTTTCTCCTGGGCTACCATCACATCTGAACTTTGATGGACCATTAAAAAAAAAGAATCACACAGTCTACAGAAACCCTTATTCATTTGAATTTAGCTCATGCCTTTTCATTGGTAGCTCAAGGCGAATTATATTCAGAACAGTATGCAGAATCTGATGGAATGGGAAGGTCAAGTGATTTGCTCAAGGTCACAAGAAGCAGCAGTAGGATTTGAACCCTGGCTAACCTAGTTCTTAGCCCTTTGTTCTCATCACTAGGCTACTCCTACACTCAATAATCAATTACAAGCAATCTAGATGTGTTGGGGAAATCCTTTTGACTATTTACATTACATTCATGAAATTTCTGACAGCACCATAAAAGAAATTTAGAAATGAGCGGTTACCAATTCATCTTTTCATAATAAAGCACATTTTTGGAGGAAAAAAAAGGAAGCCTTCACTGAAGACACAGCCAATTACCAATTTGTTTCAAATGCGCACATATAATTATGATCTTAAAATACTGTACCTCTTCCAAGTCCCAATCCTGCGGGTTCTGCACAGGAAATTTGGAGCAGTCAAGAGCATTCAAACTGCGCTTGGATTCTGCGTCAGGGCGGCTGACATGAAACAGCCCCCCCAGCTCATTGTCACTATCGTCCTTCTCCTCTTCTTTTTCTGTCACTACAGGGGAAAACACAGAGCTGGTAAAAATGCCATGTCTAACATGCTCAATTAACTCTCCCCTCAGTATCCCGTGGGTCCACTATGGCTGCCGTTCCCATGTCCAATTTGCTGAAACCGGCTGAAGAAGAATTAGAAAAGTGCCAGGCAGGAACATGATCGTGACCGCAGTCCCCACAGGGAAGGCCTGTACTGACTCAGCCACTGCTGCAATAAACTTATCGAACACTGCAGGCCTTAAACATGTCTCTCGGGCCAAGGATAGAAGGGACTTTTTTTTTTTTTTTTTTAATGTAGCCTGAAGCAGCAGTCAAAGCTGGCAACTTGCTAGACACAAAGGCACCTACAACCTGCCCCTTGGAGGTAAGACAGCCTGTCCTACTCTGCCGACCGGCAGGATTTTAAAATGGCTGCTGTGCAACAGCTGACATCTGGAGCCCGTCGGAAATAGTGTCCTTTGCAGTGTCTCCAACCTCCAACCGTGGATGCCCAAGAGTGAAAGAATTTGCTGCCGCGAATGCTCTCTGGAGTCTTATAAACAGTGCCAGCAACATTTTGAACTGCCCTCCCCCCTCGCCCCACTATGGCACTTCTAAGATTGAAGGCTGCATAGCGTGCAGGCTGGTTTTTCCTGCGCTCGGCCAGCAGTGCCATTACTTCCCCCTCAGGCAAGGCCCATGGCCCCAAAATGTTCCATAAAACTGGTTACTCACACAGGCTCCATTCCCTGTAGCCGCCAACAGTTTCCTTCTCCAAACACTGTCTACGCCCGCTCCTGTGCTGCCACGGTCCTTCGACCACAGAACAGCCTGTACACTTTTTTTTTTTTTAAACTTTAGCGCTGCCAATAGGCACCGCATCAAATATTTAAAGAAGCCAGAAATAGGAGATCCTGAGGAATGAATGGGGAGGGGAGGGAAGACAGGTTGGTGGAGGGAGAGGAAGAGATAACCAGTATTAGCGTCCCCTGGAAACCCCTTGGGGTCCTGGATTGTACCCTTGAGAACGGGAACACCAGACTTTCTCCTCAGGGCAAAACTTCTTAAAATTCAGCCACAGATCTTGCTCAACTGAGGGAGCGAGGACAAGCCTATGTTTTCCTGTTCAGCTTACCAGGCTGTCGTCCACAGTACGAGATGCTTGCCTATTATCTGCTGGAGACAGAGAATACTAACAGGTTGGTGTCAGTACGGATGTACATAATGTGTGACATCAGCGAGCCTGTTCATCTCTGTCACCATCTGCTGATTGGCATGCATAAATTATTTGTCTGGACTGGTCTGACTGGATGGAGAAGAATTTTATTTTTAGTACATAAGAACATAGTATATTTGATGAATTATTGTTTACTTAAAATAGGCTGGAACTGGGTATCATTTCCCAGGTTATAGAGAAAACCTGTTCAGTTGAAAGAGAACTACTTTAGGATAGAAAATTATTTTTCTATTTTAGTGCCTCAGAATTGGGACTTCGCAGATGGGTTTTATGGAGGAGAAGTCCATTAACTGCTATTAATCAAGTTGACTCAGGGAATGGCCTCTGCTATTACTGGCATCAGTAGCATGGGATCTTCTTAGTGTTTGGGTACTTGCCAGGTTCTTGTGGCCCGGTTTGGCCTCTGTTGGAAATAGGATGCTGGGCTTGATGGACCCTTGGTCTGACCCAGCATGGCAATTTCTTATGTTCTTAAAAGAGCCAGTCAAGTTTTTGTACAACTCCCCGAGTAAGATAGGCTTCTGTGAAAATTAAGCCATCATGAGTTGTGCTGAAGGCTGCACACTGTGGAGAATGTTGTATAGTGATGCAGGAAATGCATGCTGACTGTTGCTAGTCCTGTGAATACTCTGCATTTCCACATTCTAGGCACCTGTCTGGATACATGCACACTCCACTTTTCAGTGCTATACCATACACACAAACAAAAAAACAGCAAAGGTTAGCCAAATCAGACCACTGTCATCAGGATAATGGCAAGAAGGTGAGAAGCTGAAGATAGAGTTCAAATCATCTGCTACGGGGTCTAGTGGAATTTTTTTTTTTTTTTACCTGTTCCATAAACAAGCTTGCGGAGGTTTGGAGCAGACAGTTGCTGTCTTAGAAAAGTCTCTGCCGCCTTTTGTTTAAGATCTTCTTTCCACTTCAGGGCACCTGAAAGTTGAAGGATATTTTTTTTTTTTAGTGGATTCTGTCTGAAATCCTACCAGCACTGTTAAC
The DNA here is from genome assembly GCF_901001135.1 of Rhinatrema bivittatum. Classification (NCBI taxonomy): domain Eukaryota; kingdom Metazoa; phylum Chordata; class Amphibia; order Gymnophiona; family Rhinatrematidae; genus Rhinatrema; species Rhinatrema bivittatum. The sequence continues at coordinate 165,490,374 of NC_042621.1, forward strand.
TGCAGCAACAGAGTATGGCAAAATATGAGGTCTTGGCCTTGAATTCTAATTGCATCTGAAGAAGGGACCTGTGTGGTCTAGCCAAGCTCATACATCATCCTCTTTGAATGAGTCTCATGCTGGCCCAGTAACACTGTGGGGGTAATATGCAGTACGGCAGTTAGTGGATAAGTTATCCTGCTAAAGTTAGCTGGATAACTTGTCTCGTATATTCAGCAGGATAAACCTCCTGCCTAATATATTGTACTAAAGTTATCCGATTACATATGGCTGGATAACATTATCCCTAAAAGGCCATAGTTTGATTATGGCTGGTTAGGCCTAAAGTTATCCTGTCTTGTGTGGCCGGTTAACTTGCTACTTCATCCTGATTATATTCAAAAGATAACTGAGTAAGTAGTGCTCCTATAACAATAATAATAATAATAATAATAATAATAATAATAAAACAAAAAAATACCACACAACACACCAGTCGCGAGCCTACTGGCCCAATTCCAACCCCAACTATAAATGTTTCCAAACGTCTCAAGCCACCCACTGTCCAGGAACACCGCCCCCTCCTCTCAACTCCTTCAAATGTTTAAAATGAAGATATCTTTTGAAGATATCCAGATAAGTAGCAAGTTATACAGCCAGACAAGGCAGGATAACGTAGCTGGTTATAGTTTAAAATCAACTAAGTTAACTGGATAACAACTTCTCCCAGAATGTATTTTTAATCTGGCTATATTTTAGCTGGATGGCACCTTGTTTGGCTAAAATCTAGCCAGATAAGGGGCTGAATATACAAAACCTTGCCATTTAGATGGATAACTAAGTTATCCATCTAAACGGCATTTGGATATTGACCTCTACATTCTCAACTTGCACAAAAAAAATTCATCTTTCTCCAGATCATCAATATAGCTACTAGAGCTTTGCTTCAGTTCCATGAAAAAGCTGATGGCCTTCCTCAGTCTTACTAGTACTATAAAATTCAGCTGTACTTTAGCACACTCGGGTGGATCTAATTACTCATAAAAGGGATGTGGCCCATATGCTACCAATTATCAAGCTCTGATGAATCACTACTAAATCAAATCAATGAACTTATAAAAACTCCCATGACAAAAAAAATCAGACACCAATCTGAAGAAGTGAAATTACTGAGTTTTACATTTTTAGCTTTTTTTGTCCACGAAGTTACTAGATATGAGACAGTGAGAGCTAATCCCATGTTTCCACCTCCCAAACAAAATGAAAAAGCATGTAAGGTCTGCCAGTTTCAGCACCAATCTACTACAATACAGCATCTTATGTCTGAAGTTCCTTTATCCGAAAATCCAGAAAACTCCCATTCTCCAGAATACGTCTGGTCCCAAATATTCCAGATACAAGGTGCATTTAGGGGTATTCCATGTGGATATGTAGAAAGAACTGGCGAAAGTAGCACCTGGTTTATGTCCCCTTCTTGCCTTGTTTCCTCATGCATATACTAATCATATGGAAAGTACAGGAGGGCTCATTACACAACAGGGGAAAATACCTAGTTTTTACCACCCCTTCTTGCCCTCCCCTTTCAGGGAGCAGAAAGTCTAACACACAGTCTACAGCAGCTGGGATTTTTATTTACTTATTTCAATTTATATTCCATTTTTTGGCATTTCAAAGCAAATTATGTGACGATACTGTGGGCATTTCCCTATCCCCAGAGGGCTCACAATCTAAGTTTGTACCCTTAGGGAATGGAGGGAGAGGTGATTTGCCCAAGGTCACAAGGAACAACAGTGGGATTTGAACCCTGGTTTCCCTAGTTTGTAACCACTAGGCTACTCATCCACTGCAAGAAAAGCAGAGTTGCTTACCTGTAACAGTTGTTCTCATAGGACAGCAGGATGTTAGTCCTCACACATGGGTGACATCATCAGATGAAGCCTGGCATGGAAACCCTTTGTCAGTTTCTAGAAACTTTGACTGCCACACTGAACATGTCCAGCATGCCACTATCCATGCGTCCACATGGGGTCCCTCTTCAGTCTCGTAACACAGAATTACGAAAACATAAACAAACATAAGAGAAACCCAACTCCACGGGGTGGCAGGAGAGTTTTGAGAGAACTATCCTGCTGTCCTAGGAGAACACTTATTACAGGTAAGCAACTCTGCTTTCTCCCAGGACAAGCAGGATGGTAGTTCTCAAACATGGGTGAATATGTAGCTACATGCTGTTCCCGAACTTTATTAAACCCACAGGCACCTGGTGTCAATGGGCACAACAACTCTGGTACTATGGAAAAAAGGGAGACAGTCTGAACCTGAAAAAAGGGCCCGAGGCAGGAAGAGTTGGGTTTTATAGCTGAAAGAGATTCCGAAGGACAACTATCCGAAACTGCTGTCGTGTCAGCCATCCCTATCCAAACAGTAATGGGCATCGAATGTGTGGAGAGAACTCCACGTTGCAGTCTTGCAGATCTCAGCCACATGGACCGCTCGCAAGTGGGCCACCAAAGCCACCATGGCTCTGACAGAGTGAGCCTTAATGTGGCCTTCAAGCTAAAGGCCCACCTGCGCATAGCAGAAGGAAATGCAATCCGCCAGCCAGCTTGACAGTGTTTGTTTAGTAACCATTACTCCCAATCTATTCTTGTCGAAAGAGATGAAGAGCTGCATGGACTGTCTGTGGCCTGCTGTCCGCTCGAGGTAGCAAGCTAAGGCCCTTTGCAATCCAAACTGTGCAGAGCCCGTTCACCCTGGTGTGAATGAGGCCTGGGAAAAAAAGGTGGACAAAACAATTGACTGGTTAAGATGGTAAATCAGTCACCACCTTAGGCAGGAACTTAGGCTGAGTATGGAGGACCACCCTATCATCAAAGAACTTTGTGTAGGACGGATACGTCACCAATGGCTGAAGCTCGCTTACCCTGTGCGCCGAAGTGATCGCAACCAAGAAGAGGACCTTCCAGGTCAGGTACTTCAGATCACTGAAGCGCAGTGGCTTGAAAGGGTCTCGCATGAGCTGAACCAACACCACATTGAGGTCCTTGTACACAACAGGAGGCTGCAGGGGAGGCTTCAGCTGAAGCAGGCCCCACATGAACTGGCCTACTATGGGCTGCATGGACAAAGCGAAACATCAACACCTTGGTGGTAGGCCCAAATGGCACTCAGGTGTACTCTGACTGGGTTGGTCTTCAGATCAGTGTCCGAAAGGCGCAGCAAGAAGTCAAGCAACCTCAGAGTGGGGCAAGAGAACGGATCCAAGCCATGACCCTCACACCAGACGGAAAACCTCTTCCACTTCAGGTTATAAGACGATCAGAGAAGTCAAAGGGCTGCAAAACGAGCCTTTCAACATCCAGGACGTCAGAGACAACAACCTGAGGATGGGATGGTGCAGCCTGCCCTGATCCTGCGAGATCAGGTTGGGGGAGGTCCTCAGACCAATAGGTTCTCTGTCAGAGAGATCCCACAGGAGCGGGAACCAGACCTGTCTCGGCCAATGAGGGGCAATGAGAATCATGGCCCCCCTGTCCTACCAGAGCTTCAGTAGAGTCTTCATCACCAGAGGAAGCAGAGGGTACACATACAGGAGGGCCCTTACTGCAATAGCAGGCAAAGGCGTCCAAGACTGGCTTTCCGTCTCCCCTGTACAGGGAGCAGAAGTGGCTCACCATGTTGTTGCAGGGGGCAGGCGAAGAGGTCTATGCCCGGGATCTCCAAAAGGTGGAAGATGCGATCCACCACCGCCTGATCAAGGGACCACGCGTGGGGTCGGAACGCTGGACTCAGCCGGTCCACCACATTTTCCATCCCAGCCAGGTAGATTGTCTGGAGCAGCATGCCCTGGGACTGAGTCCAGAACCAAACCTGGACAGCCTCCTAACACAGGAGAAACAATCCTGTACCTCCCAACTTGTTGATGTACCACATCACCACTTGGCTGTCAGTCTGTACCAGGCCCAGCTGGTGGGACAAGCGATCCCGGAACACCCAGAGCACATACCTGATTGCTCGAAGCTCCAGGAAGTTGATCTGGCATTGAGCTTCCTGAACGGACCAAAGACCTTGCGTGAGGAGGCCATCCACATGCACACACCCCAACCCAAGGTGGAAGCATCTGTGGTAAACACAACTTGAGTCGGGGGGGCGGGGGGGAAGACTGAAAAGGAACTCCCTACTCCAAATTGGGCAGACTTTCCCACCAAGATAAATAGGTCTGGAGAAGCAGCATGATGCAAATGCTCAGTGGACCGCAGGGTCCACTGAGCCCTCCACATATGCAAGCGAGCCCAGGGAGTAACATGGACAGATGCGGCCATGTGACCCAGCAAGCGAAGCAGCAGCAGGCAGACATCTGACGACTTCAGCAGACTATTCACCAGAGACACCAGAGCAAGTACCTGATCGCGAGGAACAAAATCCTGGGCCTGTGACATGTCCAGGCAAGCACCGATGAAGTCCAACCAAGCAATGGGGTGAAAGGGGACTGGGTAGTTGATGACAAACCCGAGGGACTCCAGCACCTGAATGGTCAAGCGTAGGGAGTGAAGCACCCCCTCCTGGGTGGCGCTGTTGACCAGCCAATCATCCAAGTAGGGAAATGTGCACCACCAGCCGGCAGAGGTGTGCACCTACTACTGTCAGGCATTTGGTGAAGACACATGGGGCCGAAGCAAGGCCGAATGGCAACACCCTGTACTGGAAGTGGCTGTAGCCCATGAGGAACCGTAGATACTTCCTGTGACCAGGGAAGATCTCGATGTGGGTGTATGTGTCTTAAGTCGAGGGAGCAAAGCTAGTCCCCTCCTTTGCAGGAGGGGAATCGGAGTGCCCAGTGAGACCATCTTGAACTTTTCTCTTTGCAGAAATTTGTTCAAGGCCCTTAGATCCAAGATGGGGCAGAGCCCCCCCCCCCCCTCCCATTCTCTTTGGAATAAGAAAATAGCAGGAGTAGAACCCCTGCCCTTGCTGACGCAGTGGTAAGAGTTCTACTGCTCTGGCCATTACAAGGGCGAAGAGCTCCATCCAGAGAATTTCCTGATGCAGGGACTGGTCCCATGACAGGCAGGGGGTTGAGTCCGCAGGGAGACCCAGGAAGTTTAACAGATGTCCTCGACAAATGACGGACAGAACCCACTAGTCTGAGGTGACCTGTGGCTAGGGGTCCACAAAGGACCATAGCCAACCTCCGACCGGAGGCCCCAATGTCAAAGATGCGGTCGAGGGGCTTATGTTCCCTCGAAGCCAGTCAAAATCCCGTAGCGGGGTTCTGCTGGGGCGCCAGCTGAGGGTCCACTGCTGCCTAGTGCGGCCCCTAGAATTCACTCATGGCCTATGGGCAGGCAAGGCCAGAGGATACTATTTCCTTTGGCGATAGAAGGACCTCCTGGCACCCTGATGCGAGGATTTCCTGGCGGAGGATGGTGGGTCTGACTCATTGGCCGAGAGATGCTAAAGGATCTCACGGTGATCTTTCAACTGGGCCACAGCATCCCTCACTTTATCTCCAAACAGATTCTCGCCAGTTCAGGCCAGGTCTGCAAGCTTCTCTTGCACCTCTGGACGGAGATCTGAGGCTCAGAGCCACACCATTCTACAGGTGCCGATGCCCACTGCCGCAACCTTAGCTGCCATCTCAAACACATCCTAGGTGGAAAGTACCTCGTGTTTACCACACTCCCAAGCCTTGCTGGGTGACTGCCAAGAAGGCTTCCTGCTGCTGCTGGGGGAAGCGCTCCGGCAACTCCTGAACCTGCTTCCACAGGTTTTAAGAGTATTGGGTCATGTACAACTGGTAGAAAGCAATCGGAGCAATCTGCATAGCACCTGGTACACCTTCCTACCTAAGGCATCCAATGCCCTATGCTCTCGAACTGGAGGCACAGAAGCGTGGGTGCAGGAACTCTTTGCCTTCTTGAAAGCAGACTCCACCACCACTGACTGATGCGGGAGCTGATGCCTCTCAAAACCCAAAGCCTACTATACTAAGTAGACCACATCCACCTTCCCGTTTAACGGATGCATCGAGATGGGGTGTTCCCAAATCCAAAGGAGTAACTCCTTAAAGATATCATGGATGGTAACAGCCACTATCTCCCTTTGGGGATTCAACGAACTGGAGAACTTCCAGCATCTTATGATGGGCATCCTCCTCCGTCAAGAGCTGGAAAGGAATGGCTCCACCATAGCCAGCACAAAGCCTGTAAAGGTTAGATCCTCCGGCGGGGACCAGCGCCTCTCATCTGGAGGGGATGGATCCGAGGGAAGATCCCTCAGAAGAAGACTCCAAGGTATTATCCCCCCAGGGATCATACGGGGCTTCTTCCTCACTAAAGTCCCCTGGGGACCCTCATGGAGGGTCCCTGCCCAAGCCTCTAGGTTTTGGCACTTAAAGGCACCGAGGGCACCATGGACACCGACGGCACCAAGGTCCCCAAGGGACCAGGGATCGAACCAGGCAACACCAGGTGCAGTACCAAGACCCCAACGGTGCCCCAGGCCATGACACATCCTCCTCCTCAGAGGAGCCAACAATGGGGATCACTCCAGAGGAAGGAGGTCTTGGTAGCCACTGGGGTATCAAGGGATCCCCTGGTGCCAGTAGCAGCTGCATAGGCAAGACGGCCAGCAGGACATTGAGGCACTCCAGCAGTGGTGCCAACATTGAAGGAGTGGGCTCCGACACCGGAGGAAGCACTGGTGGAGCCGGTGGCTCGATGCCCTGAAAGGCTCGGAGCACCACCCATTGCATCCTACGGTCCAGCTCCTCTTGAAAATCAACTGAAGATAGGAGAGATGGACAAGGAGGAGGAGGAAAAGATGTCACTGGAATTCCCTCGGAGTCCTGAGGGAGCTTGGTGCCTGGCACCAATATCAGTGGGGAACATTTGGGATTCCTGGGTTCGATTGAAGTTGATGCCCTCTCTATTGGGGGGGGGGGGGGGGGGGTCGCTTCAGGGGCATCATGGTGGTCACTGATGCTGATCCAAGTCCGGTACCATGCGATGATGGTGACCGGTGATGATGTTTCCGAGATTTCCCTCGGTGCACGGCCCGGTCTTTCCCCAGTGCAGAGGATGGAGACAATCTGGACATCCTGGAGTGTGATGATACAGATGACGGCCTTTCTTCGGCCCCTCTTAAGAGAGAAGGCCCTGGAGGAGGAGTGGACAATGAGGGATCTAAATCCATCGGCTCCCCACGGCCCTTGGGCATCGATGCACCCGACACCAGAATCGAAGGACCAGACTTTTTGGACCCGAAAAGCTTCTCCTTGGGGGTCATTTGATTGCAAAAACGACACCTCCGGATGTCGTGCGATGCCCCCAGGCAGAGGATTCAGACCTCGTGCAGATCCATAATGAACATAGTCCACGGGCACTGGAGGCATCGGTGAAACCCCAATGACAACATAAAAAAGAGCAGGCGAACGGTCAATGACCTGCGGCCACCGAAGTTCGACACTGCCGGGAATCGACTGCACAGAATGAGAAAACTTACCGCGCCGACCTATAGAGGCGCCGACAGGGAAGAACAGGGACCCAGTGCAGACAAGTTGAAAATGACAGGGAAAAAACTCTGAAGAGAGCAGAGCTCCTCAACCGCAAGGCGAAAGCTGCACGGGAAAGAAGAGACTGAAGAGGGACCCCGCATGGACGTATGGATAGTGGCATACTGGGCATGCTAAGTGTGCCAGTCCATTTCTAGAAACTTTGACAAAAGTTTTCCGTGCTAGGCGCCATGTCACCCATATGTGGGGACTACCATCCTGCTTGTCCTAGGAGAAAAGAACATTCTGAAGCACATTTTGTAAACATTTTATAATGTAATCATAAAAGATGGAAAAGTAGTTTTCCCCAACCTTACTTGTGTTTCTGTAATTTATTTTGTTATTGAGTGACGAAAAGGGCTGTCACATCAGAAATGAGAAAAGATCTCAGGAATGGGATGAGAAGGTGGGATGGAGAAGAGAAGGGAGGGATGGCTCTGTTACTGAGAAGGGAATGCAGAGAAGGAAGGGTTTGGGGAGAAAGGAGAGGTAGAAACTAAGGAAGGATCTAGGAGTTAGGGGACAGAATCTGTAATCAAGGAAGAGGGGATGTGAAATGTGGTAATGGGAAAGAGGGAAGAGGAAGGATTCCCTTTTCTGGTCCTGCACCCCATGCATCCCTCTCTAACCTCCCACCCAATCTGGCTTACACTCACACATCCAATGCTGATCCTCTCCTTTCTCACGAACACTTCCTTCCCACTTTTCTGTTCTCTCTTTCACATATTTGATCCGCTCTCAACCCAATGATCCTCCCCCTCTGCTCCCCCTGCCCCTCCTTACACTCCCAGTTGATCCCCCTTTTCATCTCTCCCAATGATCTCTCTCTCTCTCAGCCTCTCCTCCCCCACCATAATCTCCCTCTCATGCCCTCCTCTCTACCCTACTTTATTTCCACCACCATTCCATGATCATCCTCTCACGCCCAGCTCATATCTCTGCCATTGAGGCTGATCAGAAAATGAGGAGAAGAGCCATTGCAGCAATAGGATAGGAAGGGAGAGGCTGGATTAGGGAGGAAAGCAGGTTTTATTTGCTCTATTCTGTTCCTTCAAGCTTTACTTCCTTCCCCCCAATCCAGATTCTCTGTACATTGCCTGGGATGGAGGAAAAGAGCTGGAGTAGGATTCAGAGGGTTGTTCCCTGTTAAGTGAAAGTTATGCCAGCTAGGCCTACTGCACTCTTGCACCCCTCTCCCCCCGTTTTTTGCCGCCCTTGGCACAGGCCTAGCAAGCCTACGAACAAATCCAAGCCTGAAGATACCCTGGCAAATGCACACATATCTTTCCAAGCTCAGATATAAAAATCATTTCTCATATGTGCTTCTAAGTTTTTGCATATAGACCCTATACTACAGAACCTACTACAGACAAAAAAAGGCCAAACTTCTTGCAGTGTTACAGCATTCTGGGATTCTAGTGCTTCTCCTGTACCACAGACATTACGAAAACAATAACTACTCAGTTGATCGGCTCCATACTGTCCATCATACAGAGGCTGCATTGTCAGACTGCTTTGTAAGTAGCCTCTCACTGCCCACTAGAAAGTTGCAGAGGTACATCACCAAAAGCCATAACGGCTGAGAGGAGGAAATTGCCAAGGATAGGTTTGCCATCCATGTAAAAGGATAGGCTGATGGTGCATCAGAGCTTGTTGTAAAAGTATTCTTGCTTGTACGACGCTCCAGCATCACACATCCCCAACTGCCAACCCCCCCACCCCCCAAAAAAAAAAAAAAAAGAAAGCAAAAACAATTCTACCTGTTTCTGAAGAAAACTCAGTTTCATCATACGCCTCTTCTTTGAGAAGATCTTCCTCCAATCTGATCTGTTTAATACTGTCTGTTTCAGAACCTTGCAGTTCATTTTCCTGAGAGTTTTCTAAGTCAGAACTGTCACTTGACTCACTGTCGTCCTCTGTTGATTCTCCTTCATACTCAGAATCAAGTGTGGAACTATCTTCTGCTGTACAGTTACCCGAATCTAAAGTAAATGATACTTTTTTCACATGGATTCTCTTTTTGGCCTTTTGCTCTTTTCCATTCTCTTCCGTTTTCTTTGGCTTTCCGTTGTCACCTGCTTTGCTTGGTGTCTTGGAATCACTGCCTAAAATTGTATCTCCATCATCGCTGTCCTGCTCTATGTCATTTTCTTCGTCATCTCCGCCACACTCTTCTTCGCTGCTGGATTCTTCCTCATCACTCGCGCTCGCCTCAAGATCATCATCACTGTCGGCAAATGCTGGCATTTCCTTGTCAGCTTCTTCACTTTTTGAGTCTTCAAGTTTCAGACGTTTGGCAGTCATAGCATGTCCTCTTGGTATCTGCAGCTCTGTCTCCTTGTTCTCCTCTTCATCACTTTCCTTCAAGTCGTGTTCAGACTCATCTTCTTCACCATCGTCTTCATCACTAGCTTCAATGTCGTTTTTGCCATCTTGAAAGATGGCCTTCCGGCGCACTCTACCAGTCTTTGAATCTACTAATGTTTCTTCTTTTGGCATGAAGAATCTGTATTTAGCAATAAAATGCAAAGATTTTACTACAGCAATAAGTACTTCATCTCTAAGTCTTTTGTGAACAATATTTGACACATCCCAGCACTGTATAAGTTAAACTACTCTTGGGGCCAGCCTGGTGGCTTAACAGCAGGACCTGGGTTTGACTCCAGAGTCAAGTCTTCTACTCGATAGGCTGACTAAGGCTGGGGTTGCTGCTGAAGCAGTATTCAGTGCCTACTGGAAAGGAATCATTACTATCATACAATGAAGACACCCTAGTGGTATGATTTACAGTCCATGATTACAAGTTCTGGAAGGTTCTATTAAAGTACAGGATCCAGTTCAAGATCATCACCATGGTTTTCAAAGCTCTTCAAGCTGAGGGTCCAGTCTATCTGGCTAAAAATGAGAATAGTATCTTCCTCAGAGCTCTTAAGATATGCCAATAAAGGACTATTAATGGTTCCCACTGTTAAAATGTCACCTGCAAACAGTTTGTGCCAGGGCTTTTCCAATTGTGGGCCCTACTCTGTTGAATGCTTTACCTCTGCCCATTAGAAACACTGCTCACTACCAAACATTTAGGAAACAGCTGAAAGCTCATTACTTCCAACTGGCTTTCTCTTAATCATCTGCCCTAATGCTCTGCCTAATTTTTCACAGCTATATTTTATGATTTGCTAAGCTTTCTTGTTTATTGTATGCTGCCTGTCCCATTATGTTATTGTTTTGTTTTATGATTTGCTAAGCTGTTGCTGTTCTGTGTGTGCTGCCTGTTTTTATTATGTTATTGTAAACTGCCCACATGGAGCTCTGAAATGGGAGGTATATAAGAATCTTCAAATAAATAATCCTGGGACATGGCCTTCTGTTCACGACTGTCACTGCAATGAATGGAGTAAAGTAAGTTAGGAGGAGATATAAAATAGGGGAAAAGGGTAAAATCCCCATATAAATGCAAATGAAGGCTTTGGGCACCAGATTCCTATCTTAGCTGTGACTGAGCCAGAAGCTCAAGAGGAGAAAACTGCTGGGTCAAAATTCAAAAAACACAATCTTTTCATTGGTGAGAACATGCACACGACAATACCCCATGACAAAACCCTTACACTGGGGTGAAGAGCCATCAGATGCATTATGGATAACCCTCGGTTATGTACAGCTTTCAAGTTAGACACCCAACAGATTAAAACACACAAAGCCAACTCAATCATTGTGCCCTGGAGTTTACCCCAGAGTCATCAATCTCCTGGGAGAGAAGCAAACAAGAATGAGCCACCAAGGAACAACAAGAAGCGATCTGCAAGGTAATTGCCACTGTTTCAAATGCTTGCTTCAGGATAGTCAATGTTTTTAGCATGAGCATCCATCAAGGTCACTTCTCCTTCCACAGAAATAGTGATCTGCTTGTAGACTGCACACACAAGTGCATTTCCACCTTGGGAAAAATATAAGTGCTCTCTTACCACTGGATTTAGAGGATACAAACCTTCCAAAATCCAACCCCCTTTGGAAACAGCCTCTGGGGCATTCCACTCAAGACCAATTAATTCTTGAATAGCCTCCATCACGGGGGGAGAAAATAAGAGGCTATATGAAAGGAAACCAAAATGGGATTTCTCTTTGGCTCTGCCCCAGGAATTCCAAGCAATTTTCAAGGTCTGGGAAATCACAGTTACATAGAAACAAAGAAATGACAGCAGAAGACCAAACAGTCCATCCAGTCTGCCCAGCAAGCTTTCACTTTTTTTTCCCATACTTATCTGTTTCTCTTGTCCCTTGTAAGTGACTTTTTTGTTCTATTTCCCTTCCACCCCCGCCATCGATGTAGTTAGCAGTGCTGGAGCTGCATCTAAGTGAAGTATCAGTGCTGGAGCTGCATCTAAGTGAAGAATCTAGCTAATTGTTTAGGGGTAGTAACCGCTGTCATAGCAAGCTAATCCCATGCATGTTTATCCAGCCTGTGCAACTCAGTCCTTGTTGGTTGTTGTCCGAATATAAATCATCTTTTCATCATTTCCCCTGCCGTTGAAGCAGAGAACTATGCTGGATATCATTGAAAGTGAAGTATCAGGCTAATATGGTTTGGGGTAGTAACCGCCGTATCAAGCAAGCTACTCCCCTGCTTTTTTGTGGATGCAAATCCTTTTTTTTTTTTTTTCACATTTCCTCTTGCTGTTGAAGCATAGAGCAATGTTGGAGTCGCATTAACCATGTGTATGTTTATTTAATTAGGATATTAATCTCCAGCTAGTAGCCGTCATTCCCACAAGCCACCCACATGCCTCTTTCACTTCATTCACATCTTCTATACTTTGTGGATCCACAGTGTTTATCCCACGCTTCTTTGAAATCCTTCACAGTTTTGGTCTTCACCACTTCCTCCGGAAGGGCATTCCAGGCATCCACCATCCTCTCCGTGAAGAAATACTTCCTGACCTTAGTTCTGAGTCTTCCTCCCTGGAATTTTAAATTGTGACCCCTGGTTCTGCTGATTTTTTTGCAATGGAAAAGGTTTGTCGTTATTTTTGGAACATTAAAACCTTTCAAGTATCTGAAAGTTTGTATCATATCACCTCTGCTCCTCCTTTCCTCCAGGGTGTACATATTTAGATTCTTCAATCTCCCCTCATAAGTCATTTGATGAAGATCCTCCACCTTTTGGTTGCCCTTCTCTGTACCGCCTCCATCCTGTCTCTGTCCCTTCGGAGATACGGTCTCCAGAACTGAACACAGTACTCCAGGTGAGGCTTCACCAAGGACCTGTACAAGGGGATAATCACATGCCTTTTCTTACTCGATATTCCTCTCTCTATGCAGCCTAGCATTCTTCTGGCTTTAGCTATCGCCTTGTCACATTGTTTCGCCGACTTCATATCATTAGACACTATCACCCCCAGGTCTCTCTCCTGTTCCTGTGCACATCAGCCCTTCTTCCACCATCGAATACACCTCTTTCGGATTTCTACACCCTATATACATAACTCTGCACTTCTTGGCGTTGAATTTCAGCTGCCATATCTTCGACCACTCTTCCAGTTTCCTTAGATCCCATCTAATTCTCTCCATTCCTTCCGGCGTGTCCATTCTGTTGCAGATCTTAGTGTCATCCGCAAAAAGACAAGCCTTACCTTCTATCCCATTCACAATGTCGCCTACAAAGATATTGAAGAGGACTGGTCCCAACACCGATCCCTGCGGCACTCCGCTCAACACAGCTCTCTCTCTTCAGAGTAAGTTCCATTCACCACTACACATTGTCTTCTATCCATCAACCAGTTTGTAATCCAGGCCACCACCTTGGCACTCACTCCTAAGTTTCTCATTTTATTCACCAGTCTCCTGTGCGGGATCGTGTCAAAAGCTTTGCTGAAGTCCAAGTAGATGACATCGAGCACTCTTCCTCGATCCAATTCCTTGCTTACCCAGTCAAAAAAGTCAATCAGATTTGTCTGACAGGATCTTCCCCTGGTGAATCCATGCAGCCTCTGGTCCAGCAATTCTCCCGATTGTAGATGGTTCACTATTCTTTCTTTCAACAGCAACTCCATTACTTTTCCCACCACCGAGGTGAGGCTAACTGGTCTGTAGTTACCAGCCTCTTCTCTGTTCCCACTCTTGTGAAGCGAAAGAACCGCAACATGGTCCCATATGGTTCTAATCCAGGGGATTTTCACCATCCTCGAGAGGCAGGATTGGCATCATCATCCATGCCATCTGGATCTCCATCCAGAGGACCCACTGCTGCTCCAGGAGTACTCCGGCACCCAACAAAAAATCCAGGCAAGGTTTTTCCCCTGCACCTCTGCTCTAGGAGCATGGGATAGGGCCGAGGACTTTGTCTGAAGAAAGGACTGCAACCCCTGGGAAAATTCTACTCATGAAAAAGTAGAAGCATACAGATTAGGAGAGATCTGATGTATACTCACTGAGCTACCTTCCCCTGCTCAGAAACCAGTTAGGGGAGTTACAAATCAGGCGCCAACCTGAATAGTCTTTACCTAGATCCACATCCAGCTGGGAAGAACCAGGCTTAGTGAAATCAGAGGAAGACAATTCACCCTGAGCCTCCAAACAACGCTGGCACAAATCAACAGGCAGTCCTGGCTGAGATGCCCATATATAACAAGCAGTGCAAAGAGAAAGACGCATAAGATTCTTAGGCACAAGCGCCATGATGGCAGACAACTCGCTAACTGGCGGCCTGAGGCATGCGTCTAGCTGGTGCTTTTTTTTTTTTCTTTGAGATAGGTGCTCAACTAGGCTCCTAGAAATTATGCGTCCAACACTTAGGGGCACACACTTAGGCGCTTACCTAGGCAGCCAAAAATTGACCACACGAAAAACTTAAGCGTACAGGTAAGCACACGGCCACTACACGTCATTTAACATAGGTGCACAGACTACAAGGCCTCACTGTGCATCCAAAAACTGGGTGCACAGCGAAATGCACAAGGCGGACTGACAATCCTGTAGAGGGCAGCGCAGCGAAAAACCTCTGAGCGGGGTCTAGCCTAAGGAGGCTGCTCAACCCGCCAGGCTGCCCACATCCCTCGACCTCCCACAGAGCGGTATGAACGTCGGACCAGCGCACGGAGACCGGGCGAGGAGGAAATCCTGTACAACACAAAACCTCCTACTAAGTCTCTATCTCCCCCCCGCCCCCTTTATTTATTTTTTTTTTTTACTTTTCGGAGCTCAGCCATATCTGGCTGAGCACAGAGATGGTCTCCGGCTGCGAGGGGAGAGGGCATGTGCCATCACTGCCGCACTCAGCCTCCTGCACCCACTGCCTTTCAGCTGCTCAAGCAGCTAAGGCCCTGCCGGCAAAACCAGCTATCGAACCAAGGCACACATTTGAGGGACCAAGGAAATCACCTCAGGAATTCTCAACTGGGGGAGGGACCATTTGGTATCACCGGAGGAGAGCAGGGCAAATTTTATCCTTAACTCTCCTTTATTTTAAAATGAAGCAAACCCCAATGGGGAGATGCACGTCCACCATCTATTGGAGAAGGAGAATACTGGCAGGCTGATATAATTGCAAGGGTGTATATACTGTGACGTTGGTTTACTCTGTCTCCATCTGCTAGTAGGAATGCAAAACCCACTTGTTCTGGATTAATCTGACTGGACGCTAAGAAAAAAATTTGGACAAGATTCTGTAGAACAGATACACTAAACAATTACATTGCTGAGAAAAAGTTTGTGAACCTGCTAGGATAGTCTACATTTTAGCACAATTTATGCTCAAAACATAAGATCCTAATCTACACCCTGATAAGAGAGAACCCCTTTGAATAGCTGAGACAAAAGGAATATTTTGAATATTTATTCAACAAAAGATATCCTTGTGTGAAAAAGCGTGTGAACCTTTCAATAAGTAATTGGTAGCAGAAACATCAACTAAATGTTTCCAGTAACTGTTGATAGTCTCTCACCATGCCCTTGAAGAATTTGGCCCATTCTTTCATACAAAACTGTTTCATCTCTGTGACATTTTAGGGCCTCCTTGCATGAACAGCTCACTTCATATCTTGCCATATTTATATATGGTTTAGGTCAGGACTTTGACTTGGCCAATTCAAAATATAAAATATCTTATTCTTGAACCATTCTACAGTAGATTTACTTGAATGTTTTGGATCACCGTCTTGCTGCATGCGGCTCAGCTTCAGCTCACAGACAGATGGCCTGACATTATCCCCTAAAAGTTTCTGATATAAAAGCAGAATTCATTTTCCATGAATGACAGCAAATCATCCAGGCCCTGATGTAGCAAAACAGCCCCAGACCATGATATTTCCACTGCCATGCTGGACAGCTGACATGAGGGTCTTACTTTGGAAGACATTTGTTCTTGTGACCAAAAAGTTTATCTCTGCGCAGAACGTTATTCCAGAAGACTTGCAGGTCATGCAGATGCTCTATGGCTACCTTAAGGAAGGCAGCAATGTTCTTTTTAGGGAGCACTGATTTCTTCCTAGCTATCCTCCAATGAACATCATTCTCATTCAGGTTTTTCCAGAATATCTGACACATGAACCCTCACATCAGCTTCAGCAAGAGAAGCCTGCAGATCTTTAGATGTTAGTCTATAATTCTATGTGTCTTCATGGATGATTTTCCAGTTTGCTCTTGGGATGATCTTGGCAGGATGACCACTCCTGGGTAGAGTCACTCTAGTCTCCAGCTCTTTCCATTTGTAGGCTACCTATCTGACAGTGCATGGATGAAGCACCAAACATTTAGAAATGGTCTTGCAACCCTGTTCGGACTGATGAGCATCAACTATGTTTCATAGGCCCTCTGAAATTTCTTTTCATTGTGGTATAATAAGTCCCTACTAACTTTTGTGATGAAGACCAAACTCAAAATGTTTTGGGCCTTTATGTAGGACAGAATGCCCAAACTTAGTCATGCAAATTTACTCTGCAAGATGGTTTAATTGGTACCCAATTACTTAAGCACCTGATTTTAATTAGCCAAATAACTGCTAAGAAAACTAGGTGTTCACTTAATCATGTTGTTCTTACTTTGCACATTAGTGTCTCAAGAAACAAGGAATTGTTTAATCTTATGCATAAAAAGGGTATAAAATAAGGTTGCTTTCAATTAAGGATAGCACAGTAATTCTAATTATTAAACCTGAGGTTCAGAAACATTTTCTCAGCACTGTATTAACCAAATAAACTTGAGGATCACTACCTTTTACTGCTAGGAGCGAACACCTCAAAATTATCTCCCCATTTGAATCTTCCAGATAATTCCAAGAGACTCCAAATGGTCATTATCTGAGAAAAGATGCTGACCCAGGATGGCAGGTCTTTTGCTGTACTCTTACCCATTCAAATCAGAAGCAGAAAATGCAAAGAGCAAAAAAAAAACCTGTTGAAGCGTACTCTTGGTTTTCCACATCCTGTAATGCCAGCGGCTTGGAGTCCAGGAAAAGTGACACTTTGCTTGAAGACATTTTGGAATCAATGGTGGTATGGGTGGAAATAAGGCTCTGTACCAGCTCATATGATGGCTTTGTTGCCCTCTGAAAATAGAACCCATAAAATAAAATGTTAGTTATTTCTAAATACTTTTTATACTCTTGCAGGTGGTTAAATTCAAAATACACAAAAACAGGAGGGAGTACAAAGTGGAATCGGTAAAAATTCTACAGATATCACATTCAAAAAAGCGAAAATCTCAGGCACATGATAAACTAAATTATTAGATTCAGAAGACAATTACTATCTAAAAACTGTTTGTGGGCTCAGTCTCAGTCCACATGATTAAAAAAAAAAAAACATAACATCCATCACCAATTACTGCCTTCTCTGCCAGTCTTAGAAGAAAGGCCAAGTACTGAACAGGTACAGCTATAATCAAGGGGGTCCTTCAAGAGCAAGGCTGAGACACATTGGCAGTGTTGTCAGCATAACTTTGGAAAACTGGTTCATACCTGTAGTACCACAGATCGGACCAGACTTCTGGGTTTTGCATCCCTGCCAGCAGATGGAGACAGATATAGTTTCACTGATGCTGCTACATAATCACTTGTGCCACCTGCAGTTCCTCAGTATTGACCTGTACCCAAGCACAAAAGATTGTAAAAACACAAGCAAATTCAACAAATTTACAAAAACTTTTCCAACAAAGTCTGTATTCCAAACCATGAAAATCTGCATTCCCTACCAATAGAACTCAGCAGAGCGGACAACTTTCCACCTCCACAGATCGGGCGGGTTCTGGACTTATCTGTGATACTACAGGAACAAAAATTAGCAGGTAAGAACCAATTTTCCTTTCCCTGTATGTACTAGATCAGTCCAGACTCCTGGGATGTACCAAAGCTCCCTACTTAGGGTGGGACCTGGAGAGTCTCACTCGCAAAACACTCTCACCAAACGACCGGGACTCTGGATCCCCTGCATCTAAACGATAGTGCCTTGCGAAAGCGTGCAGCGATTTCCAAGTTGCTGCCTGCAAATCTCCTGCAGTGAAACCATCTGAGCCTCTGCCCATGAGACCGCCTGAAATTGTGTAGAATGAGCTCTTAAAACACTCTGGAACCGAACATCCCTTTGTTGGGTACATGGATCCAATGACCTCCTTGAGACACCTCACAATAGCAGATTTGGAAGCCTGAGAACCTTTCTTGGAAGCACTCCACAAGACAATGAGATGATCTGACCTCCTGAAATCATTCGTTACCTTGAGATATCCAAAGCCTTCAGGTCCCTCGCATGAGTTGCGGAAGAGTCTATCTTTGGAAAAGCCAGAAGTTCCACTGACTGATTCACAAGAAACGCCGATACTACCTTCGGTAAAAACAAGGATACTGTCTGCAAGGACACACCCCAAGTCCAAAATCTGCAGAAATGGATCACAGCAAGACAAAGTCTGCAACTCAGAGATTCTCCTAGCTGAACAAATGACCACCACAAAAGCAACCTTAAGGGTCAAATCTTTAAGTGTTTTCCTCCGAAGAGGTTCAAAAGGTGTCTCCTACAAACCTCCAAGAACGAGATTAAGATTCCTTAATGGACAAACTCTCTTAACCGGCAGGCGCAATGGACAGTCCATGGCTAAGTTAACCAGCTCTGCAAATCATGGCCGACATGGCCACTATGGGGCCACAAACACCACTTCACCTGGATGTCTCTCTATCCAATGCAACACCTTGCCTACTAGAGGCCAGGGAGGAAAAATATAAAGCAGAACTTCCTGAGGCCAAGACAGTACCAGAATGTCTATTCCCTCTGTCCCGTGCTCTCTTTTCCGACTGAAAAACCAAGCCGCCTTTGCACTGAGATGAGTCGCCATTAGATCCACATGGGGGCAGCCCCACCTCTCACAGATCAGCTGCATCGCTGTCTCGGACAGCTCCCACTCCCCCGGATCTAATAACCTGCAACTTAGAAAATCCGCTTGGACATTCTCTACTCCTGCGATGTGCGACGCTGCTATCTGCTCCAGGTTTTGCTCTGTCCAAGAGCAGCTCCTGAGCAACTGCTCAACTCTTGGTTCCTCCCTGCCGATTGATATCGGCTACTGTCGCACTGTCCAACAGGACCCTTACCGACCAACCTCACACCAACAGCAGGTTGGTCCTCTCTAAATGCTAAACGCACCACCCTGGTCTCTAAATGGTTGTTAGACCAGGAAGCTTCCATTACAGACCAGCTGCCCTCAGTAGACTGCTGCTGACAAATCACTCCCCAACCGGACATGTAGGCATCGGCAGTAAGAATTACCCAATCCGGCACCTCCAGGTCGATACCATGAACCAGATTGGAAGTCAGCAGCCAACAAGACAGGCTGTCCCATGCAAATCCCTCAAGCGGTAAGGGAAGATGGAATTCCTCCAAGAGCAAGTTCCACCGAAACAACAGTGCCCTCTGCAAGGATCTCATATGCGCAAAGACCCACAGCACTAACTCCAGGGTTGAAGCCATTGAACCCAGAATCTGCAAATAATCCCAGACTCTGGGCATCGGCAACCAAATAAGTGGCAAATTTGTCCCTGCAGCTTGAGAACACGTCTTGTGGGACAAGCAGTCGCAGAACACCCAAAGCACATAATGCATTACCTGAAGCTCCAAGAAGTTTATCTGATACAGAGCTTCTTGAGCAGTCAATGACCCTGCGTGTGGAGGCTGTCCACATGGGCTCCCCAGCCCTGGGGAAAGGCATCGGTGGTAAGCACTATTTGAGGCGAGGGAACCTGGAAGTAAACACCCCGCTCTAGACTGAAGAAACTCTCCCACAAGGATAGAGAGGTCCTCAGAGGTTGCGTGACAGAGACACAGGCCTTGAAGTCCTGGGTTGCCTGTTGCCATTGAGAGCACAACGTCCACTATGCTCTGAGCATGCAGAGATGGGCTAGCGGGGTAACATGAACAGAGGCTGCCATGTGGCCAAGCAAGTGAAGCAGTAGGCGGGCACTCACGTACCGACTGTTGTGCGAGGATAGGGCAAGAGTCCAATCGCAGGGCAAGAATGCTTTCGCCTGGGCATGCCCAGTCTGGCTCCTATGAAGTCCAGCTGGAGAGACGAGCAGAGGGGGGACTTCAGGTAGTTGATAACAAATCCCAGCGACTGCAGTGCCCACATGGTCAGGGCCAAAAGTGTCCAGCGCTCCTGCTCGGGGGTTGCTTTTGACCAGCCAGTCGTCTAGGTAAGGGAAGACGTGCACTGCCTGCCCTCTGAGGTGCGCTGCCACCACTACCAGGCATTTGGTGAAGACGCAAGGGGCTGAGGCCAAACCAAATGGCAGCACTCTGTACTGGTTGTGAGCCTTCCCCACCACAAAGTGCAGGTATTTCCTGTCTCTGGGAAAGATGGCAATGTGGGCATAGCCATCCTTGAGGTCAAAGGAGCAGAGCCAGTCCCCCTTTTTGAGCAGGGGGATCAGAGTACCCAGAGAAACCATTTTTGAACTTTTGCCTTCTGAGGAATTTTCTCAATGCCCTGAGATCAAGAATGAGATGCAAGCACCCAGTTCTCTTGCATATCACGAAATACCTCGAATAGAACCCTCGGACCTGGAGGTGATGGGTTCTACTGCTCCCACCTGTAGGAGGACGGAGAGCTCTGCGAGAATTATGTCCTGTTGGGCAAATGACTCCCACGATGGACATACAGAAGAGTCCTCCAGGATTTCTCTAAAGTTCAGTCGATACCCCTGACAAACAATAGTGAGGATCCATCGGTCCAAGGTAATGACTGACCAACAATGGGCAAAGCAGAGAAGTCTGTCCTCCACTGGGGGGGGGGGGGGGAGGAAATCGGTTGGCAGGGGTACAACAGCTGATTTATGATCCCTCGCCTCCAGTCAAAATCCCATCGCCGGAGCCTGCTGGTGGGCCAGCTGGGGCCTAGGAGTCCTCTATTGGCAGGAGCGGCCCCTGCCCTTGGAAGCAGTGTGGGGCGTGCGAGACCGAGAGGCAGGAGGATAATATTTCTGCTGCCTATAGAGAGACCTCCTAGAGCTGGGTCGGGTAGGTTTCCGTGTGGAGGATGGCGGGTCCGAAGCACTGAGATAGCTGTCGAAAGATTTCATGGTGATCCTTCAATTGAGCTACCGCATCCCTGATCTTGTCCCCAAAAAGATTCTCTCCTGTACAGGGAGGACAGCTAATTTCTCTTGGACCTCGGATCTTAGGTCGGAAGCACGGAGTCAGGCCATCCTACGGGCAACTATACCCACAGCAGCCACCCTGTCAGCGGTCTCAAAGACATCGTAGGTGGATCTCACCTCATGCTTTCCCGCTTCAAAACCTCGTTGTGTAATAACGGACAAAGACTCCTGCGGGAGACTAACTGCAATCTCTTGGATGTGCTTCCATAGGTTCCAATTGTACTGAGTCATGTACAGTTGGTAGGACGCTATCCGGGCGATGAGCATGGAGCCCTGAAAAACCTTCTGCCCAAGGTATCGAGCTCTCTATGTGCTCGCCCTGGCGGGACCAAGGCATGGGTGCAGGAGCATCTGACCCATTTGAGAGCGGACTCCACTACCTCAGACTGGTGGGGGAGGTGGCGTCTCTCGAAGCCCAAGGCCAGTTGTACCAAATAGGTGGCATCTGCCTTCCTATTTATCGGGGCAAAGGATATCGGGTGTTCCCATATCTGAAGGAGGAGATCTTTAAAAATGTCGTGCATGGGACAACCACTATCTCCTATGGGGCATGGACAAATTAGAGGACCTCTAACATCTTATGCCACACATCCTTCTCTGTGGAGATCCGCGAAGGAGAGATCCTCTGGGGGAGACTGATGCCTTTCCTCAGGGGTGAAGGGTTCGAGAGAGGATCATCAGAAATCTTGGAGGAAGTCTCTGACGAGTCATCTCCCCACGGATCACAAGGCACCTCTTTCCCACTGAGGTCTCCGTGGGGCCTACACGGGTAAGGTCTGTGCAAATCCCCGGACCTGGCCATCGAGGGCCTCGAGGGAACCGAAGGCACAGAGGGGGCCTACTGCTCCAGTAGAACCGGGGGCACTGAGGGTCTGGGAGGCCAGATGGTCCGGGCCAGGGCTTGGGAAGCGAAGGCCTCGGGACCACTGCACCGGACGGCGCCGACAGTCGGTGCACATCTTCCTCCTTGGAGGGCTCAATGATGGGAATCGCACCCGAGGGGGGCATTAGTGGCCGCTGGGGAACCAAGAGGCCCTCGGGTGTGCTCCAAGCAGGACATCCAGATACTTGAGCAGGGGCAAAGAATGGATGGTGCGGGCTCCGGCACCAGTATGGGGGCCGGTGGCAGGGGTGATTCAATGCTCTGTAGGGCTCGCAGTACTGCACACTGCAGCCTGCAGTCCAACTCCTTCTGGAAGTCCTGTGAGGACAGGACTGATGGAGGGGGACAAGGCGTCCCCGGCACTTCCTCGGAGCTCCGAGAAGGCATGATCCTCAACACCAGTATCAGTGGGGGAACGCCTGGGACTCCCAGGTCTGTTGGAGAGTGGGGCTTCCTCACCATGGGGTCGATGCCACACCGGGACCGGTGCCATGCACAGATGGCGACCGGTGTCTGTGTTTCCGAGATCTCCCATGATGCTCGGTCCGGTCTTTCCATGGCGCCGAGAAAGCTGAAGATCCAGATGTCCTTGAAAGTGGAGAAACCATGGAAGAGCGGTCACCCTCCCGAGTCCTTAGACGATGCCACCAGGGATGTAGAGAGAGAAAGCGTATCTAGCGGTTCCCCTCAACTCCAGGTCGTCAATGATTCCAACCCAGGCATGGATAAAGCGGAGCCAAAAAGGTTTCTCTATTTTATCAAGCTGCGCGTGACGGCCCTTGGAGAGGGGAACATCTGATCAGACAACCGACACCCTCAGACGTCGTGTGATGCCTCCAGGCAGAGGATACAGATCTCATGTGGGTCCGTGATGGACATGGTCCGTGGGCACTGGGGGCACCAGCGAAAACCGGATGATACCATGAAGAAAAATAGCCGGCATGCAGTCAATGGCCGGCAGCCACCGAGGAGAGGTGCACCGGGAATCGACCGCAAAGGAGGTATAAAATTTAAACTTACTGCACTGAGAAGGACACCATTCTCAGAAGGGGGACCCGGTGTTCTGACGGAGAACAAGCAAGAAACAAGAAAAATACTCTTAGCCTGAGCTCCAAAACCATGAGGCGACTGCACAATGGAAAAGACCTTGCATGGGGGACCTAGTAAATGGGGGACCTTGCATGGACGCATGGATAGTGGCATGCTGGGCATGCTCAGTGTGCCAGTCAAAGCTTCTAGAAACTTTGACAAAAGTTTTCCGTACCAGGCTCCATCTGATGATGTCACCCATCTGTGAGGACTACCATCCTGCTTGTCCTTCGCAGTCACTGAGCCGGATGTCCACTCACTGCCTGATGTGAAGGCAGAACACAGCCTGACATGGCTCAGGCTGTGTTCTGCACCATCACCTTCACAGCAGGAAAATGCCCACTGAATGCGATGGAGCCTGCCGACAAGGCAAACACCCCGGGAGAGAAAGAAAACCATCCCCCAACTGCCAGAACCACATAGGCAAAGAGCCATCCCAGAACTTACAGAAGACCTCTCTTCAATTCCACTTTGTTTTGTTTTTTTTAAACAAAAACTTTAACAATACCTCATACACTCTCCTAAAATGGAACACGGAGCTGTCCAACCAAAAAAGATCAGCCGAATTAAAAAGGGACAGACTGTCAAAAACCAACAGCTGTCCGCCTACAGCCGCCTCAGCCAGTATGAAATTTTCTTTTTCCTCCTATTCATACCTGAGTAATAGAGGTCACTTTGATGAGATTTGGTCTGGATGTAAACCAATAAGGTCACAACGTGAAGGTACTCAACAAGACCTGGAGAGAGATTTATTCTATTCAACTACCTCTGGCAGGGTAGTGTGAGGCCACCTGTGCTGAACCAGTTCTGTGGATAGAGAATAATTTCTCTACTAGCAAATCTGCCATATTTCACTCAATTCAATTTAGAAAAATAATTTCAGGAATAGCATTCCAGCTAAGCAGCTGGAAAGATTCAAAGCATACTGTTGCCCAATAAGAATGGTCTTGAATGCATATTCACTGCAGAACATTCTAGGTGGATTTTAAATTTGACACTTTGAGGTGGTGGGAAGGAGAGATGCATTCCCACCTTGCTAGTATACCTGCTGGATGCACCAAAGCAGCCTAAGCACTAACACAAGCATTCAGATCAGCAATGCGTGCTCACGTTTTGAGTTATTCAGTACCCTCTACACGTGTACAGCTTTTCCAGTCTACACACAAGTGCTTTCACCCCTTCAAGTCTGGATCCCCTAATGAAAAGGGCAAGAAACAGGGTCTCTGTTGGGAAGGTCAATGTATCCTGTTTGGCCAGTGGCCTGGCGGTATGTTTTATGAAGCTGTCTGTACTACACACCACAAGCATACTGTAGCAGCCTGAGAGGTTATGATGGCTAGAAAGCTGTCTAGGTATGAAGGGGATTTGATTTCAGAATATAGGAAATATGCAAGGATCAGAACTAGGCTGCTATCTAAAATGATGGCTTGAAAATTCCTTTGCAAAATAAAGATCCTCATAGTTTCATCTATATTCATTCCTCAAAAGCCTTCAGTGTGGCTCAGAACACAGGCTTGTTAAAACTAAAATTGGGAAAAAAAAAAAAAAAAACCAGAACTTAAAAAACTTAGCATTAAATGAAGTGATTTACTTCCTGGTATTCCATGAGACACACTGAAAAAAATGGAGCTGAAAACTTGTGCCACATACAAGAGGTCGTGCTTACCGCTTGTGCCTGCTGAGCCTGGTTTGCACTCAGGTCAATGTAGACGGCATCCTTATCGTACACCACGCCTCCTACACCCGACAGCGGTGCATAAATCAGCTTCTCCTTTTCTGTCAGGGAGCGCTTTTTCTGCTGCTCTGGAAGTGGGCAGGGATCCAGGAGGAAGCTGATGTCGCTAACCGTGAAATCCCCCACACCTAGGCAGTACAAAAAAAAATGGTCTCAGGAAACCAAACTAAAACATGCAGGAAAACATCACAATCAAAGACACCAAGAAGAAAGTCTATCACACCTGGCACAACTGGAGCCCTTCACTGACATTTGTATTTGCAATTATCACTAAAGAGATGACCACAACAGAAACAGTCCAAAGACAGCCAAAGAGAAATTCTTCAATAGCCCAAAAATGTCTCACTGTTCATATTTGTTCTTTATAATTTATTAAAGAATAAATGCATAGATATAAAGACAAGAACAGTGAGATAAACATCAAGTAAAAATAGTGGTGCTGGAAATTAGAGAGTGTAAATGGAACTCAAGGGGGGGAAAATGAATAAATGTACATATCCCAAGACACAACTCCACAGGAAAAAAGGTTTAAGAAACAATATTTTCTTTGCTCCCATTAAAAACCTAGAGATACTGGAAGATAAACAGGAGATTATGTGCTTTTTTTTTATGCTATAAACCCTATATTTTTTAAATAATTTTCTTTTATTAAAGGTTTTCAAGTATAAAACAAAACAATCATCTGATCCCACAGAGACTGATCCCCCAATTCCCTTCCCCAAAGTCTATTGTTCAAGTAGCTCGAACTATGATCCTTTCCCCCCCCCCCCCAAATTATCTATTCAAAAGACCAACCAGCAGAGGAACATAAATGCACATACAAAACAACAACAATGAACTAACAAGATACAGGACAGCAAGCTCTTTAAACATATATAATGAACAGTGTCTGTTGAAAAGCACCTTGAATGGAACCACGCAAACAACCAAGCGCAGCCACCTGTACTCTCAGAGAACTACACGATAAGCCCTTGGATAGATCAGCTTGAAGAAAATACAGAATATCCGACACTGACGCCCGGGTAGGAACAACCTAACGATCCAAACACCAAGATTCAAAAATCTTCCACACTCGAACATACACAAGGTTGGTGGATGTTTTACACGATCTCAGGAGGGTAGTCACTTCGACAGGAGAATAACCTTTGCGACTTAGCTGTTGCCTTTCAAAAGCCATGCCGCTAGACAAAAGCGATTGACTTCTTCCAAACGGGCCCTTGATGCAGAAGGTCTAGAAGACCTGGAAACTGCAGAGGTCCCGCCACAGGTAGATTGAGGAGGTCAACAAACCATGGACGTCTCAGCCATTCTGGAGCTACGAGGATTACGTCCGCTGGATGGATCTCTATCTGCCTGATCACTTTGCCGATCAATGGCCAAGGTGGGAAGACGTGTAGCAGAACGTCGGTCAGCCAGGGCAGAACCAGGACATCTACCCCTTCTGCTGTCTCTCTGCGGCAACCGAAGAAGCGCAGGGCTTTGGCATTCTGAAACGTTGCCATGAGATCCATGCTGGGCATGCCCCACATGTCACATATGAGTTGAAAGGCCTCGTCTGCCAACTGCCACTCTCTGGGATCGAGGCGGTGCCGACTGAGAAAGTCTGCCTGCACATTGCCCACACCAGCTATGTGAGACGCTGCTATGCTGACTAAATGCTGTTTCGCCCAGCTGATCAACTGCCGAGCTTCCATCGCCACTGGCTGACTCCTGGTTCCTCCTTGGCAATTGATATACACCACCATGGTCGCATTGTCTGACAGAATTCTGACCGACCTCCCTTGGAGGAGAGGACGGAACGCTTGCAACACTAACCACACTGCTCTGGTTTCCAGATGATTGATCGACCACCGAGATTCTTCCTAGGACCATAACCCCTGTATCAATTTCCCCCGACATACCACCCCCCAACCGAAGAGGCTGGCATCCGTGGTGACCACTGTCTACTCAGGCACTTCCAGGGGGACTCCTCGGGATAAACTGTCCGAGACCAGCCACCAATCGAGACTGGACCACTCAGCATCCTGTAAGAGGAAGAGGTAGGTGAAAAAGCTCGGAGTCCGGGTTCCACTGGGAAAGCAACGCGGACTATAAAGGCCACATATGAGCAAAGGCACGGTACCAGCTCTAGGGTTGAAGTCATCGAGCAGAGGACCTGAAAATAATCCTGGACTCTAGGAGGATGCTTGACCAATAAGTCTCGCACTTGGCCTTGCAGTTTGCAAATCCGTTCTGTGGTAAGAAAGACTCCCCGTTGAGTGTCAAATAGAGCACCCAGAATTTCCAAGGATTGGGTGGGCACCAGCCGACTCTTGGCTAAGTTGATCATACAGCCCAGCACCTCAGGAGCTGGAGCACTTTGCGAATAGCCACCTGGGCAAGCAATTCCGATTTTGCCCGAATCAGCCAGTCGTCCAAGTAGGGATGCACCAGGAGCCCCTCCCTCCGGAGATGGGCTGCCACCACAACCATTAACCTTGGTGAACGTCCTGGGCGTGGTGGCATGACTGAAGGGCAGAGCTCGAAACTAAAAATGATGACCCAGCACTGAGAACCACAGAAATTTCTGGTGGTCTGTTCGGATGCCAATGTGAAGATATGCTTCCGTGAGATCCAAGGACGCCAGAAACTCTCCTTTTCGCACCGAGGCAATGACTGACCGGAGCGACTCCATGCGAAAATGTGGCACTCTGAGGCATCGGTTTACCCACTTCAGATCCAGAATGGGCTGAAAAGACCCCTCCTTTTTGGGCACTATGAAGTAAATGGAATAACGCCCTTTTCTTCTTTCCTCCAAAGGAACTTGGACGATGGCCCTGAGCTGCAGAAGGTGCTGTAAAGTGTCCTGTACCGCTCTCCGCTTGTTTTCATAACCACAGGGAGAGACTAGAAACGGTCTCAAAGGCAACATGCAAAATCTAAAGCGTAGCCTTGTCTTGTCACGGTGAGGACCCATTGGTCCGAAGTCAATTTGGCCCATTCCTCGTAAAAACAGGGACAACCTGCCCCCTACCACTAGCACTGAGGAATGGACTGGCGCCCCTTCACTGCGAAGACTTGGCCCCAGGAGTGGACTGGGAAGTACTGGCTCTGCCGAAGAGTCGGCTACGAAAGGACTGGGACCAGGTTTGTTGCCTACTTGACGCCTGCCGAAAGGAAGAACTGGGAGCTCTAGATGGACGAAATCTCCAATTCCTTCTGAATCGAGCCCGAGAAGAAAAGGAGCCCCTCGACTTGGTCCTGTCCTCCAGCAACTGATGTACCTTATTCTCCCCCAGGGATTGGATCATATCTTCCAGGTCCTTTCCAAAAAGTAATTTGCCCTTGAACGGCAAAGATCCCAGCTGAGCCTTGTAGGAAACATCCGCCGACCAGTTTCTTAACCACAGGAGTCTATGGGCTGAGACTGCCGATACCATGGACCTTGCCGACGTCCGCAACAGATTGTAAAGTGCATCAGTGCTGTAAGCAATCGAAGCTTCCAGGCGGCCTGCTTGTAAAGCTTCCTCATCAGAGAAACCAGCGTTGACCTGTAACTGCTGCACCCAGCGAAGGCCCGCTCGCAAGGAAAAATTGCTGCACATAGCTACCCGCACTCCCAGTGCCGAGACTTCAAATATCCTCTTAAGCTGCAACTTCAACTTCCTGACTTGCAGGTCTTTGAGTGCTGTAGCTCCCGTAACAGGGATCGTGGTCTTCTTGGTAACTGCGGACCCTGCTGCGTCAACCTTGGGCACTCGCAGCAGGTCCAAAGCTTCCTCCGACAGAGGATATAGCTTATCCATAAGCCTCGCTCACCTTTAATCCCATTCTCAGAACAGTAAGTCTGTCGCAGAGAAATGAAAAGGAAAAGAGGTAGCAGGACCTCTCAGACCCAACAACACTGGATCCATAGCCCCCAGCTTGGATTCCTCTGGCGGTCCTTCAATGCCCAGCTCTCGAACAAGAGCGGGAATAAGTGGCCCCAACTCCTCCTTCCTAAAGAGACGGACCACCTTAGGGTCATCGCCTTCCACAATATGTGAGCCCCGAGTGGTGACCTGCTGCTGTAGATCAGAGTCCGCATCCACCCCCCTGCGGGGGCTTGACCTGAAGGTTCGGGTCCCCTGGGTCAGAATCCTGCCCAGAAGTATCTGTATCGGTCTGGGGTGCCCCTGTTCGTAATGGGCGCTTAGGTTTTGATGACCCGGATCCCCCCCCTTAGGCTTGGGCCACTTCCTTGTATGGGACTTGGGACCCAGAAAGGAGAATTTGATTCCAGCCTGCTGCTTCCCTGACTTCCTAGCTTTAAAAGCCTTATGGAGTAACAAAATAAACTACAATGAAAAAGAGGAAGAGGAGGAGGAGGAGTCAGAAGCCCGCTCGGGGCTATCCTCCGTTGCAGGCAAATTATGCTGCAAAGGTTCGCTTCCCCGGGAAACCTTTGCTGAGGAGAGAGAAAAGGCGGCATAACCCCCTCCCCCATCGCTGCACGAGTCGCAGACCTGAAAGATTCTAAAATGGTCTCTGTTCCTGCGCTGAGCGGGAACAGATCAGCCTCATCCGGCCGCGAAGCAACTATCCCCGCAGGAGCTCGGGCAGCTTTGTTTTTTGCAATTTTCGCGGCCCCCCAGAGGATCCCTCCCCCCGCCCCCCCCCCCCGGGAAGACACGCCAAACAGAGAGTAGCAACAAATTTAAAACAAACGAAAAAATCAAATAGAGAAAACCCAAAATAAAACATTTTTTTTTCCCCCCAATCAAAGTAAAAATTTTAAAGGACAAAATCACCCTAACTCTAGCTAAATCCTAGGAAATCCAAAGCAATCAGCACAGACTAAGTTTTGCACCTCCACCATCTGCTGGAGACAGAGAAATACTGCCGGACTATAGGTGGCACCTCAGTATATAAGGCAGAGTTTGTTTTTAAAACTTCTCTGTCTCCATCTGCTGGAAGAGAGGCAAAACCCAGGAGTCTGGACTGATCCGGGTATGTACAGGGAACTTTGCTTATCTGCCTGCAAGTAAATTTCCCTGCAAGGCACATAGTGTATGAACACCCTAAAGTTACCGCCAGCATAGGGAGGGCCCTGGCCTGGTCTGACTGTATTAAAGGAAATGAAATTATAGGTAAGTAGTAGTTTAACTTCTTCTTCATCCAATCAGGCTAGTAGAATTTACCAAAAGCTACTCCCTCATAGGGCAGGATGCTGCCCCAGCCCCTCGCAAACACCGCTAAGATGAAGGAAACAATCTCTCAATCTTTGACATCCAAAGACAATTGCATCACCATTTTACAAATCTCCAAGGAGAAAAATTGTAAATCCACCAAAGAAACAGTCTGAGCCCTTGTGGAATGAGCTCATACCTGTTTAGACAAGGTGTGCCAGAATTCACATAAACTGCTGTGATTACCTCCTTAATCCAGTGCACCAAAATAGCCCAAGAGGCCGCATCACCTTTCCGCATTACACCATACAGAACAAAGATGAGCAGTGTGCCTGAAAACACTAGTAACCTTTAGATATCTTAAAAGATGTCTCCTCATGTCCAAGGGGGTGAAGGAATACGCAGTCTTCAGAATCTGTCTGTCTGCTAAAAGAAGGCATTGAGACTAATTCAAATAAAAATCTGAAAAGATCTTTGGAAAGAAGGAGGGAACTATACGAATCAGAACTCTTTCCTCTGTAATCAAAAAAGGCTCCCTACCAGAAAGCGTTTGCAACTCAGAAACCCTCCAAGCTGAACAAATAGTGACTAGAAAGATGTTACTAAGGAAATAGCCTTAAGAAGAGCAAATTGTGGTCCTGCCAAGAATGATAAAAGTAAGTTCAGGTCCCAAGGGGAAACTGGAGTGAAAATCTAATATGCTTAACGCCCCTCAACCAAATGATGGGCATCTGGATAAGTAGATAGAGGTCTACTGCGAATACAACTTCTATAGCAAGAGAGCAAGCCACTACCTGAACTCTCAAGAGCCAACTCCTTAGAAGATCTTCCTGAAAACATTCCAAAATTAATGGAACAGGTGTGGTTTCAGGGGCACACTGATGCCCCAAAGCACCAAGCTTTAAAAAATAAAAACTCTCCAGACCCGCACAAAAACTAAAGTGGAAAATTTTCTAGCTTTCAGTAGTGTAGCCACCACAGCCAGAGAGTAACCCTTCTTTACTAAAGGCCAAACCGCAAGACAAAATCGAGCCAGTTCCTCGTGAAAGTCTTAGAGGGCTTTCGCACAGCAGATGCCAGATTTCCGCATACCACAACTAGTGGGGCCAGTCCGGAGTAACCAGTACTACTAGCCCTGAATGCTAGATGATCTTTTGAAGAAGTCTGTCTATCATGGGCCAAGGAGGATAGAGTAAATGGGTTAAGGCAGAATCTGAAAATTAGACACCAAAAAAGCCCCCTGGACTTGGTGCTTATGAGAAAGGGAGCAAATGCTTTCTCATCATAAGTAGAATTATTCTCTTCCTAATAATTCTTCCTTTACAATCTGACCTAGGACCTTACTAAACTGAGGAAGGGAGAATAAATCTTTCTCCTCAGAAGCTCCTCCATTCCTTTCCTTTTCAGGCCTACCAAACCATAGTCCACAGCACAGGATACTTGTCTACCATTTGCTGGAGACAGAGAATACTGGCAGGCTGGTGTCAGCACATAAGGAGTGACATCAGCGAGCCTGTTGATCTCTGTCTCCATCTGGAGGTTGGTGTGCATAATTCACTGGTCTGGCCTGGTCTGACTGGATGAAAAGGAAGCAACAAACTGAAGACTTTTCAGTTTTACTGCACTAACAACTTTCATCACCAATACATGACGTTCTTGAAACAATATAACTGGTGCTGGCTCGGTAACTCACCAGTGTTGCGTACTGCCATGAAGAGGACCTGGGTTTGATTCCCTGGGAAGAAGTGATGCAGTACTCACAGCCCCTGGAGAGCAGAAGTTGGCATGGGGCCCCAGACATTAGTCAGAGACATTCAGTGGGCAGAGTCCAGCTCATAATTACACATTGCATAGGAAGCTGACGCTTGCGGTCACTGGCCAAAGACTTTCACTTCAATGAATGGGCCAAGTTGCGAGGCAAAATAAAAATGGAGGAGGAGGAGGGAAACTCCGGATAGTTAGGAACAAAGGTGCCTGGTTTGGTGAAAGCCAGTTTCAATTGAGCTAGAAACCTAAAAGGTGCAGGAAGAAACCGCCAGGACAAAAAGATAAAAATAAAATAAAAATTCTTAATGTAGCCCTATCAGCACACTAACATCTTGTACCCACCCCATCCTAGAGCTCCTTATCAAGGGCTCTTTCCCGCACACAAGGATAATATTGAGATAACAATTTTTAATTTTTATGCCCTACCTGATACCAGTCATCTCACGGAGCTTTATAAAAAGTGAGAAGAATTATAAGGCTTCATTTGGAGGGGGGGGGGGGGGGGGGGGGGAAATCAGCAACTCATTTTTCCACGTGTGCCAATGAGTATCAGCTCCCGAATTATATTATCCACCCAGGCAATAACCATGTTCCTGTGGAAGTCAAAATTTGTTGACCAACGTTGAAACCCCCCAATTCGTTTCCTTTACCTGGAATATGAATCTGACTTTTGCTCTTCAGGTGTGCGCCTCGTAAATAACCATACAGAGACACCTTCCTGTCACACTTGGGATTTAATCGGGTGTCTTCTGGGTTTGTCAGATCTTCCATTCTGAAAAGGAGTACAAGTCACAGCACATGCATGTGATATGCATTTCCAAAACATCCTCCTTCAGCAGTACTATCTACAAATAAAATCAGAGTACTAAAAAAAAGCTGGCCAAATATTCTGTGAGCAGATAAGTTATCCAGCCACATTTAGCTGAACAACGTGTCCTGATATTCAATGGGATAAATGCCCTACGGAATATCCCTGATTAAAGTTTTCCAGCCACTATAGCTGGATAATTTAAACCTAACCAGCCAGATTTATGTCGCATTTCCATGTTAACATAACACAGATTCTGCCCCTGCTTACCTGTCAGCCAGGACATAGGGGTGAGACGTCTGCCAAACAAGTGGTCGGAACTTCATCACAGAAATAAAACGGCCCAGATTGTGAATTTCTTGTTTTTGATACTCTGCATAAACCATGCCAGACAGATAGAAGAGTTTGGCACCCTAAAGTTAAAAAAATTACTTTTAAAAGTGTGTTTAAATCTCTCTAAATATGTGATACAAAATCTTACAAAAAGGGAAAAAAATGTTCCGTAGTATGTTATAAATAATTCCAATGTGCCAGAATGTGTTTCTGAGATTCCTACCGACCCAGCTACCAGGAACCTTGTTTAACACCTAGCGCTATGTTATGGATCTATTCACATTATTCAGTCACATGTCTGGAATGCCAGCTCTTTACTGATACCAACAAAGAGAACCCACTGGGTGAATATAAATACCACACAGAAAAAAAATTCACCTCTAACAAAATTGAGAACATTTATGTCATAAAAGTATGTTTGTGACCTTCATATATTCCAAAACACTGGTTGCACTCATTGGTCAGAGTGAACGACATTCACAACAGTGTGTGTCCAATTATATAGTCATAGATCACCCATAGAAATTTTTTCAGATTTTTATATCTTGCAGATAAAACACTAATCTTAATAGAAGTGAGCCTCTTTCTTTATAATCTCTTCCAAGTCAGCCCAGCCCTATGACAGTGTTTCGGATTTCCTGTCAGTTTGTTAACAATCCTGTCAGGACACTGATGCTCCTATCAGTTAACGCTATGTGGGGATGCTGACAGGAGCGTTAACAATCTGACAGGAAATCTGAAACACTGTCAGTGTTTCGCCACCTTGGAAGAGATAATAAAGAAAGAGGCTCTCTTCTATTAAGATTAGTGGTTTACCTGCAAGATATAAAAATCTGAAAAAATTGCTATGGGTGACCCATGACTATATAATTGGATGCACACTGTTGTGAATATCGGTCACTCTGACCAATGAGTGCAACCAGTGTCTAGAATACATGAAGGTCACAAACATTTTTGTAACATAAATGTTCTCAGTTTTGTGGGAGGTGAATTTTTTCCTCTGAGCTCTTTACTGATGGACATCCAACTCTATCAAAATAGATTGGACCAAACCTCATCCATTGTCATTCTCAATGGCGGTCTTGCAGCCTTAGTCCAATGGCTTAACCATCATAGGCTCAAACCTAAACCCTCCATATTGAACTACTTTGGCTAAGCCGACAAGAGCAGCCCTTACTATCTCTACCCTCTCTGTCAGGAACTACATTACAACCTAAGGATCCAGTACAGAGTCTTGAGGTTCATTTTGACCCACAATCTTATAATGGAAACCCACATCTCAAAATCACTTCCACCAGATTCACCAACTTCTTGGATAACCATAACTTTGCTACCATAATACACATGCTAATCTCCAGCCACACTGATTATTTTAATTCTCTATTCAATGGTATTTCACATTATGAACTCCAACACCTCCAACTCCTTCAAAGTAAGGCTGCCAAAATTTTGGTAGGAGCCAATGTAACTGACCACATAAGACCAATCCTAAGTAAACTACACTGGCTCCAGGTTGAAAAATAAGATTCAATTCAAAATTCTTTGCTTTCATTTCAAATGCCTGAACAACTTTGCCCCAAACTCTTTCTTCCAGATTCTATTCTCACACATTCCAAGAAGAGAATGCCGATTCCCCCAAATAGCCCCCCATCTTCTCCTCCTTTGGTTTCTGCCAGATTAATTTGTACTAGATTTTGGGCATTTAGCTGTTGTGTCCCAAAATTATGGAACAAGATACTACTGCCCCTATGCTTTCAAACATGTTACCTTACCTTCAGGAAAACAGTCAGGGCTTTTCCTAGAACCCACTCTAAAGACTGTGACAAAGATAATTCCTTCTTATCTTTACTATCCAAGCCTGCTCACTCTACTTCCCTTACACTGGATGCCTTCCTCTGCACTTGGTGCCTCCCCGTTCTTACAATAAATCTATACTAGGTGCCTTCCGCTGCACAAGGCATCTCCAGTCTTACCCATCACTATCATGGGGGAGGGAGAAAAAGGAATGGGAACCTAAGAACATAAGAAAATGCCATACTGGGTCAGGCCAAGGGTCCATCAAGCCCAGCATCCTGTTTCCAACAGTGGCCAATCCAGGCCATAGGAACCTGGCAAGTACCAGGCCATAAGTACCTGGCAAGGAGCAGTGAGAAAGGCAAAGAGAGGAAGGTACGAGGGCTGAGGGTAGGGGAAGGATTGAAAGACCGGAGAATAGAGGTATGAATGGAAAGAAAGATGAAAAGGAGGGACTGGAAGAACAGAAGCATCAGATATTTTTGAGGAGAAAGACTGTAGACAGAGAAAGATTATGAGAAAGGAAAATGGGGAAAAGAAAGGAATAAAAGAAT
Source organism: Rhinatrema bivittatum (assembly GCF_901001135.1). Classification (NCBI taxonomy): domain Eukaryota; kingdom Metazoa; phylum Chordata; class Amphibia; order Gymnophiona; family Rhinatrematidae; genus Rhinatrema; species Rhinatrema bivittatum. Next base: position 165,525,645 of record NC_042621.1, read on the forward strand.
AAGTTAAGAAAACAGAAGTGGAAAAGGGAGACCCCAAATTCTTATGCCAAGAGACCTCACATTGCTCCTTTTATGGCAAAACAATGTGCAGATAAGGATTTTTGTTTACCATACCTGATAAACCTCAGTCCAAAACCTGTGTTTCAGTCTTTTTTTGACTTTGCGTAGCTGTTTGTTATTCCTAAAGGTGTCCAGATGAGTGAGGACACCCATGATCTTGGGGAAGCCGTGCACCTGACAGATGTTCAGAAATTCAAATGTTTCCATCTCAAATCCAAAGCTGGCATCTATGAGCATTAGAACCTGAGAAAGCAAAGAATTATGGTAAACTATGCTCAGAAAACATACTCCGCTACTCGCCTTGTGTGCATCTTTACAAGTAATCCACACCCCTTACTGTAGAGGTGACCAACTCCAATCCTCAAAAGTCATAAAAAGGCCAGGTTTTCAGGATGTCCACAATGAAAATGCATATGATAGATTTGCATACAATGGTGGCAGTGCATGCAGATCTCTCTCATACATATTCCTTGGGGATATGTATGAGAGAGATCTCATACATAACATACCAGGTTTTCAGGATGTATATCCTGAAAACCTGGCTTGTTTGTAGCTCTCGAAGATTAGCCAGCCCTGGCATAGTGCATAAAGGTGAAACTAGGTCTTTATATGCTAATTTCCTTTCCTTGAGTCCTGCAGACCAGTCCAAACGAGTGGGTTTCTCTCTCCTACCAAATGCAAAAGGCAAGCGCTTTGTCCTGCGGTCCTTCCCTATATTGCCTGGTATAGCAGGGAAGGCGTCCGTCGTCTATTGCCCAAAATGATGCATAAGCTCCTCTTGGATCTCAACAGAAAGTATTAAAAGGAAAATTAGTTTCTTACCTGATAATGTTTGTTCCTGTAGTACCACGGATCAGTCCAGACTACTGGGTTTTACCTCCCCTCCAGCAGATGGAGACAGATAAGTTTTCAAAACAAAACTCCACCTTAAATAGGATGGTGCCACCTATAGTCTGCCAGTATTCCTCAATGTCAAAGCAGAATGGCTCTCAAAAAACCACCATAACTATGTACAATAACCCTTCAACAAGAAAAAGAAATAACCGGTTCACTTAACCTTCCTAGGAACTGAACCTGTAAAACCACTTGAGCATGGTCAATCCAATTTCTGCAGATCTGAAAACAAATCAATCAATAACTGAGCGGACTCTCCCTTACTTCCATGCGTTCCCCGGGCAGGACTCTGGATTGATCCGTGGTACTACAGGAATGAAAATTATCAGGTAAGAAACTAATTTTCCTTTCCTTGTACATACCCGGATCAGTCCAGACTCCTGGGATGTACCAGAGCTTTCTTACCTGGGATGGGATCTGGAGAGGCCCGCTCTAAGCACTGCTTCTACAAAGCTTCCTTCACCCGGTGCCTGAACATCCAGTCTGTAGTGTCTGGCAAAGGTATGCAAAGACTTCCAAGTCGCCACCCTGAAGATCTCCTGCGGTGAGACCATTTGACACTCTGCCCAAGAAGCCGCCTGCGAACGGATAGAATGAGCCCGAAGACCAAACGGTACAGGCTTACCACGCAGCAAATATGCCGAGCCTATAGCCTCTTTCAACCAGCACGAAATTGTAGCTTTAGATGCCATATTTCCTCGTTTTGGACCATACACGAGGTTGGTGGATGTCTTGCATGACCGGAGAAGTGTTGTCACCATAGCATTCGAATACCCTTTGCTCCTCAGGCGGCGCCTCTCAAAAGCCATGCAGCTAGACAAAAGCAATCGACCTCTTCCAAACACACGGGCCCTTGATGGAGAAGGTCCGGGAGCAGTGGCAACCACAGGGGACCTGCCACTGCCAGACTGACCAGCTCCACAAACTAAAGCCGTCTCGGCCACTCTGGAGCTACAAGGATGACTTCTGCTGGATGTATCTCCACTCTCCTGAGTACTTTGCCTATCAGCGGCCAAGGAGGGAAGATGGACAGCAACACGTCGGTCGGCCAGGGCAGCACCAGGGCATCTACCCCTTCTGCTCCTGTTTCTCTGCGACGACAGAAGCAGCGCGGAGCCTTGGCATTCTGAAACTTTGCCATGAGATCCATGCAGGGTATGCTCCACGTGTCGCATATGAGCTGGAAAGCTTCGTCTGCGAGCTCCCATTCCCCGGGATTGAGGCGGTGCCGACTGAGAAAGTCCGCCAGAACATTGTCAACTCCTGCTATGTGAGATGCTGCAATACTTACTAAATGCTTCTCCATCCAGCTGATCAGCTGCCAGGCTTCTGTGGCCACTGGCTGGCTCTTGGTTCCCCCTTGGCGATTGATATAAGCCACCTTGGTCGCATTGTCGGAAAGAATTCTGACTGACTTCCCCTGGAGGAGAGGGCGGAACACTTGCAATGCTAACCACACTGCCCTGGTTTCCAGATGATTGATCGACCACTGAGATTCTTCCTGGGACCATTGTCCCTGCACAGACTCTCTCAGGCAAACCGCTCCCCAACCGGAGAGGCTGGCGTCCGAGGTCCCCACTGTCCATTCGGGTACCTCCAGGGGAACTCCTCGGGTTAAGTTGTCCGAGATAAGTCACCAATCAAGACTGGAGCGCGCCATATCTGTAAGAGGGAGAGGTAAATTAAACTGTTCGGAGACTGGATTCCAACACAAAAGCAACGCTGACTGTAAAGGACGCAATTGAGCAAAGGCCCAGGGCACCAGCTCCAGGGTGGAAGTCATGGAACCGAGAACCCGCAAATAATCCCGCACTCTGGGGAGACTGTTGACCAATAAGTCTCGCAATTGTCCTTGTAGCTTGACAATTCGGTCCGAAGTAAGGAACACTCTCCCCTGTTGAGTGTTGAATAGTTCCCAAAAACTCCAAAGACTGGGTGGGCACCTGTCGGCTCTTGACTAAGTTGATCACCCAACCCAGTGACTGCAGTTGTTGAAGCACTTTGCGAATTGCCAACTGGCCGAGTGACTCAGACTTTGCCCGAATTAGCCAGTCGTCCAGTTATGGATGCACCAGGAACCCCTCTCTGTGCAGATGAACCGCCACCACAACCATTACCTTGGTAAACGTTCTGGGCACGGTGGCAAGACCGAAGGGCAAAGCTCGAAACTGAAAATGGTGACCCATCACAGAGAACCTCAGAAACTTCTGATGGTCGGCCCGAATGCCTATGTGAAGATACACTTCCATTAGGTCCAGTGACGCCAGAAACTCTCCTTTTCTTACCGAGGAAATGAATGACCGTAACGTCTCCATGTGAAACATGGCACCCTGAGGCAGCGGTTTACACGCTTCAAATCCAGAATGGGTCAGAAGGACCCCTCTTTTTTGGGGACTACGAAGTAAATGGAATAACACCCTTTTCGCTGCTCCGCCTGTGGAACCGGGGTGATGGCGCCGAGTTGCAGAAGGCGTTGCAAGTTATCTTGTACTGCCTGTCGTTTCTCTTTGTAACTGCATGGGGAGACGAGAAACCGCTCTGGAAGGCGGTGTGCAAAATCTAAAGCATAGCCTTATCACAGTAAGGACCCACTGGCCCGCCATCTTGACCCATTCCTCGTAAAACAAGGACAATCTGCCCCCGACAGCTGGAACAGAGGAATGGGTCAGCGTCCCTTCATTGGGAAGACTTGGCCCCAGAAGCAGACTGAGTAGCCCTGGTTCTGCCAAACCGTCGGCCATGAAAGGGCTGAGACCAGGATGTTGGCAACCGGATGCTTGCCGAAAGGAAGAAGCTGGAGCTCTGGACTGACGAAATCTACGATTCCCTCTGAATTGAGACCGGGAAGAAAAAGAGCCCCTCGACTTGGGCCTATCCTCTGGCAGCCAGTGAACCTTGTTCTTCCCCAGGGATTGAATCATATCCTCGAGGTCCTTGCCAAAAAGCAATTTACCCTTGAAAGGCAACGACCCCAGCTGAACCTTGGAGGACATATCCGCCGACCAGTTTCTTAACCACAGGAGACGATGATGAGCTGAGTCTGCCGACACCATGGATCTGGCCAAAGTCCGCAGCAGATCATAAAGTGCATCCGCATTATAAGCGATCGAAGCTTCCAGACGCCCTGCTTGCTGTGCTTCTGCATCGGAAAGACCAGCATTAGCCTGTAACTGCTGAACCAGGGAAGGCCCGCTCGCAAGGCAAAATTGCTGCACATAGCTGCCCGAATTCCCAGTGTCGAGACTTCAAAGATTTTCTTGAGCTGCAGCTCCAACGTTCTATCCTGCAGGTCCTTCAGGGCTGTAGCACCCATAACCGGGATTGTGGTCTTTTTGGTGACTGCGGACACCGCTGTGTCCACCTTGGGCACTCGCAGTATGTCAATTGCTTCCTCCAGAAGAGGATATAGCTTATCCATAGCCTTACTAACTTTCAATCCCAGATCCAGGGTATCCCATTCTCTATATAGCAAGTCCATGGCAGAAAAATGAAAAAAAAGGAAGTAGCCGGGCCCCTCAGACCCAACAACACTGGGTCCATTGCCCCTAGCTTGGACTCCTCTGGTGGCCCATCTATGCCTAGCTCTCCGAGTATGGCAGGGATAAGCGGAGCCAACTCCTCCCTCCTAAACAGACGGACCACCTTAGGGTCATCTCCTTCCCCAATGTGAGAGCCACGTGCTGGATCCTGTGGATATTGATCAGGGTCTGTGTATCCACCCCCATCGGAGGTCCTGGTCCCCTGGGTCTGTATCGGTCTGATGAGCCCCTGTACGCAAAGGGTGCTTAGCTTTGGAGGACCCAGAGACTCCCTTAGACTTAGACTGCTTTCGAGAAAGAGACTTAAGACCACTAGAGGAAGTTTTACCCCCAGTCTGCAGCTTTCTTTCCCTCCTGGCTTTAAAAGCCTTATGGAGAAATAAATTAAACTCCGAGGAGAATGAGAAAGAGGAGGAAGAGTCAGAAGCCCCCTTGGGGCTATCCTCCGTTGCAGGTGAGAGAGGCTGTAAAGGTTAGCTCCCTCTAGGAAAACCTGGGTGGGGAGAGAAAGGAGGCGGGAGAATCCCCTCCCCCATACCTGCATGAGTCGCTGATCTAAAAGACTCCAAAATGGCCTCTATTCACACGCCCAGCGGGAACGGATCTGCCTCAGCTGATCTCAGTGCAGCTAACACTGAAGGAGCTTGGGCAGCCCTGCCTTTAACCATTTTCGCAGCCCCGGAGGATCCCTTCCCCCCCCCCCCCCCCCGGGAAGACACGCAGAGCACAGCCCCTCCCGAGATAGACGTGCGCAGGCCGAGCCACATGCGCGGCACGCAGACTAGCGCGGCATCGGGCCTGAGAAAGCAGAGTTGCTTACCTGTATCAGGTGTTCTCACAGGACAGCAGGATGTTAGTCCTCACATATGGGTGACATTATCAGGATGGAGCCCAATCACAGAACATTTTTGTCAAAGTTTCTAGAACTTTGACTGATATCTATTGGGCATGCCCAGCACAGCACCAACCCTGCAGCCAGCAGGGATCCCCCTTCAGTCTCGTCTTATAGTAAAAAATACATGTGAAAAATAAAATAAGAAAACGTAAACTCCCAACTCCGCAGGGTGGCGGGCGGGTTTCGTGAGGACTAACATTGTGCTGTCCTGTGAGAACACCTGTTACAGGAAAGCAACTCTGCTTTCTCACTGGACAAGAAGGATGGTAGTCCTCACATATGGGTGAGTACTGAGCTGAGGATGCCCGAGCAATGCACCAAATGTACCCAAAGACGTGCAACAGGCACAAGAACTGGGATGGAATTTGGGAGAGGGCAACCTGAACCCTACCGGGTTGGCGGAAGGATGTTGGTACCTCAGTTCGCAAATAAGATGTGTAGCACAGACTGGCTGAAGATGGAATCTTGTCTGCCAGCCTTGTCTAAACAATAATGGGCTGCAAAGGTGTGGAGAGAGCTCCAGGTAGCAGCCTTACAGATGTCAGCATGCGGCACCGAGCGAAGGTGCTCTACTGATGTTGCCATGGCCCTGACAGAGTGTGCTTTAACGCGGTCTTGAAGCAGAATGCCTGCCTGTTGATAACAAAAGGAAATACAGTCCGCTTACCCACAGGTGTGCCCAATTTGATGGGATCGAAGGAAACAAACAATTGAGTGCATTTCCTCTGGGCAGCTGTACGGTCTAGATAAAATGCTAGAGCATGTTTACAGTCAAGGGTATGCAGGGCCCGTTCTCCTGGGTTTGTGTGGGGCCTGGGAAAGAAGGTGGGTAGTATAATGGATTGATTGATATGAAACTCCGATACTACCTTAGGCAAAAACTTAGGGTGAGTGCGGAGTACTACCCTATCATGCAGAAGTTTAGTGTAAGGCGGGTAGGTGACTAAGGCCTGTAACACACTAACTGCGAGCAGAAATGATCACCAAAAGAAAAATCACCTTCCAGGTGAGATGGCGGAGATCACAGGTTGAGGTCCCAGGAAGGGGCCGGAGGACGCAGTGGAGGTTTAAGGTGGAGCAAGCCCTTCAAAAAGCGTGTTACGAGGGGTTGTACTGAAATAGGTACATCCCCGACACCTTTATGGAAGGCGGCTACTGCACTGACATGTACCCTGATAGAAGAATTTTGGAGACCTGACAGGTGCCAGAAATAGTTTAAAAACTTTGGTGTGGAACAAGTGAAGGAATCGATGGACATGGAAGTACAACATACCGCAAATCTGTTCCATTTGTAACAATAAGACTGCCTTGTGGAAGGCTTTCGTGAAGCTACTAGGACACGGGAAACCAGCTCTGAAAGGTTAAGAGGTTGAACGATTAACCTTTCAACATGCAGGCAGTCAGGTTAGAGGTTGGGGTGATGAAGGCAGCCGTTATTCTTAGTGATCAGAAGTGGGTCCTTCCCCAGAGGAATGTGCCGGTGTACTGATAGGTCGTGGAGAATTGGAAACCAGACCTAGCGTGGCCAATGAGGGGCTATGAGAATCATTAGTCCCTTGTCCCTTTGCAACTTTACGAGAGTCTTTGAAATGAGTGGAAGTGGAGGGTACACAAAGGAGACCGCTGGCCCATGAGAGGGAGAAAGCATCTCTTGGCTGAAGGTGTTGGCTGCGAGTGAGAGAGCAGAAGTTCCCTATTTGCGGTTGTGAATTGACGCAAGGAGGTCTATGTGAGGGCAACCCCAATGTTGGAATATTGAGTCCGCTATAGTGGGGTTGAGGGACCACTCGTGCGGTTGAAAAGTGTGACTCAGCTTGTCTGCCAACACATTGTCCACTCCCGGCAAGTAGGTGGCCCTGAGGTACATCGAGTGGGAAAGGGCTTCCGTCCTTATCTGTGCAGCTTCCTGACTCAGTAGGTAGGAGCCCATTCCCCCTTGCTTATTGATGTACCACATGGCCACCTGGTTGTCAGTTTGAATCAGGATGACCTAGTTGGAAAGGTGATCCTGAAAAGTCCTGAGAGCATATCTGATTGCACAAAGCTCCAGGAAATTGATTTGGTGTTTGACTTCCTCTGGAGACCAAATGCCCTGAGTTTGTAGGTTTGCCAACATGTGCACCCCAGCCGAGGTTGGAGGCATCTGTTGTCAAGGTTATTTGAGGGTCTGCAGCCTGAAATGGAAGTCCTTGAAGCAGATTGGATTGGTTTATCCACCAAGCCAGCGATAAGCGAAGCTGGTTGGTGATGTGGACAATGGTGGACACTGGCTGAGAAGACTGAATCCTCTGCGATTTTAGAGTCCACTGCATTACTCTCATGGCCAGGCGGGCCATGGGAGTGACATGCATCGAGGAGGCCATATGACCCAGTAAGACCAGAAAATGATGTGCAGTTGTGTGTTGTCGAGACTGCAGTCGATGGACCACAGAAGCGAGAGTGAAAGCTCGATCCTGAGGTAGGAAGGCTTTCGCTTTTAGAGTGTCCAAGTCGGCCCCTATGAACAATAGGGTTTGAGAGAGAACTAGCTTGGATTTTGGATAGTTTATGAGAAACCCTAGGGAGATCAGGGTATGGCACATGAGTCATAGAGACGTCAGTGCAGCTTGCTGAGAAGGAGCCCTAATCAACCAATCGTCGAGATAGGGGTAGACGTGCTCCAGGAGTGATGAGTGGTCGGATGTTCCCCACGTCAGCCAAGGTGGGGAATCCGGTGGAACAGAGAGAAAGTTGAGGTGGTAACCTTGGGTTATTACAGCGAGTACCCACTGATCTGTAGTGATTGTATGCCATGGTTTGGAGAAGTGGCACAACCGGCCTCCGACGGGAATGGTCGGAAGCGGAGGCTGGGTACTGCTCTCTAGGAAGGAGTCAAAAGCCAGATGCTGGACCTGGCTGGGGGGCTGGCTGTGACTTCTGTACTCGAGGTTGCTTGGATTGGCCTTTTTGGTAAGGCTTAGAAGCTCGAGCCCTTGATGCCAAGGGATACAATCTCCTTTGCCAGTAGAATTGTCTCTTGGAGTCTCTCCTAAAAGATCTTTTGGAAGAGTACGAGAGATCAGAAGGTAGTAAGGAGAGCTGGCGCAGTCTCTCCTGGTGGTTTTTGAACTGTGCCACTGCTTCTTGAATCTTTTCTCCGAAAAGATTATCCCCAGAACAGGGCAAGTCAGCTAACCCGTCCTGTACTTCTGGTCTGAGGTCTGAAGACTTTAGCCAGGCCCATCTTCTCGCACTAATTCCTGCTGCCGAAACTCTGGAGGCGGTGTCGAAGATGTCATATGCCAACCATACTTCATGTTTGCCAGCATCTAGACCCTTTTGTGCTAGGGTATGAAGTTGGTCCTGGAATTGCAGAGGTAAGGCTTCAGCAAATTCCTGAATCTTCATAAACAGGGCCCTATTGTATGTATAATTGATAGGAAGCAATGCGAGAGAGGAGCATTGACCCATGAAATACTCGCCTTCCAAACGCATCCAGAAATTTCTGTTCCTTTCCTGGGGGAATGGAAGAGTGGGGTTTGGAGTGTTGTGCCCTCTTCTGGGCTGACTCCACAACTACTGAATGATTATCTAGTTGAGCTCTCTGGAAGCCAGGGGCTGGCTGAACTAGATAGGTGGCATCTGCCTTACGGTTGACAGGTGCCACAGAGCCAGGGTGCTCCCAATTTCTCTTTAAAAGGTCCAAGAGGATGTCATGAATAGGGATAGACATGATTTTCTTAGGAGCATCGAGAAATTGGAGAAGTTCTAACATCTGATGCCTAGAGACCTCTTCGGTCTGAAGCTGGAATGGAACCGTTTCAGACATTTCTTTAACAAAGTTGATAAAGGACAAGTCCTCTGGAGGAGAACGATTCCTTTCATCAAGAGGAGAGGGCTGTGAAGGCAGATCATCTGTATCCTGGGACGAATCATTGGTCCAGGGATTGTATGGCTCATTACCAGCTCCCATATGTTCATCAGAAGGGAGTAACGGTGCTATTCCGTTAGGTCCGGGCCTAGGCATCGATGGCATCGGTGCCATAGATAGATGTGTCGGTGGTAGCACTCCGGAGGGTGGAATGGAGATCGGTGATTCTTCTTCCGATGACAAGGGTATCAGTGAGGAAGGAATCGGGGCCATCGGTTCCTTCGGATGCACCGGTGGAAGGGCACCGATTAACTTATCCATTCTTGCCAATAGCGGTGCAAGTGCCATGTATATCGGATCGGTGGCTGGAGCAGGAACACCAGCATTGATGGAGGTTTGAACCCCTGGAGTGCTTTATCGATGGCCTCTTGGATCATCTGATACAATTCATCACGGAAACCTGGGGCATGGATATCCAGTTCCGGAGTAAGAGGCAGCACCGGCGTAGCCGGAGGGTCCACTGGTGAAGGTGGAATCGCGGATCCCGGCACCTGTCCAGGTGGGGAACGCCTCGGTGACCCAGAGACAGAAGAGGATAGGGCCTTTTCTGTTCGGGATTTCTTTGTCGGTAGCTCAGATGACGTTGATGCCGAGGGCTTGCCTGTATCGGTGGCCTGAGCTTTTCGATGGCGGTGTCGATGTTTTTCTCAATGTTCTCCTCAGTCTTTCTCCTGAGGAGGAACAGAGGGGGGGTCGACACCCACGGAGTCGTTGAAGCCAGTCGGGCAGCAGCGGTTTCCCAGTGCTGGTGCAAAGTAGACGGTACTGGTTCAGATGACGTCGAAGCTATCGATGGAGTCGGGGGTTTGGCCGAAAGAGAAGTCCCATCTTCTCCAGCCTAGTCTTGCGACCCTTTGGTGTCATTTGGGCACATTTGGTGCAAGTAAGGACATCATTCGAGTGCAGTCAGGGCACCGACGGAAACCTGACGCCATGGACTCGACAAACTTTAGCCGCAGTGTGGTCGATGGCTGGTAGGCCGCGAGGGAAAAACTCGACAGGAATCAACCACAAGCAGGTAAAAACTTACTGTTCGACCGCGGAGCAAAGTTATCGATAAGGGGACCCCTGTGGGGTAAACTTTTTTTGAAAATTTTGTTGAAGTTCTGTGAGGAAAAATTCCTGTCAGGAATCTCTGAAGAGCTCCTTAACCTGCGTGGCTACTGCAGCTCTGAAAAAAAGAAGACTGAAGGGGGACCCCTGCTGGCTGCAGGGTTGGTGCTATGCCGGGCATGCCCAGTAAGTGCCAGTTAAAGTTCTAAAAACTTTGACAAAAGTGTTCCGTGATTGGGCTCCATCCTGATGATGTCACCCATATGTGAGGACTACCATCCTGCTTGTCCTGTGAGAAAGCTAAAATTCAATTCTGTAAAAAATAGAAAAATAATCGCGGTCCGCCCAAGCGCCGAGTCAGGGAGGGAAGAGAGCTGCAGCGCCGGTGACACTGACAGAAAATGAAAAAATCAAAACTTTTTTTTTTTAAAAAAAAGACTTGCCCGACAGTGGTCCACGGTCTTGATCCAGCAGGGTGGAGTGAACCGGGCTCCCGGGTGTCACACCCAGAGCTACTAGCTTGGAACAAGAGGGCCCTCGACCCTGTAATGCAGCTGCCTCAACAACCAGAAGGGGATGGCCAACTCAGGACCTTACAAACTCCCTGGGAGGCTCAGGACAGAAACTGCTCCTTTTTTTACTTTGATTAAAAAAAAAAAAAAAAAAAAGTTTTACAGACTGAAAACTCTCTAGAACTCACTACTCTAGCTAACTCCAATGAGCAATCAGCACAAACTGTAGGCCTTGCACCTCTACCATCTGCTGAAGACAGAGAAATACTGCCGGACTGTAGGTGGCACCATCCTATATAATGTGGAATTTTGTTTTGAAAACTTCTCTGTCTCCATCTGCTAGAGGGGGAGCAAACCCCAGGAGTCTGGACTGATCCAAGTACGTACAGGGAAACAGGTTTTTAATATTGATGGCAAAAGAGTTTATGATAGAGTTGCCAACATCTGAAAACTGATTAACACCACACAGGACAATTTTCGTTCCTGTAATACCACAGATCAGTTCAGACAAGTGGGTTTTGCATCCCTACCAGCAGATGGTGGCAGATGAAAAAATCTTTGAAGTACTGCTACATATAAGAGTGCCACCCGCAGTCCTTCAGTATTGACTGTACCCAAGCCAAAGTGTTGATACCATTCCCCTTTTCAGGGCGAACAGGAAACACAGGGTTGGAACCCCCTGAACTGGAGCCTCTCATACTTCCAGAAAGAAGAATGTTCTGATAACTACTTAACTCAAAATTCTCACCATATGTACAGTTTGCAAAATTTCTGATATAAGGTGTACAAAACCACCAGGAAATTCAGTCTTTCGGCAGCAAAGGGACCTGGTCTCTGGCATTACAGGAACAAAAATTAACAGGTAAAAAACAGTTTTCCTTTCCTGTTCATACCCAGATCAATCCAGACAAGTGGGATGTACCCAAGCAGCCCTAGACTGGGCAGGAACCTGAAAGACCCATGCATAGAACACTTTTCATCAAAAGCTGCATCTTCCTGTGCCCGAACATCCAAATTGGTAATGCTTGGTGAAAGTATGAAGCGAGGACCACGCAGCAGCCCTACATATCTACTGAGGAGACACCAGCTGACACTCCGCCTGCGCTCTTGTAGAATGCACTCTCAGGCCTACTGGAATTTCATGACCCTTACAAATATAAGTCAAGCAAATGGTCTCCTTCAGCCAACGAGACATCGTGGCTTTAGAAGCTTTATTTCCTTTCTTCACTCCACCGAATACCTCAAGAAAGTGATCCAACTGCAGAAAACAGTTAGTGACCTTCAAATAACATAAGAGAGTTTGGACGCACATCCAAAAGATGAAGATCCCTATATTGCGGGGACTGCCTAGACAACTCCAGAAGCTCTACTGTCTGATTCATAAGGAAGAAGGAAACCACCTTTGATAAGAAGGAGGGGACAGTTTGCAACATCACCCTGTCATTAGAAATATGCAAAAAAGGATCCCTGAAAGACAGAGCCTGAAGCTCTGAAATCTGTCTGGCTGAACATATGGCCACCAGAAAAACTGCCTTCAATGTCAGATCCTTCAAAGACACTCCCCTTAAGGGCTCAAAGTGTATCCCACAGAATACCCATAACACTAAGTCGAGGTTCCAATCCAAGCATAACTTCTGAACCAGAGGACGCAAATGCTTAACCCCCTTCAGGAATTGAACCACATCAGGATGAGAGGCCAAAGACCTCCCCTGCAACTTGCCCCTAAGGCATCCCAAGGCTGAAACTTGGACATGGAGCGAGCTATAGGCTAGTCCCTTAGACACCCCCTGCTGCAGAAAGGCCAAGATGTGAGGAATGCCCACAGTAAGGATATCCAGCTGTTGTAGCAGACACCAAGTCTCAAACACCTTTCAGACTCTGAAGTACACCATAGAAGTAGAAGGTCTTCTAGCCTAGAGCAATGTGGAAATTACTGGTTCCAAATATCCTTTCAGGCACAACTGGTGACTCTCAAAAGCCAAGCCATGATACGAAAACGATCCTCCCAATCCGAAAATATGGATCCCTGTCGCAGCAAACCTGGCAGGTGAGCTAACCTGAGAGATCCATCTATTGCGAGGTACACCAGATCCGCAAACCGTGGCTGACACTGCTACTCCGGCACCATCAGCACCACCTTCCTGGATGTGTCTCTAAGCGCCGCAACATTCGACTGATGAGTGGCCAAGGAGGAAACACGTACAGTAGGACTCCTGGCCACGGACACATTACAGCATCCAGCCCTTCTGAGTCAACTTCCCTGCTGCGACTGAAAAGTCTTGGTGCCTTTGCATTGGCACGCATTGCCATTAGATCCAGCTGAGGAATACCCCACCTGGCAGAAATGTGATCCCTGGCCTTCGGGGGCAACTCCCATTCCCCTGAATGTAGCTATTGCCTGTTGAGGAAATCCACTTGCATGTTGTCCATTCCCGCTACCAAGATGCCGCTATTCCCTTGAAGTGACGCTCCAAACAAACAGCTGTTGAGCCTCCACAGCCACAATGTGACTCTTTGTCCCTCCTTGATGATTAAATGTACACCACTGCTGTCACACTGTCTGAGAAAATGCAAACCATCAGACTTTTGATCCAGAGCAGAAAAGCCTCCAGGGCCCTGCAGATCGCCCTGGTCTTCAGACGACTGATAGACCAGGACCTCTCCACTATTGACCAAAGACCTTGGGCAGATGCCCTAGGCATAACGCCCTCCCCCCCCCCCCCCCCCCCCCCAACCATTGAGGCTGGCATCTGTGGTCTCCAGATCCACTCCGTTTTCCAGGTTGTGTTGAGAAAGCTGCCACAAGAGACTGGACCTGGATTCTCCTAGAAGAGGTAAAGACAGGTGATTCTCCTCCAACAATAGATTCCACCTCGCAAGAGCGCCTAATGCAAAGGTCGCATGTGAGTAAAGGCCCACAGGACCAAATCCAACATGGAGGCTGTGGAACCCAGGACCTGCAAATAATCACAGACCTTTGGCACCAACATACGCAACACGCACGTCACCTGCACCTCTAACTTCAAACAATTTGTCTGCAGTCAGAAATACCTTGCCTTTTTGGGTATCGAAGCATGCTCCCAGATACTCCACCGACTGGGTCAAAACTAGGTGACTGCCACATTTATCACCCAACCCAGCTAACTGAAAGTGTCCATAACTTACTGAATAGACTGATTGCACTCTTCCTCCGTCTTCACCCGAATGAGCCATTCGCCTAGATATGATTGGACTAAAATCCCCTCTCACCTCAAGCCTGCCGTCACCATGACCATCACTTTCGTGAAGGTTCAGGGTGCCGGGGCCAAGCCAAAGGGGAGAGCCCGGAACTGAAATTGCTGCCCTAGCACCATGAACCGAGCAACTTCTGATGGTCCCTTTGAATAGGAATATGGAGGTAAGCCTCGTCAGGTCCAATGACGTCAGGAACTCTGCCCTGCTATCACTGTTTGCAACGTCTCTATATGAAAACGCAGAACACGTAAGACTACATTAACCTTTTGCACATCTAAAATGGGACAGAAGGTGCCTTCCTTTTTGGGGACCATGAAATAAATGGTGTACCTCCCCAGTTGCTGCTCAACCAGCGGGACTGCAACTATTGTGTTCAAACTTAGAAACCTCTGCAGAGTCCCCCTTACTGCGAGACAAGCAATGTTGCTCCCGTGGAAGAACCTTCTTCCCCCGACATGCAGCCAATACAGAAGGAGCTAGCACTGAGCCTTCCGGACCAGAGCCCGCGCACCTTGCACATTGCCATACATGGTTTCAGCACCATTTTCCACCCGGCCCCTAAAGGCAAAATTTCAGTGACAAAGCAGGCCACACACGTGACCGAGATGCTAAGTCACGCAACTGCATTGGCCAAAGCAGCATATGGCACACCTTCTCTGCACAGCCAGTTCCCCCGATGGGAGAAAACCAAGGGTGGGCTATTTCTCTCCCTCCAGCCGAAGCATACAGTTCCCGCCATCGAAAATGCCCTGGTCGCCAAGCTGCCGAGACTTAAGCTTCAGATTTCTAAACTACTTTTTTTTTTTTTTTTTTTAAACTTAATCCAGAATGAACAAGAACAGGATTACTTCCCTTTGACCAGAAGACGGCGGTTTGCAGGAGACCACCTCAGAGGCAGCGAGGGAGCCAGTCCCCTTGCTATCAAGGCCTCCGGAAAAAGAGGGCTACAGCAGGCAGAGGTTTCCAACCCCCCGATCGCCCAGCTCCATGTGAGGGATGGTCCAGAAAAGTACCTAACACCTCAGGGAGCCTCAGTCCAACTTCCTAACTCCAAATTCTTTTTCTTTTTTGTCAGACTGCAGGTTTGCACCTCTACCATTTGCTGAAGATAGAAATACTGAGGACTGCAGGTGGCACTCTCAGATATGTAGCAGTGCCTCAAAGTTTTGTTCTCTGCCTCCTTCTACTGGTAGGGATGCATAAACCCACCTGTCTGGACTGATCTGGGTATGAACAAGAACTGAAATTTTCCATTAAAATTCAGTGGGTGGTGCAACTGAGCAACCTTTTTTACATATAGCTGAAAATGACCAGGGATTATTTTTATATTAAAGACGGGAATGGATGCCAGTTCATTTCTACATCTACAGGCAAACTTGTTAAAGTAATTCATTACCGATTATTCTGATCACTTATTCCATTTTCAGGTACCAACACCCATAAAAGATTATTCTGCTTACATTTCTAAAAGTACCGAAATTGTATCACTGTAAGTAATGGACTGTTACAGAAAATTACTTTACTTGCCTCTTCCTAAAGTAATCTATTTCTGCCACCTTCTCTATGGCAAAATTATGATTTAGAAAGAATCCTACAGAACATGGCATTATAAACAAAATAATGAAATGCAACCTTATAACTTCATCTTTACTGAGTCAGAGGAAAATATAAAGGCACTTGGTGACAACAATCAAGTAAACAAAAACATCCATATAACAATGGCTTAGCCTTATCATAAGACAGCCAATACGGGTTTTCCCAATTAATGGGCCGATACAGTAAAAATTGAGGGAGAGCGCGCGTGCGCGCGATTCAGTAAGTTAATTTATTTAAATTAGGGCCCACGATAAAGAGAGGCGCTAGGGACACTAGCGCGTCCCTAGCGCCTCTTTTTGGACAGGAGCAGCGGCTGTCAGCGAGTTTGACAGCCGACGCTCAATTTTGCAGGCATCGGTTCTCAAACCCGCTGACAGCCACAGTTTCAGAAACCGGACGCCAGCAAAATTGAGCTTCCGGTTTTCAACCCGCGAGCCCATTAAAACATTTTTTTTAACTTTTTTTTTTTTTTTTTTTTTTTTTTTTTAACTTTTGGGACCTCCGACTTAATATCGCCATGATATTAATTCAGAGGGTGCACAGAAAAGCAGTTTTTACTGCTTTTCTGTGCACTTTCCAGGTGCCGGCAAAAATTAACACCTATCTTTGGGTAGGCGCTAATTTCTGAAAGTAAAATGTGCGGCTTGGCTGCACATTTTACTTACTGTATCGCACGGGAATGACTAACAGGGCCATCAACATGCATTTGCATGTTGCGGGCGCTATTAGTCTTGGGGGGGTTGGATGCGCATTTTCAACGCACTATTACCCCTTACTGAATAAGGGGTAAAGCTAGCGCGTCGAAAACGTGCGTCCAACTGCCGGTTAACAGTGCGCTCCACTGGAGCGCACTATACTGTATCGGCCTGTAAGACAGCAAAGCAAAAGAGAAAGATGGAGAAGCCCCATCACACACACACAACCATACCCAAACGCAACCAATCAAATTTTCAAAAGCACTATGAATACCTTTTGCTGATAATTCAGGACACTAGGTCCAAATCTCTTAAATCTCCAACTTCTTGCAATTTACTTACCAAGTCAGCTACTTTCGCCAAATCAATCATTGTGTTAATGTCACATCCACACTCGATGATTGTTAATCTGCGCTTTTTGCCTACAAGAAAGAACCATTTTAGAATAGAGAAAACACAAAACTACCTAAACCAGACAGGTTACTCCCATCACTTTTCATTAACTTAAACGCTTGGCCTGTGTAGCTTACATAATTCATCAAGAAGCCTTTGCTTGTTCCAGAGATAGCCTTGGACAGGCAGCCTTCCTATTCTCTCAGGATGAACTCATAATAAACAAGGGGCTCACACCCTGGGTGGAAATGCATTCACGAATCTGCACATGTAAGCCAAAAGGATTCATTTGTTCAAAATCTCCTGTGAGCACATCATGCTCCTCCAATACAGTGCTGTGTCTGCAAGATCAGATGCCTGTCCTCCAATCACTGCTGGAAACTTTCTAAATAGAACCTCAATGATCAAACGCAAACCTCATGTTGTGTAACTGTGTACCTCCCATGCTCATCTCAGTCTCACGCTGCAAAAAAAAGGAAAATTGGTTCTTACCTGCTCATTTTCATTCCTGAAGTACCACGGATTAGTCCAGACGAGTGGGTTTATCCATCTCTACCAGCAGATGGAGGCAGGGAACAAAACATTTTAGGCACTGCTACATAACAGAGAGTACCATCGGCAGTCCCTCCATATTGACCTGTACCCAAGCCAAGATGCCTATCTCAACAAATCCAAATAAACCTTGGGCGAATAGAGAAAGTTGGAGCCCCCTGCAAACTAGACCCCCTTGATTTAACATAAACCATATACCAAACTATGTACACTGCTCATTACTCTGAGTATATCAGATGCCAGCTCTGCCATTACCAGAAACGAGAAAGTCTTTTGAAATATGGGGACAGGTCTCTGGACTGATCCGGGGTATTTCAGGAACAAAGATTTACAGGTAAGAACCAATTTTCCCTTCCTGTTCGTACCCCGGATCAGTCCAGGCGAGTAGGATATACCCAAGCCTCTCTATTCTGGGCGGGAACTCAAAAGACCCACACGCAAAACACTCTCCCCAAATGTCACCTCTTCTAAGGCCCGCACTTGTAAGCATAATGTTTGATAAAAGTGTGAAGAAAAGACCATGTCACCGCATGACAAATCTCCTGCAGAGAAAATAGTTGACACTCCGCCAATGAGGTCGCCTGCGCCCTAGTGGAATGCACTCTCAACCCCTAAAGCACCAACCGGCCCTTACAGAGGTAAGCCGAAGCTACAGTCTCTTTTAACCAAATCGAGCACTAGGGCCCTTGGAAGCCTAATTTCCCTTCTTTGCTCCACTGAACAGGACAAACAGATGATCAGGTCTCTGAAAGGCATTCATCACCTTGAGATACCACAAAAGAATTCGAAGCACGTCCAAATAAGTGAAGCTCCTTAGCCATCGGAATTTCAGCTGACAAATTTGGAGAAGCCAGAAGCTTGACCACCTGATTAATTTGAAAAGAGGACACCACCTTCGGCAAAAAGGAAGGTGCCATACGTAAAGAAACCCCATCCTTCAAAAAGGACAGGAAAGGGTCCCTACACAACAATGCTTGCAGCTCAAATTCGCCTAGCTGAACAAATGGCAACCACGGACACATTCTTCATAGTAACATAGTAATGACAGCAGAAAAAGACAAATGGTCCATCTAGTCTGCCCAGCAAGCTTCCCAAGGCAGTCACTGCTGCTCCGTGCAGGTTACCCCCATGTTTCTCTTAAGCGTAGTAACTGCGGCTTCATGCCGGTTAAGCTTTTTTATTTATTCCCATCCTCTAACCTTTTAGGGATCCACAGGTTTATCCCATGCCCCTTTGAAATCCTTCAGTTTTAGTCTTCACCACTTCCTCCAGAAGGGCATTCTAGGCATCACCCTCTCAGTGAAGAAATATTTCCTGACGTTGGTTCTAAGCCTTCTTCCCTGGAGTTTCAAATCGTGACCCCTAGTTCTACTAAATTGTTTCCAATGGAAAAAAGGTTTGTTGACGACCATGGATCATTAAAACCTTTTAAGTATCTGAAGGTCTGTATCATATCACCCCTGCTCCTCCTCTCTTCCAGGATATACATATTCAGGTTCTTCAACCTCTCCTCATAAGTCATTCGATGGAGACCATCCACCATTTTGGTCGCCCTTCTCTGGGCCACATCCATCCTGTCTCTATTTCCTTTCAGATACGGTCTCCAGAACTGAACACAATACTCCAGGTGAGGCTTCACCAAGGACCTGTACAAGGGGATTATCACTTCCCTTTTCTTACTAGATATTCCTCTCTCTATGCAGCCAAGCATTCTTCTGGCTTTGGCTATTGCCGTGTCACACTGCTTCGTTGACTTAAGGTCATTAGACACTATCAGCCCTCCTGCTCTGTGCACATCAGCCCTTCACCCCCAAACGCATATAGTTCTTTCGGATTACCACACCCCATATGAATGACTCTGCATTACTTGGCATTGAATCCCAGCTGCCATATCTTCGAGCACTCTTCCAGCTTCCTTAAATCCCGTCTCCACTCTGTCCACACTGTTGCATATCTTAGTATCATCCGCAAATAGACAAATTTTACCTTCTATCCCTTCCGCAATGCCGCTCACAACATTCAAGGTTAGAGCCTTCGACGACACCCTCCACATTGGTTCGAAAGAAGGGCCATACAGTATCCGAAGAACAAAATTCAGATTCCATGGTAGACAGATCTTCCACACCAGAGGCTGCAAATGTTTTGCCCCTTTTAGGAAACGAACTACATCTGGATGAGATGCCAGTGGTCTACCATGAATCCTACCTTGAAGGGAACCCAAGGCTGCGTCCTGGACCCGAAGGGAATTATAGGCCAACCCCTTAGCCAAACCACTCTGCAAAAAAGGCCAGGATCTGCAGGATGTCCACCTTTAAAGGCTGCACTCTGTTCTACGAACACCAAGATTTGAAAACTCTCCACACCTGGACATAAACCATTGAAGCAGAAGGTCTCCTCGCCTACAGGCTCAGGACAGCATTTCAAACAGAGACACCGACCCTCAAAAGCCAAGACGCTAGAAAGAAGTGATCCTCCTGGTCTGAAAATACGGGTCCCTGCCGTAGCAACCCTGAGAGATGAGCCAAATGAATGGAACCGTCTACCGCCAGACGCAAGTGGTCCGCAAATCACGGCCACTCAAGTGCCACCAGAATCACCCTGCCCAGATGAAGCTTGATGCGCCATAGCACTCGACCTACGAGAGGCCATGGTGGAAACATGTACAGCAACAGGTGTGTCGGCCACAGTGGCATGAGATTGTCGATGCCCTCCGAACAGACCTTCTGCGACTGAAAAAACCAATCCGCTTTTGCATTTGCCAGAGTTGCCATGAGGTCTACCACTGGTCTGCCCCACTTTGCCTACAGCAAGGCAAAGGCTTCCACTGACAACTCCCACTCCCCTGGGTCTAGACACTGTCTGCTGAGGAAGTCCACCTGCACATTGCCCACTCCAGCCACATGAGAAGCACTATTCTCACCTCATGTTTCTCCACCCACACGAACAGTTCTTACACCTCCAGTGCCACTAGACAACTCTTCATACCGCCCTGACGATTGATGTATGCAACTATTGTCGCATTGTCCGAGAATACTCGCACCAACTTGTCCCAAACGAGCAGAAGAAACACCAGTAAGGACTTGCGCATTGCCCTGATTTCCAGCAGATTGATAGACCATCGCCTCCTCTGGCGACCACTGACCCTGGGCTGATTTCCCTTGACAAATTGCCCCCAGCCAAAAAGGCTGGCATCCATAGTCACTAGCACACAGTCAAACATCTACAGATCCATTCGTTTCACCAGACTGCGCCAAGACAGCCACCATGAAAGACTGGACCTGGCATCCTCTAGCAACGGTAAAGGAGGCTGAAATTCTTCTAACAGAGGATTCCAGTGGGGTAACAGGGCCCCCAGCAGAGGACACATGTAAGCAAAGGCCCACAACACTAATTCCAGTGTAGACGCCATGGAACCCAGGACCTGCAGGTAATTCTAGACCCTGGGAACCGACAGGTGCACAAGCCAAAGAACCTGACTCTGCAATTTGAGGACTCTCTCTGTCATCAGAAACACCTTCCCAAACTGGGTTTCGAAGCATGCTCCCAGATACTCCAAAGACCGGGTCGGCCTCAGATGACTCTTTGCGACGTTTGTAACCCAGCCTAATGACTCCAGAAGCTATGTTACCCACTAGACTGAGCGACCACACTCCACCTCCGACTTCGCCTGTATCGGCAAATCGTCCAGGTATGGGTGTACCAGGATACCTTCCTTCCTGAGTGCCGTCGCTACTACCACCATCACCTTCGTGAACGTGCGCAGCGTCGTCACTAACCCAAAGGGAAGAGCTCGAAACTGGAAATGTTCTCTCAGAACCACGAACCTCAGAAACTTCTGGTGTTCGGTCCGAATGGAGGTATGAAGATAGGTTTCTGATAAGTCCAACAACACTAGAAATTCCCCTTTGCGCACCGCCGCTATCACTGTGCTCAACGTCTCCATCTGAAAACAAGGCAACCGGAGGGCAGCATTTACCTTCTGCAAATCGAGAATGGGCAAAAAGGTCCCCTCTTTCTTTGCACCACGAAGTACACAAAATACCTGACCTGCCCCCTCTTCTGAGGTGGCACTGGAACAATGGCGTGCAGAAGTTGCAACTAATGTAGCATGTCCCGCACTGCCTCTTGCTTGCAGCAGAAGACTACAAAGGTGTTCCTGAGCTGACAAGAAAATTCTAAGGCATAGCCATCTCTTATCAACTCCAGGACCCACCTGACATGATTCTGGTCCACTCCTCGTAAAATAGACAGTCTCCCTACGATCGCCTCCAGGGAGGAGCAGACCAACACACCTTCATTGTCCAATCTTGTTTCCTCTCCCTCCTTGGGAACCACCATCCCTCGGGAACCTGTACTGACTCTGAAAGGGCTGCTACCTGCCAGAACTCTGCTTCTGTGCTGCCGGAGCAGGATCTTGCCCGCATGAAATCTCCTAGCCTCTCGAAAATGGGCTTGCGGCGGAAAGGACTTCTTAGGGCCCTTCCTATCCTCAGGCAATGTATTTATCTTTGACTCGCCCAACTGCTTCACGAGCTGCTCCAAGTCCTCTCCAAAGAGAAACTTCCCCCTGAAGGGGAGGTTTGACAGCTGGACTTTAGACCATACTTCTGCTGACCAATTCTGCAGCCACAGGAGCCTTTGCGCTGCCACCGCAGACATACTTCTAGCGGCAATTTGGACCATTTCATACAGAACATCAGCCACATAAAGCTGGGTGTGGCCTAAGCGGGCCACCTGCGCTACGTCAGTTGCCGCTCCTGAATGCCTGTTATGTGCCTTCTGCACCCAGGACAAGCAGGCTCTCTGCATCAGACTTCTTCATACCACTGCCAGAAGAGTCAAAGCTGAAACTTCAAACAGCTGCTTGAGCAGAATCTCCAGCTTCCTGTCCTGGACATCCTTTAGGACTGCCACTCCCGCTACCGGGATGGTCCTCTTTTTCATAACCAGTCACCGCTGCATCCACCTTGGGAATTCTCCATGCTTCCAAGGTCTGCTCCAGCAAGAGGTATAGCTTCCCCCTAGCCCTCGCTACCTTCAGGCCCACTTCAGGAGATTCCCACTCCACCAACTTTGTCACCTGCTTCAGCAATGGGAAAGCTATAGGGGGTCTCCACAATCTCTCCAGGAGCGAGTTCACCCCTTCCTTATCCAAATCCTCTTGTACGGCTTTAATTCCGAGTTCCTCCAGTACCTGAAGTATCAATGGACCCAGTTTCTCCCTCTGCAACAGGTAATCACCTTCCGAAACTGGAACTGCATTGGGATCCTGCGTTGGATCCCCCAAAGCATCCACTGGACCCCCTTGCAGCTGATCAGGATCATCTGTACTCTCCGACAAAATCTCCTATTCCAGGGCTCGGCTGACTCCCAACATGCACAGGATCCCTCCTGACTCCACCAGCCCTCTAGCCTTCTTGGCCGTCCGGGGCTTCTTAGGTAAATGTCTTTGCCCCTAACTCCTTTCTGGCTAAATATGCCTCAAGAAGGAGAAGAACAAAACCCATGGAAAACGCTTCTGGGTCAGAGGAGAAAGAGTCCTGATCCACTACCTCTCGAGCCCCTCCCCTTCCCCTGCCCCCAGCAGAGTCCTTTCCCACAGGAAAAAGCATGGGAAGGGAGTCCCGGGGCTCAGAAATGGCAGCCTGCACTTCAGCATATGCTGCCAAAATGGCCACCAGCTCCTCTGACACCCCCCCCCCCCCAGAGTCCCCAGAGCTGGCCCAGCCGCCTGTGCATTTTCACTGCCTCCCAAGGGTCCCGCCGAGGTCCCAGTCCAGAGGCACAATCATGGCAAAACAAGGCCCAATCGCAGCAAACCCACCTGAAACCGCAGCCGCAACAAATTCTGTCATGCTGCACAGGAGCTGGCATGCACACATGGTCGGGCCTAAAAATAGCAGCTACCGACACTATCCCGGTGCTGAAATACTCAGCACCCGGCCCCAACAAGCAAAGGCACTTCAGCCCGCTCTCTCCTGCCTGCCTCCCAGCAGAAAAACACACAGCACTGACTACTACCTTAGCCCTGCTTCTCCTCCTCCCTTGCTCTTGACTTTTTTAAAAAAAAAAAAAAAAAAAAAAAAAAAAAAAAGAGACATACCTGAACTGCCAGGAAAGAAAAGAGGGAAGGGAACAGAAGAACTTCCCTACTTCTGGAGGCCACAAACTGAAGAGACCGAGGGAGTGGAGGGCCCAGAGGGGTGAGGAAACCAGTACCCCTGGCTATAAACCCCCCTTGCCAAGAAGGGCCAAGTCAAGCCAAGGGTTACCAACCCCTCGCTCACCCTGCTTCTCCTGAGGGATGGCCCACAAAGGAACCTAACATCTCAGGGAGTCGAATCTTCTTCCTAACTTTTTTTTTCCCCTATCTCCAGACTACAGGTTTGCACCTCTACCATCTGCTAGAGACAGAGAAATACTGAGGGACTGCAGGTGGCACTCTTGGTTAAATAGCAGTGCCTCAAAGTTTTGTTCTCTGCCTCCATCTGCTGGTAGGGATGCATAAACCCACTCATCTGGATTGATCCAGGGTATGAACAGGAACATATGGCTTTATTTTAAATAATGCAAAATTCAAATGCACAAATATTGGACAGTCACCCAAGTTGCTATAATAGTTCCAAACCACCAAGAGTATCTCTTTTCCTCCAAATGTTCTCTGCAACCCAAAAAGAAAAAGACAATGGGACCAGGAGTTGCCCAGACAGGCAGTTTAAAGGGCAATGGCATATGGCTCCTGTGAAGAGAATGACCCGGGAATTCCATATTCACCAATCTGTAGACTGCAGGCTTGATCAGTTTCTATTTTATTACTCCATATGACAATTCTTAACCCCTTTTTTTTCATTTTTAGCAACTATTAGTGTCTTCAAAATTGTCAAACTGACAGCACTGGAACAGATGCTCCACATTTATCCTCAGAGTAGGTACATCGTGAAGCAGTGCAAGCTTCCCCACATTGCTCTACCAATGTGCCTCAATCCTGCTCTGGAGGGATCACCTGTAAGTAAGTGCCTTGATCCCTCTGCTGAAATGATCAAGAGTGCCAATTAGTGACAACTGTAAAAGGTGGTTTTAGTAATATGGAAGCCAGTCTACTAGACAGAAAGTCTCAACTCATATCACACAGGCAGCTTTCAGATGGTAATTACATTTGATTTCTATGGACCTGAGTCTGATTTAAAACAGGGAACTAGCATCTGTCCAGGTGGCTTATCCAAGTCCCTTTGCCTGTCCTCTTAAAGGAACACTACAAATACCAAGCTACTAGCTAACACTACTGTATGTCTGAGCTCTAAGGACCAGATTTAAGGATTACCTAACAGCCCCATAGTGCTACTTGAGCATGTTTTAGCACAAGGAATATTAGTTGCACAAATGTCTCACTAAATCCTGCATGATTCCAACACTGTGCAAGCAATATTATATACACCATTTGCACAGATTCTTATGTTCAACTTTTTATTGCAAAGTGATGAACAATATGGGAGTTTTGGTACAAATCACTAAACCTAGTCCCCAAGACTTTACTTTGATTTTCTTATTTTAAATACAAAATTCCAATGCACAAAACACAAGGCTATTACCCAAGTTAATACAATAGTTTCAAACCAGCACGGGGGCTGTTGAGGTTCTTTTACAAATTAATATTTATTGGGACAAGAGTCCCCTTGTCAGATGCAAAAGATGGTCTCCATTCCTCAGAACCTTCTACCCCAATAAATGTTCAACCATAAGGGTACCACATGAGTCTCTGTCATGATTTTGCTACTATAGACTAATGCGGCTAATCCTGCTGGAAGTCCCAAAATGGAAACTGTTTACCATGGCCACAAAATGGACATCCTCTCTCGTCTCTGCAACCTTCCTCTTAAACAGGAAGTCCAAATGAAATAAAATAGCATTATATTGAGTCATGCTACCAGCTAAAACATAGCAAAAAGAGAAACCACACAACCACCTGAGTGCCAACATTTTGTTAAATTTTTAAGTGTAGCCCCTCATAGATGAGCAGGGCATAAGCTGGGAAAGCTTTTTATAAACTGTTCACTTATAGAGATGCAACATTTCAGTTGTTGCCAAGTGTAACAGGAATGCTCACTCAATGTGTTTAATCATGGGGTTAGAACACTTTAGTTGTAAAAGCCACTTAATTTTTAAATGTTTTATAGCTGTGACCCCCATAGTATATATAAAAGCGACACTTATCCTCTGAAGGAACCAGAGAGCCTCAGATGTATCAGCTTACTTGCTAGATTTTCTAAGAAACAGACAACACCATCCGCTTTTAACATGGATACTGCAGAGTGGCACTGGAGGATGAAATTCCAAACAATCCAAGCGAAAAGGAGTGGGTTGTGTCCTGACTGTCAAAAAGTCTGATCACGTAACAATAGAAATTGGGCTGGAAGAGTACTAATGAATTGTAGCACAGTTCTAGAGAAAGAAAATAATGGCAGGTTGCTGTCAGCACAACATCAGCAAACCTATTGTTCTCTGACTTTATTTGCTGGGAGGGGAGCAAAAATCCACTTGTCTCGTCTGGTGGTATAAAAAAAAAATGTTATCCTTTTGGTTTGCTCTCTGTTTTTTTCCTTATTTTACTCTTTGAGCTTGTATTTTTTTGTGGAAGGGATGGGGTGGGAGTGAAGCGAAGATGGGACTTTGCTTTTATTTAAAAAAAAAAAAAAAAAAAAAAGGATTTATTCTTTTTGGCTATTCTACCCTTCCTCCAATCACTTCTTCTTCCTCTCCCTCTAGCCTCTTCCTTTTTTCTTCAGTTTCTTGCCCAAATCCTCTCCCATCCAAATTACTTCTTCTCTATCCACCTAACTTTACTTTCCAAACTCTGCACGGCCATAGCTGCTCCTCCTGCTCTCCCCAATCCTGCAGTTAGCAAAACACTCAAATCCTAAAGCTATCTAGAAGTAACCAGTGATACAGACTACATGTTTTTGTAAGGAATAAGGTGACTAGAAGCAGCAAAGTTACGAAGGAAATCAGACACTAGAAATACAACCAGCTGCAGGACAAAGATTATATCTCATGGGTTGCCTACTGTGCCCTCACCTGAAACAATGGTCACTGGACCTCGGATCTCTGTCAGTTTTTGCTTTGTGAAGTTTCGAATCAAACACTTTATCAGAGTGCTTTTTCCAACTTTGGGAGGACCTACAACCACAACAACTACTGGCGGTGGTTCCAAGGGTGTGCGATCCACTACCGGAATATGATGCTTTTTAGTCTTCAAATCCTGAGTCCTATTAATAAAGAAATTAGAGTACAGGATAATTAAGACTAAAGGGATTCCAAAGTGCAATCATGTTGAAATTATGACAGACAACGGCAGTTCACAAGTTCAGTTAAATAGAAAGGTTAACCAACAGTCAGTGCTCTTCAACATCTTATGAATCTCAACACCAACCAAAATAGCCCAGTGTTAAGTCCATAGTTATAGTACCTTCCTAGTACATTTTCATTAGTTTAATAATTCATTAACAATCATATACTGTAGGTCATTGGTTTAAAAGCACAGAAATAAAAATCTGTACATAGCTCTTTATTTGGTACTATATAATAATAAAACATTCCCAAGCTGTGTAATCGTTCACCAGTAACAGTCTATTACCCCTGCCCTTTTCCCTGTAAGCCCACAAAATATTTTGCACCTATGGAAGGTCCTGGCCATGCGCACAGCAGACTGGACTGCAAATGCTCTGGGGTTTCGTTTCCGAGCATCCTCCTCATCACCCAATCCCAGATTCTTTTGGTGCCGTTGTCTTTTTCTATCAGCCTTTGGCCCACTGTGCTTCTTTCGATGCTTTCTTTGGTCTTTCTCCATCTTTTTTCAATTCTTTAGCAATAAGCCTATTTAAAAAAATGTACAATTACCAACAAATCACTGCCTATTGAAACCTTAGACCAAACCTCAAATCATTTGACCAAGCTATGCAAATTAATCTGATTTTCAAACCAATAGTATAAAAATGATTTGGACTTGGATTTTAGATTATTCACCTTTTTAAATCCAAGATCAAAGCATGTTACAAAATCATTTATAGTTGGTAGGTTCCTGCCCCAGAAATCTTACAAGCCAAGGGGCTTATTTGCTAAAGATTTTCTCCTATTTTGTGTCTATGGAAAAAATGTTTAGGGGAAAAAGGCCCTAAGTTTGTACCTAAGGCAATGGAGAGTGAAATAAATGCCCAAGGTCACAAGCAGCATCAATACAAGAGTATGATTTGAACCAGGTTTCCCTGGTTTCCACTCTATGTTAATGAGAGTCTCCTGGATGAGAGACCATGGGCCTTCTTTCATGGTCAGTACACCAAGAACACAGCTGAAACCAAGCCCACAGACCAGCCAGGAGGGATGAATGCAAATCTCTAAGCCACCCTAGCAAATTCCTCTATTACATGCCTATAGGCACTATTTAAACCCAAGATCGTGCACTTCATAACACTCATTTTTAACACTAACTAACTTCACATAGTCAGCAACTTTACACAGGGTCCAAGGAGACCAATTTTCCACTGCTGCAGTCAGGCAGATTTCGGGCCATAAGTGAAATACTGCAAGTACCCTATTAGTGATAATAAAGACGCGTATAATTCACAGAACAGGACACATTTTTTAACACAGCAAAGAAAAAACTGTTCTGTTTTTTTAAAATAACTATAGATCAATCTCCCCCATCCCCATGAGAGCCAATTTACAAAACTAACTGGAATCGCAAAACTCTTTTTACACACCAACATACATTCCCTACCCTGACAGTCTCTCAGTGACGCTTTCGTTTCCCAGTCCGATCGGAAACAACTCACTCTCAGCCCCTCCGCTTTCACCCACTGCCTCCGGCAACACATGGGATACTCGAACGCCCGGAAGTGTCCAGCCCCAATTCGGTCCCGGCCAGAAACAGTATCCAGACGGAACCCGAGACAGAGCCCGGACCACTAATGCTGCTGGACAGAGAGCAGGCGACGGAATTGGAAATACCTGCGGCCGCTAAGTGGCGTCAATCGAGGTCTACAAGCAAACTCGGCGCCGAGAGATGGCGCGATTTGACGGTGTAAACACCGGTGCGAGCCGAGGCAAATATTGCTGCGACAGATAAACAACGCATCTGTCATACCGACTGCCTCGCACAACAATTGACAAGAGTGATTCCTTCGTATACTGACAAGCGCATACACTGATTTTTACTAGATTGTTGAATTTCCATAACAAGTTGTTTATAAAAAAAAAAAAAAAATTCATTTTCAAAATATAGCATTAGCAAGTGATTAGTATCTTTGTTTGATGTATTTAATAATCATTCGAAAAAGAAAAAGCAATTTCCTATCATGAAGAATTTTCTGATTAGACAAGAACAGTAGTTAGGAAATTATGTTCTAAGCATTATACCAATTTATCAAACTAGAAAAATTATGCTCAACGCGTTTTATCCTTTTCTATTGGTAAAGAGGTTGTTTGTCCTTAGTTTGACTAACATGTTCTATGATTTATTTATGCTAAACTCACAACTGTGAGAGACTCGAGAAATTTAAAGAAAGGAGCATCCCTTAAAAGGGTTACTTCAGATAAGATTATATTCATATACTGAACTGTACTTTAAAGGATTTAGGTGATTTAAAAAAAAGTTCCTAGTCTTCACCTCTTCAGAATATCCACTGATATTTCCTACAAAACACAATATGAGATCTGTCAACCCCTGCATTCCTCCCAGTTATTGTTTGTCCTAGTTTTACCATCTGTGAAAAAGTTTACTGAAGTTAATGGACCTTTGGCTAGACCTAGTGTACCAATTCTAATCCTCTCCTGTTAAGAATTTTACAATGCTTATTATTGTCATTATTTTACATCATGGAGTGGAGAATTAGCTCAATTGGGGAATTCTCTCAACAAAAGCAGGGCCAGGCTCTGAGCCAGACAGGGTCTTCCGTCTAACCAGCCACCTCCCTCTTGGATTGAGCCCACAGATTCTGGTGGCCAGCAGGGCTTTCCAGGAGTAGTACACAGCTGGCAGAGGTCTGGGCAGGCAAAAAACAAACAAAAGTCAGGATCCAAGCTGGAGGTCAGGGCAGACAGCAAACAAGTGAAGTCAAGGCCAGAGACAAGTCTTAAGTCAGCAACAAAATCAGTCAGGGAATGCTGATGGAAGGCAGGGCAAGGCAGAATGGGGGAACCAGGCAGGTTCTGGAGACTGGCACAGGAGATGGACTGAAACAGGAGGCAAGGTCTGGGACCAGGGCCACAGGGAGAACCAGGCAGGTTCTAATTCAGGAATGAATTCAGTGTCAATCACGGTTTATCACCTTGGTGTACTTGCAGGATACAAAATACCTAAATTAAGGTTTGGAGAAGATCTTTCATTTAACCTTCCTCTCCCTTAACCAGTTCCTCAAAGGGACATAACCTTTTAATTCCTAATGAGCAATGGTAAACCTCCATTGGAACCTATGGATAATAATTCAGATGGATACCATGGAAACATTTTTCTCTTAAGACATTACCTAAGATCACAGAATCAGGGAGTTACAGACCCTAATAACATACCTTCTTTCTACTCAGTTGTAACCAAACAAATTACACTTCATCGTGTGGCATAAATTTAATTCAAAACTGCCAATATATTTTTACGTCAATCAGGCAATTAATACAATTTATTACTCAAAGCCACATTCATCACTTAAAGAGCAGATGTTTCATACCTTAGATCAGGGGCAAGCAAACATTTTGCGCCACGGCCCCCCTTTTATTCATGTAATTGGTTGCCGCCCCCTCCAAGATGGGTTAATATATAAACACAAACACACTCACGCACACATACATAGACAGACAAATTTTCCACCGGCTGTGCACGTAAATTCTGGCCTTTATTCGTGTGGCCGGGCCTTGTGCTCGCCGAGCCAATTTTCCACAAGGTCCAGCAATGCGCATAAATGCTGGTACACACACGTGCCGGGCTTCCTGCAAGAGGCGGGCCAGGGGCGTATTCTGGGCAGGCTGGGACAGCGCCATTGTTCACGCTGCCAACATGTGCAACTTACTTCAGCTCAGGAGCTGAAGTAAGTTGGAAAAAAAAATGGTAGGGTTTAGGAGGTAGGAAGGAGAGGGAAAGGGAGATTAGGTGGGGGGAAGGAACTGGGGAGTGTTGCGTGGAAATTGCAAAAAATCCCCCCCCCCTTACGCTCGTGAATAAAATCCGGCGCTCGTGCGCGCGGCCCGTGGATTTTCCACTTGCGTGCCAACACACACATGGTAGAAAACTTAGCGCGTCCATGTGCGTGCACTGAGAAGCGTGTGCACATGGATGCGGTGCACTTATGTGGAAAATCTACTCCACAGTATATTCACCGGGAAGCCACACTGCCAACCAGTGGCTCAAAGCCCTCATTTGATTTCTCTTCAAGTTTCTGAAAGGAATAAGCTCATATATGCACATACTCACATGGAAGCGGAGTGGCAGATTTCCTGTACCCAGACAGACACAGAGAGAAACAGATACCCCATACCCAAAGAGACAAAGACACCCCATATGCAGACACAAATACCCCTCAGAATGACACATTAAACATCCAGACAGGCAAAGAGACAGACATACCACATCTAGATAGAAAAACATACACAAGATGCCAGCCAACATTTTTTAGAAACTGATAAAAAATCCACCCCAGCCTGCCCAATGTTTTTTTCACATTTTTCTATTTTTGTATTTTTCTTAGTTTACTCACTTTGTTTTTTTGTTTTGATTTACTTATTTACATTTTTACACCTTTTGCTTTCATTCTCTCTTCTCCACTTCCTTATTCTGTCTGGCCTCTTTGTCTATTCCCCTCCCCAACCTCACTGCTTTTTTTCTTCAGTGGGCAACAGCTGTGATCTCTCTCCTTGGGTAAGGACCTGGTGTTGCATTTGGCAGTCCGCAGGGTAGGCCTGCAGACTGCCGCCCTTACCTCCAGCCCCGAGCCCAACGCGACTCCTGACGTCGGGTTAGGCCCCTGAATAGACACTCTGATGCTATTGCTTCCACTGATGCTGGCAAAGGTCCTGGAATGGATGCACAGCAGGCCACCACACTCAGCCTGCCTACAACACTGCTACCTACCCTAGGCCCCCATAAGGTGCATGCGTGCCCAACCTCGCTCCTCTTAAGGGGCCAGCGGCGCTCGATGATGACATCACTAGCAGGGCCTATAAAAGGCCATTTCAGCAGCTCCTCTGTGCCTCAGCAATAGGTAGACTACCTTGTGTAGAGCAAGTTGTCTCAGTGTGTTCCTGGTCTTCGTTCCAGTGTACCTGTCTTGGTAGTCTTGGTCTTCTTCCCTGAGTTCTTGTCTTCATCCTGTGGTCAGTTCTTCAGCTTCTTCTGTGTCTTCTCCTGCCCACCTGTATTCTTCCTGGCTCCCTGCCTCCCTTGCCATCCCACCTTCCTGCAGGGCGATATCTACTGTTTACCAATGATGCACCAGTTATGAATTATGATAGCCATGCACAGGATAAATTCTGACAGACCCAGAACCCTGCTACAGCAAGAGAAGGCCTTTTACCCAGGTGAACTTTAAACTACCTTGCATCAGTGGAAACTAAAGGCCTTGTTCCAAACAGTATTAAAGGCCTTGTTTCCAGCATTACAGAAGGTGTTATCAGATGTTCCTATTTGCAGTTCCTGTGCAAATAAAGAAACCAAACAGAAAAGACAATAGGACTTAAGATCCGAAGCACAAAAACTTAAAATTCTGCAAAATTCTGCCTACTTTATATTGGTCAAAATAATTTAATATACATGACAGTCTAAGTAATTAATTTAAAATGTAATACAGAAAAAGTTGCAGAGTTTTAAATATTTTGAGCAGAATTTCCCTAGAAGTTCATTGTTAAGAGTGTCTCTTCCAACCTCTCTTCCTTCTTTCCTGGCCAGTCTCCTTTCACTTTGCCCTCTTAGGTCCCAACTCTTCCACCTGCCACTATCTCTCCCCTCCCCCTCTATCTCCACTCCCAGAGTTTGACCTCTCTCTCAGTACTGTCCCTCACACAGGCTCCCTCTGTCCCTCTCTCTAGTGCACAAACATACCCCTCATACAGGCTCCCTCTCATGCACACACACTCATACACTCTCATACAGACTCCCCCTCTCTCTCTCATGCCCACACACATACACCCTCATACAGACTCCCTCTCTCTCTCATGCCCACACACATACACCCTCATACAGACTCCCTCTCTCTCTCATGCACACACACACACACATATCCCCTCATACAGACTCCCTCTCTCTCTTATGCCCACACACATACACCCTCATACAGATTCCCTCTCTCTCATGCACACACACATACACCCTCATACAGACTCCCTCTCTCTCTCATGCACACACACACACACACACATACACCCTCATACAGACTCCCTCTCTCTCTTATGCACACACACACCCTCATACAGACTCCCTCTCTCTCTTATGCACACACACCCTCATACAGACTCCCTCTCTCTCTTATGCACACACACACCCTCATACAGACTCCCTCTCTCTCTTATGCACACACACACACACACACATCCTCTCAAACAGACTCCCCCCTCTCTCATGCACACACACGTCTCATACAGACTCCCTTTCTCTCTTGTGCACACACACCCACACAGGCTCCATTTCTGTCTCACGCACATACCCTCACACAGGCTACCTCTCTCTCACACACACAAGCACCCTCACACGGGCTCCCTCTCTCACAAACAAGCACCCTCACATACATACAATCCCTTTTTCACACACACACCAGTTCCCAATCTCTCACACATATACATGCACCTTCACAATCTCCTCACATAGGCTCCCTCTCTGGCATCCACACCCACGGACTTGCTCTATCTCACCCCCCAGGCTCGCAGTCTTACGCACAAACACAGACTCACTCTCACCAGTGCCTGCTTCATCTTCGCTCGTAGAATGCCAGGGCCTGCTCCTCCTTCACCACAAGGACAGCCTCCACTCACGCTATGCCAGCTACTGCTTCTTCTTTGCCATAAGTGGAGGCCGTCCCGCTCGCAGGCGTGTGCAAGTGGAGACTGTCCCACTCATGGCATACCAGGGCCTCCCAAATTCTGTGCAGCAGGGGAATGCTGTGCTCTGTACTGGCGCATAATTCCCTTGGACTAAACAGGGCACCCAGCACTGATCCACATCTGCAGAGCCATGCACCTCAGTTTGCCCCATGTAGCTGAGCTAGTGAGAAGAAAGCTGAATTGTAGGGTCTCCCCCTTTATTGTCCTGAGAGGCTGGAGGAGAAACTCCTACCTATGTGCTGCCTTTCAGCTCACTGCTCTTTAATTAATATACAGATACACTCTGCGGGATTTAGAATTTATGCAAATTGCTCTCAAACGTCCAGTCCCGATTTATGGAAAAGCTGGCAACCCTACTCCCCCCGCCTCCACACGGGTCCTCAATTTTGGTGGCGTGTCAACTCACTGTCCATGGAAAAGTTGGGACACCCTATCCCGAAAGCTAGTTAAGAAATATACTTAGTCCAATAAGGTGTTTTGTTTTCGTTAACCTTTACAGCTGCGTGTTCAAACGGACTAAAGACGACGTCCCCACTAATAAATAGAGTCAACTAACAACTTGCAATTATGAACAAGCATGCTCAGAACTAGCCCTTGGTGCAGCTCTCCGGCGTGACGTGCTTTCCTCTTCTCTCCTCACCCATTGGCTGTATCCCTTTGCGTGCTGCCTGCACTGCCGAGAGGAGCGGGGGAAGTGGGGAGAACCCTTGAAAGCCTGGAGTTCTGCTGCCCACCAGTGATAGCGACAAAACGGAAGGATTCTGCTGAAGGATGGTGACTCCCAGTCCCTCCTAATTCACAACATCATATTCCTTAAATCCGCAAACCTCAAGGGAGAATGCCCTGGTTGCAGAAAGGCACCACCACCTAATGCTGACGGCTTGAACTGTGGAAAGCTACAGAAGCAACAAAACAACCCGGAAGGTGGGGTGAGTGTTCTCTCGACCTATAATCCAGGACGGGTGGGCGGAGCTTTCAGCATCAGGAGGAGGGAGACAGGTTGGCGTCAGAAGAAGGAAATGGACGGGTAGAAGGGAGCTCGGTAGTGGGCGGGACATGTAGGTGGTGGAGCTCGGTGGTCTACTCAGCGTCTAGGAGGAGGGGTCGGGGCGTGTAAAAGGACGCTGTACTTTTTCAAGAGCAGGCATTCAGTGACGTTTTTGGCCAGCGATCAGAGTCCATCCGTGCCCAGTACAGTATGGTACTGTAAGCATTTATTGATTTAAAGAAACCTCGAATCTGGTCTTGGGCTTTACTCTGTTCATCCCGTCCTGTAGATCCCCCCTAATAATCGGGCTGGGCACAGATGCATGAGAATGCAGACAACACCTATTTCCGAAGGCCCAGTCTCTTCTGGATGACAGTCATCACCCTTTCAATGGGCTTCTTCATGGTAAGCTGAAACCTAACCAGTTCTTACAAGCATCTAAAACAACACATTCTGAGGAGCCAGTGTCCGGATCATCCCTACACGGTGGCATTTATTTAACCAATTAAATTTAACCTATGGAGAACTTAGCAATATGTATGAACTATGTGTCTAAGGCCCTTGCAGAGTAACAGATGATTATATCAATTGGTGACGGTCTAAAGATTTATCTGTGACTGCACGTTTATATGATTGGCAATTTGGGCAAACAAAGTAAAGCCCGCCATATATTTATGAGGTTATCTCTGCATGGAAGATATAACAGCTATTTACTATTGTGTATTGGATATGATGCTTTTTTGAATTTAGTACATAAGCATACTTCATATATACAGTTATTTTTGCATAAGTTTTGGGTATGGCAGGAATCTCCACTCCTCCCCACAAGCCCAATAAACAAAGCTGGGGAGTCATGGAAAATGTAAAAACTGGACATATACATAAGTACCCTGCTCACCACATGTCCCTTCATCACCTGGGGCGCCCTGTAGGGCAGAAATCTGTGAAGTACACTGGGCGCCTATAGGTACAATGATGGAGTCCAATAAACAATTCAGCTACTTTTTTTTTTTTACTAAAAATTCAAATCTTATTTGCTGTTATCTAGATACGCCCCAAATCATTCTCAATCAAGTTCAAGCCCCAGATGCACGTTCTGTTTCTGAATTAGATGCCCACAAGTTACGTTTTTGTACTTGTTTGCCATCAAGCTTCTATAAAACCTGTATAAGGGTTTACCTGCCAGGTGACTGGCAAACATTATTAACTTGAATACCATGGGTTCCCTACATCAATGTTCCTCCAACCTTTCCATGACCAGGACACACCTACTCTACGGAGCAAGCAATGCACACAACAGAGAGGAATCGTATGGCCAAAAAAAGAGCTAAGGAAGTACTGAAAGCCCCACTACTCTCTTTTTTTTCCAAATTTTAAAACACAGGGTGGGGATGGGGGGCGAAAGCACATGTCACAAAGCACCAGCTCCTGTGGGAGTTGGGAGAAATCGGTGTGGTGTGGGCAGCAGCTCAGTTAGTTACCTTGGCTGCAGCATATGGCTGCCAGAGCTCCTTCACTGCTGCTGTTCCCATCACTCAGTGAGTCGCATCCAGTGCAGCCTGAGGATAAATCAGAGGCTTGAACATAAAACATAGTAATGATGGCAGAAAAGGACCACTCTGCTCAGCAAGCTTCTTATGGTAGTATCTGCTGTGCCATGTAGGTTAGCCCCATGTTTCTCTTAAGGGTAGCAACTGCCGCTCCATGCATTTATCCCCAAGCTGTATGATAACCCATAAAAAATTTACTTCTAGCAATATTTTTACTGGTGATGAGCCTTGAAAATTCAGACAGTGCTGCTTGACGTGTTTTGCTTATGACCTTGGCCATAGAAGCAGTCCTGTGCTCTTTCCCTTATATCTGCATATCTGTACCCCAGACCGTAAAAGTCAGGCCCTGTGTTGACTGAATCCACTTTTTCTTCTCCCCTCTCCCCCCCCCAAACCACTGCCAGCAAAGCAGAGAGCGATGTTGCAGTTGTGTTAAAAGCAGTAAGGCTTATTTGGTTAAGGGTAGAAACTACCACATGAGCAAGTTACCCCCATGCACCCTTTTCTTCATTTCCATCCTCTAGCCTTTAAGGATCCACAATGTTTATCCCATGCCTTTTTGAATTCTTTGACTGTTTTTATCGTCATCACCTCCTCTGGAAGGGCGTTCCAGGCATCCACCACCCTCTGACATTGGTTCTGAGTCACACACACACCCCCCCCCCCCTGGAATTTCATGACCCCTAGTTCTACTGTTTCCTTTCCAATGAAAACGGTTTGAAGTTCAGGTATATGAGGTCTGTATCATATCTACCTTGCATCTCCTCTTTTCCAGGGTATACAAATTTAGATCCTTCAGCCTCTCTTTCTAAGTCTTCCGATACTGACCCCACATCAGTTTGATCACCCTTCTCTGGACCACCTCCATCTTGTCTCTATCCTTTTTGAGATATGGGCTCCAGAACTGAACACAGTACTCCAGATAAGGGCTCACCAAGGACCTGTACAAGGGCATTATCACCTCCTTTTTCTTACTGGTTATTCCTCTCTCTATGCAGCCCAGCATTCTTCTGGCTTTAACTATTGTCTTATCATATTGCTTCGCCATCTTCAGATCGCCAGACACTATTACCCTATGATCCCTCTCTTGCTCCATCACATACAACTCT